>NC_086105.1:3667500-3977500 GCF_963921235.1 Mobula hypostoma | reverse complement strand
TCTCATTCTTCTCAGTGCTCCTGGTACAGCCTCCTCTACATTGTTGAGACCTGATGCAGACTGGGGGACCGCTTCGTCGAGCACTTTCGTTCTATCTGCTGCTAACAGCAGGATCTCTGGTGGCCACCCATTTCAATTCAACTTCCCATTCCAATATGTCAGTCCATGGCCTCCTCCACTGCCCTGATGAAGTCACTGTCAGGTTGGAGGAGCAACACCTCAAATTCTGTCTGGGTAGCCTCTAAACTGATGGCCTGAACACCGATTTCTCTCACTTCTGGTAACTCTTGCCTTATTTTTCCATTCCCTGTTCTGGTGAACATCTCAATCCTTTCTTTTACTTACCTGCCCATTATCAGAATCTGGTGCCCCTCCTTCTTCCCGTTCTCCCATGGTTCACTCTCCTTTCCTATCAGGTTCCATCTTCTGGTCCTCTATCTCTTCCACCTATCACCTCTCAGCTTCTCAATTCATCATCCTCCCTCATCCACCCACCTTCTCCCTCACCTGGTCTTACCTATCACCTGTCGAGTTAGTGGGAAATGATGGGATGAAAATTTGTAAAACCTACTTGAGAAGGTGATAAGCCTGAAACATGGCAAATCACAAGCAACTGACGATCTACATCCCAGAGTGTTGACAGGCTGCCCAAGAAGGTACTGGATGCTTGGTTATCATCCTCCAAAACTAAATTGATTCACAAATTTATATGAAGGATGTAGATTGATTTTAGAATAGGTTAAAAATTTATTACAACACTGTGGGCCGAAGAGCCTGTAATGTTCTATGTTCTGTTTTAATCTGAGCCTCCTTTCCTGCTGTGTACATACATCTACTGATGCCTCTGGACACATCTTCAGTGATGTTCCTGGAATCATCGGGTGTTTCGGGTCTTTCAACATCATACAACCTCCTCCAGATGACCCAGCCGGGGCTGATCAGACCCCAGCTTGTGTCCAGATGGCTAGCTACTTATGACTCTATGGTTCCCCTCTTTTGAGCCACAGCCATCTTGAGGCCCTCTCTGCTGCATCAGTGGTACTGCGGATGGCTCTCCTCTTCCTCTCTCCCTCGATGCCCAAAATGCTGAAGGCTCTAACTAAAGAATGGGCTACGAATCCCCTACAACTAACCTCCACTGGGAGACACCTCGCTCTCCATCCAGCCTGCTGACAGTTGCTGACCAAGGAGAGCTTCCTTTCAAAGGCCTCTTCTAAGCGATCTTCCCATGGGACTGTCAGCTCCAGCAGCACCACTTGCTTAGTAGACTCAGATACTAGGACAATGTCTGGTCGCAGGGTGGTGGCTGCGATATGGTTGGGGAATTTCAGCTGCTGTTCGAGGTCCACCAACAGCTGCCAGTCCCTTGCAGAGGTCAGAATGCCTGCAGATATTCTTTTGGCAGGTATTGGCTGCTCCCCAGCTCTGACAAAGGCAATGGTCTGCTTGGAGGGTCGGGACCGCTTCGCCACTCAACTCCTGCACTGACAGCTTCAGCGATGGTCTTCCGGACCTGATCATGCCTCCACCTGTACCGTCCCTCACCAAGTGCCCTTGCGCAGCTGCTGAGGATGTGCTCCAGAGTTCCTCACTTGGAGCACAGTGGGCATGCAGATGACTCTGCCTTGCCCCATGTGTGCAGGTTTGATGGGCTTGGAAGCACATCGTACACTGCCTAGATGAGAAATTGGATGCGGTGTGGTTCGGCTTTCCAAAGGTCACCCCAGGTCACTTTCCTCTCAGCTGCATTCTCCCATCTTGTCCAAGCTCCCTGTTGCTTCATTCCTACTGCCTTGCAGCTTCTCGTCTCCTCCACTACTGTTCTCACCTCCTCCTGAACTAGACGAGGCCTTTCCCTCCCTCTGGTGTCCATCTGGGGAGTTGGAAAGGATCCTAGCCCAGCTCGGCCTCGTGTGACCACTCCCACCAGGAGCCTTGCCTCTGCTTCCTGAACAGCTTCCTCTGCCCTCCACTTCCTGCCAGTTCTCACTTGGATCCCTGCTCTAGCCACCTTCGGATCACTTGAGTCCCTATACTGTAGCACTTCTCTGGCTCTTGTTACCTTGAATTACTTCTCCAAGGATTTGAAGGGCAGTTGCAGTTTGTTGTGGTGTCCATAGACTGCGATGCTGCTCAGGCTCTTTGGCAGCCCCAGCCATCTCCTGAGGTGGTTGCTAACCCTCTTCTCTAAGGTTTCGACTGTCAAGATTGGAACTGCATAGACGAGGAGGGGCCACAGGATTCTGGGAAGAATGCCATGCTGATACACCCAGGCTTTAAACTTCCCAGGTAGGCCAGACTTGTCCACAGATTTCAGCCAGCCATCCAACTCAGTGCAGGTCACCTGGATGTGGATGTCATGTCCCTTAAAGAGCTGTCAAAAACTTTGACTGGCTTTTCTGTGATGGTTGGGATGGCTGTGCCTGCGATGCTGAACTGGAACTTGTTCTCCACCTTCCCTTTCCTCAGCACTATAGATCTTGATTTGGCTGGTTTGAAACGCATCCAGGCCCACTCCACCAGCTTTCTGAGCCCCTGCAGAATTCACCGGCAGCCTGGGACTGATTCTGCGGTGACTGTGAGGTCATCCATGAATGCCCTGATAGGTGGTTGCCCGTTGAGCAGAATTCGTTCTGGGCCCTCTGCACTCCGGTTCAGCAGACTTAGTGAGCATGTTCATGGCTAGGGAGAACAGTGTCACTGAGACAATGCACCCTGTGATGATGCCGATCTCCACCTAGTGCCAGATTGATGTAATTGCTCCTGAAGAGACCCTCATCCTGAAGTTGTTGTAATATTCAGTGATAAGGTCTCTGATTCTGCTGGGGACGTGATAATTGGTCAGTGTGAGCTGTGCCAGCTTGTGCGGAATGGAGCCATATGCATTTGCCAGGTCGAGCCACAACACTGACAGGTTGCCCTTGTTCTCTTTGGTCTCCCTGATGAGCTGTGTCACCACACCGATGTGCTCCAGACAGCCCGGCATCCCTGAAATGCCACCCTTCTGGACTGATGTATCAATATAGGTGTTCTTTGCTGAGTGGGTGCACAGCCGGTTAGAAACTGCACTGAAGAAGATCTTCGCCTCGACACACAGCAGGGAGATGATGTGAAACTGATCTATCTGGGTGGCATTTTCCTCCTTCGGGATCCACACACCTTCAGCCACTCTCCACTGTTCTGGGATCTTCCCCCTTCTCCAGAAGATTCTCAGGATCTTCCACAGACGCAGCAGGATTTGGGGCAGTTCTTGTACACTTTGTACGAGGTGTTGCTTGGTCCTGGAGCCGAGCTTGCCCTTGCTTTGCGGACGACCTCTCTGACTTCCTTTAGTTGCAGCTCTGACCTGTTGCACTGCACATCCGGTTCAGGTGGGTCTATTAGGATGTCGCACTCTCCCAACTCCTGCTCTCTTTCAGGATCATTATATATCTTCTTCAGATGTTGGTCTATGCCTTCCTGCGAACAGGGCAGTTTCCCACTGCGCTTCTCCCCTAGCAACTCCTTGGTGAACTTGAAGGGGTTGGCGATAAAGGCAGCACGTTTTCGGGCCCTTTCACGATGCCGCCCCTGCTGCCACTCTGCCCGGCGGAGGACCCTGATCTTCTTTCGTAGTATGCACATCAGCTGGGCCAAGCCAATGCGCTCCTCTTCTCCTGCCTCCTTGTATTGGGACTTCAGCGCTTTCAACCCCTGCCTGGTGTTGTGGATCCTCAGTGCTCTTTGGTTCTTCGAGTAAGGTGTTTTGGAGCCTTCCTTCTCCTCTTCTGCGAACCGTTCAGCTGCAATGCTGACAATGATTGTCGTCATGGCTTGTAGCTTCCTATCGACCCCTCCCTTCGCCGTTGCCTCCAAAATTTGGTTGACATCTTCATCAAACTGCTTCCACAGTGAAGTCGTGTTAGCTGCGGGCCATTTGATCCACCTCCTGTTAGACTTGATGTTGGAGGGATTAGTTTGCAACACTTGGAGGTTCCGGGCACTATGGGGTGACTCCGGGCCTGGCCCCTCCTTCGTCTCACCAGGTTGGACACCTGCGCTTTGTGCTGCTTCTGCTCCCGCCAAACACTTCATCCTTGCTTGGTGGATCCTCAAGCCACGATCGTTCTTGCAGATTTTGCCACATGCACACTGCTTCCTCATCGTCATTTGTTCATTGCCTGGGTCTGATGTCATTGTGTCCATCCGACTGAGGTGCTCATCCTCCCCCCTTCTCAGGCACCCCTGGGGGTATCTTTTCCTTAGATTCATCGTAGCTTTTGTGAGGGCCTCCTCTCAGAGGACACAGATTGGGTTGCCAGCCCATTCTGCCCCGGTTGCTGTCTCTCCAGGCTGTCACTGACTCTCCAGTCATCACCACTCTTTTCGCGGTTGTCACCCAGTCTTTCCTGGTTGTCACTGATGAACTCAGGGTGTAAGCTGTGTACGTACGTCTACTGATGCTTCTGTACACGCCATTCCTAAATTATATACTTGCTGTAAAATTCAAACTAAATTACCGAAGTACAGATATATCACCATATACAACTCTGCAATTCATTTTCTCGCAGGCATTCAGAGTAAATACAAAGAAATACAATAGAATCAATGAAAGACAGCACACAAGATGAACAACCAACCAATGTTAAAAAGACAACAAACTGTGCAAAGACAAAAAGAAAAATAATAACAATAAACAAAGCATAAATATTAAGAACATGAAATGAAGAGCCCTTGAAAATGAGTCCATAGGCTGTGGGAACGGTACAGTGCTGGATTGAGTGAAGTTATTGCCTCTGGTTGAAGAGCATGATAGTTGAGTGGTAATAACTGTTCCTGAACCTGGTGGTGTGGAGCTGAGGCTCCTGTACCTTCCTGATGACAGCAGCAAGAAGAGAGGAGAGAATGGCCTGGATGGGGGTGAGTGTCCTTGTGTGTCAGCATCAGTCTGGAGAGATGAGTCTGTCATAAGGAAAGAGACTGAGAAGCCGAGGTCACAGTGTTTTAGAGCTTGGCAGATTGAGAGGTGATTCTTAGCTGGCTCAATAGTCTAGACCTGGGGAAGAAGTTTCCCCAACACACTTCAAATCTGCATTAAAGATGATGAGCATGATTTGAGAGGTTAGAATAGTGAATTACCCACAAGATGTTACGACATAGAAGCAGAATTAGGCCATTTAGCTCATCGGGTATGTTCTGCCATTTGATCAAAGCTGAATTATTTTCTTTCTCAACCCCATTCTCCTGTCTTCTCCCCATAACCTTTGATGCCCTGACTAATCAAGTACGCAGCTTCGATTAGCACATGTAAACATAGCAACTTATGTTGCGTCACAGTACTCCGAGAGTGAAATCTTACACCAAAACTTCCTTGTACTACCTTGCACATATTCAATCATATTTCCAAGCTACTAGTGTACTTTGCATCTCTCATACAATTCCCTTCCTAATACTGGAAAAAAGCATTTCGCTCCACACAGTTCCAAAGTGAACAATACAACTTCTGTAGCTTTCCCTCATGAGTAATCTCCAAGTCATTATTGACGTGGCTAATAAGTTTCCTTGGTTAACATGCCACCACCATTAGAATCATTGAGCAATACAGCACAGAAACAGGTCCTTCGGCCCATCTAGTCCATGCCAAACTGTTACTTCGCCTTGTCCCATCGACTCGCACCTAGATCACAGCCCTCCACACCCTTCCCATCCATGTACTTATCCAACTATCTCCTAAAGGTTGAGATTGAACCTGAATCCACCACTCTGCTGACAGCTCATTCCACACTCTCACCATACTCTGAGTGAATATGTCACCATTCACCCTTAAACTATGACCTCTTGTTCTAACCTCACTGTTGTTTCTGTCAGCCCAATAAGGTAATACAAAACACATCAAAGCTTCTATTAAAAGGCGTCTCTAATGTACAAGGCAAGATACATTATATTATCCTACAGTGTTAATCAATAGAATCTAATGCGTACAGTGCACTGAATTCCTAGACGATGAAAACTCTCTGATGTCATCATCTGGATTGTATAGCAAAATCAATAAAGGGAAAACTTTATCATTATTTATGCAAAAGGAATTTCCATTAGGAAGCCACCACTGTGAATAAACTCATTAACCTTGGCAAGGCAGCAGCAATGAAAACACATTAATGCCTATGAGATAATGCTTATCACACACTCAGTGGCCACTTCATTAGGTACAGGAGTGAAACCCAGTGTGGTCTTCTGCTGCTGTTAGCTATTCACCTCAATGTTTGTCACCCTGTGTGTTCAGTGATGCTCTTCTGCACACCACTGTTGTATCGTGTGGTTATTTGAGTTACTGTTGCCCTCTTGTCAGCTTGAACCACTCTGGCCTTTCTCCTCTGACCTCTTATTAACGGGGTGTTTTCACCCACAGAAATGCCACTCACACCATCTTGTTGCTCGCACTATTCTCTGTAATTCTAGAGACGGTTGTGTATGAAAATCCCAGGAAGTCAGCAGTGTCTGAGATATTCAACCACTCCATCTGGCACCAACAATCATTCCATGGTCAACGTCACTTCGATCACATTTCTTCCCCCTTCTGATGTCTGGTCTGAACAACAAATGAACCTCTTGACCATGTCTGCATGCTTTTATGCATTGAGCTGCTGACAGATGATTGGCTGATTAGATATGTGCATTAATGAGCAGGTGTACCAAATAAGTGGCCAATGAGTGTACATTTGGAAACTAATACAAAATGCTGTTGGAACTCAGGTTAGGCAGCATCTATGGAGAGGAATAAACAGTTGATGTTTCAAGACTGGGACCCTTCATCAGCACCAGAAAGGGGGAAGAAGCCAAAATAAAGTGGGGGAAGGGAAGGAATCAGAGCTGGCTGTGATCAGAGAATCCAAACGAGGGGGAAGGTTATTGGGTCTCGGCCCAAAGCGTTAAATGTTTATTCCCCTCACAGATGCTGTCTGACCTGCAGAGTTCCTCCAGTGTTTTGTGTGTGCTGTTGTGCATTTCCAGTATCTGCAGAACCTCATGTTTATATTTTCAGGTGACCGTTAACAACCCTGAAAAACTACAAGAACTATTTCCGGAAATTGAGGCGCAATGGCTAGATCTTGTGTGTGCATGTCTGTACAGGGGAGGAAAGGGATTCATTTTGCTGTTGCTTGAGCTGTTCTGCTGAGTGTGGTGGGCACGCTATATTGGCGCCACTTGCAGGCTGCTCCCAGCACATCCTCGGGTGTGTTGGTTGTTAACACAAACAATGCATTTCACTGTATTTCTTGATGCTCATGTGAGAAATAAATAAACCTAGATACTGAAGCAACCATGCCATTTACAGCAATCAATGGTCTTCTGCTGCCCCTATCACCAACAAAAGAGAAATTTGTTCTTCCCGTAACCATCCTAGCTCACCTGAACGTTCACCAGTGTGGCTCTCTGGGTGCAGCGCTGAAGTACACATTCCAAAGACATATGGATTAGAGTTGGATGCTGATGTCTTTGATCTGACATTCTTCGGAAGTCAAGAATGAGGCATTAAACTTGTTGCTTACAATCATTTATTAAGTGCTAAAAGCACAAAGGGATTAGGAAAGGAGAATATCAAAAGCAGAGCCTAATAGCGAAAGAAAATGAAGGTGAAAAAGAGGCCATGACAATGTGGTTTAACCTTCTTAAACCAATTTGTTAATAGCAGTAAATATCTTTCAAATTCTGTTGCTTCATTCAACCAATAAGATAGCCCCTGTTCAAATAATATGATACCCACAACTGCAACCAAGTTCTTACAAAAGCAACTGCAACCACTAGAAAACACTGAACAATTATAACTATAGTAGATTCTGGTTAATTAGGGCACACTGGAACAAGTGCATTTTGGCCCAATTAAGTGGCAATTAGCCAAAGTTTTATGGAAATAGTTAAAAAGGTTTAAAAAAGACAAACAAACCGAGTAACAAATTATGTACTTAAATGAAATACAGAACAAATTAGAACACTACTAATAGGATTACAGTACTATAAAACTGGGTATTAGTTCTCGGCAGAGGAATTCATCCAGTGTACGCAATGAACAAAAGCAGTGCAGACACTTACTGCAGAAAAATGGATGGCCTCCATACAATGCCATTGACAACTTCATCCTCCAAATCTTCATTTTCATCATAACATTCAAGATAATTGTCGATACCTTCAAATTCTTTATAATTCCTAATTTGTTGAAGTAGTGAAATCGTTTCATTTTCACTCCCAGCCATTTCTGGCATCTCCAAGCTTGAAAACACAGTGAGCAAAACTGTTATTTCTTGCCAATTATAAATGATAGTTTTTTTGAACACATACACAGACAACTGATGGTATTTAAAAACTATTATTCTAACAGCCAATAACGATGAAAATACAAACAGGCATAAGAAAGTTAAACTACAAGGACAACAACAATTATTTAACAGCCGAATCTAACAGAGGTTAATTGGTCCAAACAGTGTAGTTGGGCAGTGCAGGCTGAAGGAGCCTGTTACTGTGCTGTATCTCTACATACAATGTGATTATGAAGACACGTAGTCCTCTTTTATTGTCATTTAGTAATGCATTGTTTCCTTCAGTGTGATATCACAAAACACAGGACAAACCAAGATTGAAAAAACTGACAAAACCACATAATTATAACATATAGTTACAAACAGTGTAACAATACCATAACATGATAAAGAAGTCCGTGAGCACAGTAAAGTTCAAAGTTTCTCAAATGTCCCACATCTCACGCAGACGAGAGAAGGAAGAAAAACTCTCCCTGTCATGCCGACCACAATCCGACTCTGAGCCATCCGAAAACTTCGAGCTCTGATCAGCTCTCCGACACCGAGTACTGAGCGCCATCTCTGCCCGAACGATTCGACCTCCTTCTCGGTCACCAAAAGCAGGGAAGGCCGGGGATTTTGAGGCCTACCCTCCAAAAGTTCCCAACCACACAGTAACGACAGCAGCAAATGGGCGTTTCAGAAATTTATCCAGATGTTCTTCTGTGCTTTCACGTCCATTCTCCATCAAATCAGAATTGTCCACAGCCCCTATTTAACAGATACGATATCATTTTTCACTGGAGGGCTGCGCACACGCAGGCACACCGCCATCTTCTCCTCCCGCCCGAAAGGAACAGTGCACAAGTGTTGTGCTGAAGATATTAAACTAACAATTAATTGCTAACTAATCCATTCTGCCTACACAGTGTCTATATCCCTACGCTCTCTGCACACTCATGTCGCTATCTGAGATCCTCTTAAATGTCCCTAATGTATCTGCCTCCACACCAACCCTGGCAGCACATTCCACATACCCACCACCCTGTGTAAAACACTTGCCCAACATATCTCCTTTGAATTTGCCCATCTCACCTTAAATGCATGTTCTCTTGGTATTAGACATTTCCATGCTGGATGAAAAATATCATCTATGCCTCTGATAATCATGTAAAGCTCTATCGGATCTCTCCCCCATCTCTGCTGCTCCAGAGAAAACAACCCAAGTTTGTCCAACCTCTCTTTAGGGCAGAGGCGACACCAGAGACCACAGAAGCTGGAATCTGGAGCAATAACCAATCAGCTGGAGGAACTCAATGGGTTGAGCAGCATCCATGGAAGGGAAGAGTCCTGATCCAAGGTTTCAACTTTAAACATCATCAATTTCTTTCCTGCCGCTAATGCTACTCAAGCTGATTTCCGTCAACAGTTCTAGTCATTATAGGAAGGATATTCCTGATTATAGGAAGGAAGTGGAAGTTTTAGAGGGCGTGCAGAAGAGATTCACCAGGATGCTGCCTAGATTAGGAAGCGTGTCTTATGAGGATAGGTTGAACAAACTAGGACTTTTCTCTTTGGAGCAAAGGAAGAAGAGAGGTGGACAAGATAAAAGGCACAGATAAATTGGATATCCAGAGACTTTTTCCCCAGGGTGGAAATGGCTAATACAAGAGGACAAAGTTTTTAGAGAAGTATATATATTTTTTACTTAGAGATACAACACGGTAACAGGCCCTTCTGACCCAGCAAGCCCACACCACCCAATTACACCTATGTAACTAACCTATTAAGCCATACATCTTTGATCTGAGAGAGGAAACTGGAGCACCCAAAGGAAACCCTGCAATCACGGGGAGAACCTATGAACTCCATACAGACAGCACATGAATTGTACTCCGGTTGCTGGCGCTGTAAAGAGTCACGCTAACTGCCACGGCACTGCATCGCCCAAAGAGGGTGAATGTGAAATTAGTTTGTAAATATCTGTAATACTTCCAAACATTACTGTGTTGCAAAGGTTAATTGGGTTTAATCCAAGTGTTTACTTCCGGATAGAAGTTCCTTTTGTATGAATGGTGCAGGTATTTGTCCCTTATTGATCTCTCCAGGCACTCCATGGACTGAGTTCAGAGAGTAACACAGCACAGCACCAGGTCCTTCAGCCCAAACAGTCCATGTTGACACAACATCCTCCCTGCTAGTCTCAGTTGCCTGCATGCAGACCAATTTAAACACAGGGCTGAATTGGAAAGGTCAGGTACACACCGAATCGAGGCAGCTGGTTCCAGGCTCCAGAGCAGATCGAAGTGACAGAACTCGATGTTTGTGCAACGATATAGGCACTGGGTCAGATTGAAAAGGTCAGGGTGTCGGGGCCCGAGGCAAGTGAGGGGCTGGTTCCGCTTGCTACTCCGCTCTGCATTGAACGAAGAGTCTGTAGATGGACCCTTTGTGGATTTCAGTTCAGAACACTATATGCTTGCTTTTATTGTTTTCATGATGTTTTTTTTCCCTCCCTGCACATTGGGTGTTTGACTGTCTTCTTTAAACTGGTTCTTTTGGGTTTCTTTGTTTTATGGCTGCCTGTAAGGAGATGAATCTCAAGTTTGTATAAATACTTTGATAATAAATGTACTTTGAACTTTTGAACCCTTCAAGCCCCTCCCCACCATGTACCATAAGACATTGGGCCATTCAGGCCATTGAACCTGCTCCACGTTTCATCATGGCTGATTTCTTATCCCACTCAGCTGCATCCTCCTGCCTTTTCCCTAGGACGCTACTAATAAATAAATTATCAACTACTGATTTAAATATATCCAGTGACTTGGCCTCCACAGCAGTCTGTGGGTATGAATTCCACAGATTCACCACCCACTGGCTAAAGAAATTTCTCACCTCTGTTCTGAAGGGACTTCCCCACAATATCTAAATGTCTCTTAAATATTGCAATTGGACCTGCCTCGACCGGTCCCCTGGCAACTCATTCCAGGTACTCACTACCCTCTGTGTGAAGAAGTTTCTTTCCGGTCTCTTAAGTCTCTCTCCTCGCATCTTGAATCTGTGCCTTTTAGTTTTCCCTTGTGTAAACAATGTTGGAATTTGTTCATTATTTATCACTGCACTCAGAGAATGAGAGGAGAGAGCTCTAATAGTGTGGGAGTTCACTACACTTTAACCATTAGCTTCTGTTAAATAAGACTGCAGGACGATGATGAATGTAATATAATCCTGACTTACACGTTAGAGCGCAACAGACACAGAACATGCTGGAGAAACTTCAGCACATCAGGCAGCAACTATGGAGGCAACATTCCAGGTCAAGATCTTTCACCTGGACTGGAAAGGGAGGGGGAAGAATCCAGAACGAAAAAAAAGTGGGGGAGGGGGAGGCATACCACCTTGCAGGTGATTGGTGAGACCTGGGAAAGAGGAAGGTGGGTGTGTGGGGGAGACGTACAAGTTGGCAGGTGATAGGTGAGACCTGGGGTGGTGGAAGTTGGGTGGGGTGGGGGGAGGATAGGTGGAAAAGGCACACGTCTGAAGGAGGAATACGTTAAGAGAGGAGTCTTAGATTTTAAAAACTATGCTTAAATAATTTCAGGTGCGAAGATTGTAAAGCTGCATAATCAATCTTGCAGTTATGCTATTTTAAAAAACGCTAATTCAAATTCAGCCTTTTATTCTTCCTGAAAAACTACTGAATCACGCAAGCTAGTAATAACGCAAGTGTCCTCGACTTAAAGCCATGGGGTGGCACAGTGGCTTAGCATTTAGTGAAACACTGTTACTGCACCAGTGACCCAGGTTCAATTCCGACACTGCCTGTAAGGAGTTTCTACGTGCTCCATGTGACCATGTGCTTCGTTTTCCTCCGACATACCAAAGATGTACCCGTTAGTAGGTTAATTAGTCACATGGGCGTAATATGACAGGGCAGGCTTGTTGGACCAGAAGGGCCTGTACCATGCTGAATCTCTAAAATAAATGTGAAACTGACCTTTGGAGAATGGAAATGCAGGAAGCCTACAGCAGAACAAGTTTGTAAAGTCAAACGAACTACAAATGAAGATCCGTCCCAACTAACTACGACAGTCACGTGTTCAATACCTAACTTACAATGGGTTAATGGGGTGCTGGAGCTGTCCAGCGAGGGGTAGCACCTCTGATGAAGGGGCCTGACAAGTCCATTCCAGGACACCTCTCTTACCTTCGGTCCCCACTGGACACTCAGCTCTCACCTTTGGCTCCAAGCAGCTGTTAGCAGGAGCCAGTGCAGCGGGCTGAAGCAGGTGAGGGTAGCCAGCTGGCCACATACCCCAGTGAGACAGGGACATGGCTGGGCTAGCACGCAAAGACAGCTCTGGTGGACTGGAGCGGGATGAGATCTACAGTGAGGTGGCTCTGTAAAGGTCCAAGGAGAGAACATAATGAGGCACAGATATAGTCGTGGTCACCCACTGCAACCAAGGAAGATACCAGTTGTGTCACTGGACCAGGATTTCAGAGGTCGAGAAAGCAGAACTGCTCCAGTGCAACGGCTTTTCCACTTAAAAAAACTCTCCCGTACAAGTTTCCCATCATTGTCAAACACAGCAGACAACCACCACTGATCCCACAGTATACTACTGGACTTGATCATTTGAGGTAAGGATGAATCAAGGACAATGAGCATGGCCCTTGTTAGTGGGAAACCAAGATTCAACATTCAAACAACAGGAATTCTGCAGATGCTGGAAATTCAAGCAACACACATCAAAGTTGCTGGTGAACACCGCAGGCCAGGCAGCATCTCTAGGAAGAGGTACAGTCGACGTTTCAGGCCGAGACCCTTCGTCAGGACGTAAGTTTCAGCCTGAAACGTCGACTGTACCTCTTCCTGGAGATGCTGCCTGGCCTGCTGTGTTCACCAGCAACTTTGATGTGTGTTGACTGAACATTCAACATTGCTTAATATCATTTCCTGCACACACATGTAAAGGAGAACAAAATAATTGTTGCTCTGGATCCAATGCAGCACAAAAAATTAAAAACAGTAAGAATAAAAACAATATAAATGTACTAGTTTATATCCATAGATGGTCCATAAAGTGATGCTAGGGTGAGCACAAGGTGACTGATGGGAGATAATAAAACAGAGGTGGAGTTAATGAGTGGAGGTGTTGATCAGCCTCACTGCCTGGGGAAAGTAACTGTAGGACATCCCTGTGGAATGCATGGGTTTTCTCTGTGTGGTCCCGTTTCCTCTCTCAGTTCAAAGATGTAGCGGTGAAGAGGTTAATTGCTCATTGTAAATCGTCCTGTGATTAGGTGAGGGTTAAATCGGGGTTGCTGGGCGGCACAGCTCAAAGGGTCAGAAAGGCCTATTTCGCACTCTACCTCTAAGTAAATAAATATCACTGCATTCATTAATAAAGGCACAGAAGACTGGGGGATTAAGGTACAACATGGTCGGGAGTACTGCGTGCAGCTCTGATAATCACACAATAAAGAGGATGAAATTATGTGATTGCACTGAAGCAAGAAAAAGGGGCTAGGTGAAATTACCAGGTTGAGCACCACCTGAGGGGGTGGGGGGGGGGATGAATTTTGGGTGGAAATCTGAAAATGCTGAGAATTCATTCTTCCTCCCAAAGGAACTTTGCTCAACCCACTGGGTTCCTGGATAATCTTAACGTTTCCATAAGACATAGCAGCAGAATTTGGCAATTAGGCCATTTGGAGTTTTCTCTGTCATTCAATCATGGCTGATTTTATTATCCCTCTCATGGCGGATACAATAGGATCTTTTAAGAGACTCATGGATAGGCACAGTGGTATGCAAAGGTTTCAGCACCCCTGGTCAAAATTTCTGTAACTGTGAATAACTAAGCGAGTAAAAGATGAAAACAAGAGGAATTCTGCAGATGCTGGAAATACAAGCAACACACATCAAAGTTGCTGGAAATTCAAGCGACACACATCAAAGTTAGTCCTGACGAAGGGTCTTGGCCTGAAACGTCGACTGTACCTCTTCCTAGAGATGCTGCCTGGCCTGCTGCGTTCACCAGCAACTTTGATGTGTGTTGGTTGAGTAAAAGATGAACTGATTTCCAAACGGCATAAAGTTAAGGATGACACATTTCTTTAATATCTTAAGCAAGAAAACTTTTTTATTTCCATCTTTTACAGTTTCAAAATAACAAAAAAGGAAAAGGGCCCGAAGCAAAAGTTTGGGCACCCTGCATGGCAGTACTTAGTAACACCCTCTTTGGCAAGTATCACAGCTTGTAAATGCTTTTTGTAACCAGCTAAGAGTCTTTCAATTCTTGTTTGGGGGATTTTCACCCATTCTTCCTTGCAAAAGGCTTCTAGTTCTGTGAGATTCTTGGGCCATCTTGCATGCACTGCTCTTTTGAGGTCTATCCACAGGTTCTCGATGTTTAGGTCAGGGGACTGTGAGGGCCATGGCAAAACCTTCAGCTTGTGCCTCTTGAGGTAGTCCATTGTGGATTGTGAGGTGTGTTTAGGTTCATTATCCTGTTGTAGAAGCCATCCTCTTTTCATCTTCGGCTTTTTTACAGACGGTGTGATGTTTGCTTCCAGAATTTGCTGGTATTTAATTGAATTCATTCTTCCCTCTACCAGTGAAATGTTCCCCGTGCCACTGGCTGCAACACAAGCCCAAAGCATGATCGATCCACCCCTACTTTTTATTTCTATTTTAACTTCATCAGTCCACAGGACTTGTTTCCAAAATGCATCAGGCTTGTTTAGATGTTCCTTTGAACCTTTTGAATAGAACTATTTGGCCGCAATGAGCAAAGGTATGCTTGGAGAAAAAAGGGTGCAGAATTTCATGAAAAGAATCCCTCTCCAACTGTTAAACATGGGGTGGATCGATCATGCTTTGGGCTTGTGTTGCAGCCAGTAGCACCGGGAACATTTACTGGAAGAGGGAAGAATGAATTCAATTAAATACCAGCAAATCCTGGAAGCAAACATCACACCGTCTGTAAAAAAGCCGAAGATGAAAAGGGGATGGCTTCTACAACAGGATAATTATCCTAAACATACCTCAAAATCCACAATGGACTACCTCAAGAGGTGCAAGCTGAAGGTTTTGCCATGGCACTCACAGTCCCCCGACCTAAACATCATCGAGAATCTGTGGATAGACCTCAAAAGAGCAGTGCATGCAAGACAACCCAAGAATCTCACAGAACTAGAAGCCTTTTGCAAGGAAGAATGGGTGAAAATCCCCCAAACAAGAATTGAAAGACTCTTAGCTAACTATAAAAAGCATTTACAAGCTGTGATACTTGCCAAAGAGGGTGTTACTAAGTACTGACCATGCAGGGTGCCCAAACTTTTGCTTCAGGACCTTTTCCTTTTTTGTTATTTTGAAACTGTAAAAGATGGAAATAAAAAAGTTTTCTTGCTTAAAGTATTAAAGAAATGTGTCATCTTTAACTTTATGCTTTTTGGAAATCAGTTCATCTTTTACTCGCTTAGTTATTCACAGTTACAGAAATTTTGACCAGGTGTGCCCGAACTTTTGTATGGAGCTTAGAAAAATAGAGGGCCATGTGTAACCCTAGGTAATTTCTAAAGTAAGTACATGTTCGGCACAGCATTGTGGGCCGAAGGGCCTGTGTTGTGCTGTAGGTTTTCTATGGTTCTATATTCTATAACCCCATTCTCCTTTCTCCCCCTATCCCTTCACGCCCTGACTATTCAAGAATCTATCAATCTCTGCTTTAAATATACTCAATGACTTGACCTCCACAGCTGTCTGTGGCAATGAATTCCATAGATTCACCACCTTCTGATTAAGAAATTCCTCCTCATTTCCATTCCAAATGGACATCTCTCTATTCTGAAGCTGTACCCTCCCTATAAGAAACATCCTCTCCCCATTTATCTAGGCCTTTTGATATTCAGTAGGTTTCAATGAAATTTCCCCTCATTCTTCTAAACTTCAGCAAGTACAGGCCATTAAACACTCCTCCCCGTAACCTTTGATGCTCTTACTAATCAAGAGCCTATTAAATACACCAATTCAAAAGATTTCCTATTCCAATAATTCTGTCTGCTGTTTACAGAACCTCTCTGGCCTACATGTAGCTAGCTTTGTAGCTGTGATCTGGGAAACTAATGTACAGTCACCTTATGGACAGACATTTCTGTACCTAGCTCCACTTTACGGGCATACAATCAATGATTATAAGCCATCTTACATTTTCTATTTATTGTGTTATTTATCTCATTGTGTTTTTGGTGCTGCATTGGATCTAGAGGAACAGTTATTTCATTCTCCTTTACACTTCTGTGCTGGAAATGACATTAAACAATCTTGAATCTTAAATTAAATCACATCTTCGCAAACTAAACAGAACTGCCAGCCAGGTTTAATTTAATGTGAATACTCACAATAGATTTAGCATCGACTTCCTTTCATGATGGCATCCAAGATGACATAATTAATTAACAATTATTTAATAATGACTTCCTGTCTGAATGGCTCCGAGCTGCGATGTCTGTCAAGGTCAGGGCTGTTTTTTAAGGTTTGTTGGGATGGGTTTTGGGACAGTGCGAGGATGTAGGGGTTACATTAGGGTTCAGGGGCAAGGATGAGGGGGAATTAGAGGTTGGGGCAGTAAATGAAGCATTATGGGCAGAAGCTGGAGGTTATGACACCAATAATATACTATTAGTCTAATATTCTGAGACCTCTGTGGGTCAGGCTCGACCATGGATGTTGCGTCCTACCTGTCTACATACGCAAAGCCAAGGTAGTATGATGTGAAGTGCAAGCTGTTGCCTATGTAGCAGGCTACCCCTCTCCATGCAGCTGATGAGCCCAAACGAACCGCAGAGACTGGTACAGTTTTGTACCAGTGGTGTCACTGGAGTTTCCAGTCAGCATTGAACTCAATGTAGTATTGCCTTAGGGACTCCAGCTTCAGATTTTTCCCTTGGGGTTTACTCCCAAAGCCTTCCCCATGAGTGGGTACATCCACAAGGCAGCAGAGGTTTAAGATCAGTTTTCCTTCTCCTAGATGAGCTGCCAACCACAGCCAATGAGCCCCATCTGCCCAAAGCGAATGGTTTTAAGATGCTGGTAACCCACCTTTGCCCATTCTTGTGTCAACAGAAACAGTTTTGTAAGGCTTAGTAGCTAAGCCAGGAGAGTATAGTATAGTATATTAGTGTAATATTATTGTACAATATTATATAATATATACTATAATTACTTTGTGAGCTAACTTCCACATAGTTTGAGATTCTTGCTGATAAACAGGTTTATTATCAATCACTGTAATGCATGATGTGAAATTTGATGCTTTGCAGCAGCAGTACAGTGTAAACAAAATTAATTTGTCTTTGCAAAGATTTTACAAGTCCATTGTAAAAAAGGCAACAATTTCAGTCTTACTATTTCACCATATCTCTTCCTCTTGCACCATCTGCCACCATTCCACACTGAAACAAAATGCGGTGGTTCTATTTTGGCTTGCCAGTCTGAGCAGGGAGCCTGTCCCTGTGCTAAGATTCGGGGGCACGCTGGGTGTAACCACTGCTCCTTGTGCTGAGCTGTGACTGGGCAATGTCGGCTAATGCACACTGAATCTTCTCCAGCAGCAAGTCCCCTCGGAATACAACCTCCTCCAGTCGAGCTGCTGCTGCGTGGTTCTCCTCCTCCAGCTGGCGTAGGCTTGCAGCCTGGATATTGAGAAACAGGATTAGGTCTGAATGCAAGGATATAGAATACCATAGTACAGTACAGGCCCTTTGGCCCACAAAGTTGTGCCGAACTTTTAACCAACTCCCAGATCAATCTAACCCTTCCCTCCCAACAAGTCTTCCATTGAGTTTTCATCCATATGTCTAAGACTCTCTTAAATACCCCTCATATATGAAAGATGTGCTGGCATTAGAAGGTTCACGAGAATTATTCCAGGAATGAAAGGGTTAACATGTGCAGAGTGTATTACGGCGCTGCTCCTGTACTCACTGGAGTTTGGAAGAATGAGGGGTGGGATTCAGAATCAGAATCAGGTTTATTACCACTGGCATGTGACGTGAAATTTGTTAACTTAGCAGCAGCAGTTCAATGCAATACATAATCTAGCAGGGAGAAAAAAAAACTAAAATAAAACATAATAACAAACAAGTAAATCAATTATGTATATTGAATAGATTTAAAAATGTGCAAAAACAGAAATACTGCATATTAAAAAAAGTGAGGTAGTGTTCAAAGCTTCAAAGTCCATTTAGGAATCTGATGGCAGAGGGGAAGAAGCTGTTCCTGAATCACTGAGTGTGTGCCTTCAGGCTTCTGTACCTCCTACCTGATTGTAACAGTGAGAAAAGGGGATGCCCTGGGTGCTTGATGTCTTTAATAATGGACGCTGCCTTTCTGAGACACCGCTCCGTAAAGATGTCCTGGGTACTTTGTAGGCTAGTGCCCAAGATGGAGCTGACTAGATTTATAACCTTCTGCAGCTTCTTTCGGTGCTGTGCAGTAGCCCCTCCATACCAGACAGTGATGCAGCCTGTCAGAATGCTCTCCATGGTACAACTATAGAAGTTTTTGAGTGTATTTGTTGACATGCCAAATCGCTTCAAACTCCTAATAAAGTATAGCCGCTGTCTTGCCTTCTTTATGACTACATCAATATGTTGGGACCAGGTTAGATCCTCAGAGATCTTGACACCCAGGAACTTGAAGCTGTTCACTCTCTCCACTTCTGATCCCTCTATGAGGATTGGGACATGTTCCTTCGTCTTACCCTTCCTGAAGTCCACAATCAGCTCTTTTGTCTTACTGACGTTGAGTGCCAGGTTGTTGCTGTGGCACCACTCCACTAGTTGGCATATCTCACTCCTGTATGCCCCCTCGTCACCACCTGAGATTCTACCAACAATGGTTGTATCGTCAGCAAATTTGTAGATAGTATTTGAGCTATGCCTAGCCACACAATCATGTGTATACAGAGAGAAGAGTAGTGGGCTAAGCACACACCCCTGAGGTGCGCCAGTGTTGACTGTCAGCGAAGAGGATATGTTATCACCAATCCACATAGACTGTGGTCTTCTGGTTAGGAAGTCAAGGATCCAATTACAGAGGGAGGTACAGAGGTCCAGGTTCTGCAACTTCTCAATCAGGATTGTGGGAATGACGGTATTAAATGCTGAGTACAGTCATTGAAACCTATCGAATATTGAAATTCTAGATAGAGTGGACACGGAGAAGATGTTTCTTATATTGAGGGGAGTCAAGGACCAGAGAACAGAGCCTCAGAATTGAAGGGTATCCCTTTAGAACAGAGATGAGAAAAAAATTATTCAGCCAGAGAATGGCGAATCTATGGAATTCAATGGCAAAGACAGCTGTGGAAGCCAAGTCATTAGGTGCATTTAAAATGGAGATTGATAGGTTCTTGTTTAGACAGAACATAAAAAAAATTACAGGAAGAAGGCAGGAGAATGGGATTAAGACGGATAATAAATTAGCCATGAAGGAATGGTGGAGTGGATTTGCCGGGCTGAATGGCTTAATTCTGTTCCTATGTCTTATGAAACCCATGAACACTACTTCACTTCTCACTATTTATATTTCTTATTGTAACTTATAGTAATTTTTAATGTATTGCATTGTTCCACTGCCACAAAACAAATGTCACTGCACAGTGATAATGAGCTTGATTCTGAGATGATGTCACTTTCCAGACTTAAACAAAGATTAATTTCTATAAACCATGCTAACAACTTGGTTATCATTTCTTTCAAAACCAAAACATTAAATGCCATTGAATATGATAAGTAAAAACTGCTTCAAACTCCAAAGAACTGTGGATCATGTAAAACATAAGGGGACATGAAA
Source organism: Mobula hypostoma (assembly GCF_963921235.1). Taxonomy (NCBI): domain Eukaryota; kingdom Metazoa; phylum Chordata; class Chondrichthyes; order Myliobatiformes; family Myliobatidae; genus Mobula; species Mobula hypostoma. Next base: position 3,957,358 of record NC_086105.1, on the reverse strand, counting down.
GAAGGTTCAGTTTTTTCCTTTCTGTTTACCACAGGTGGGCAAGTCACATACAGGCTGTGCTGTTATCTAACTAAATTACATTAAAATCTTAAAACCAAATATTTCTCATTTCATGGGACACTGAAAGTGAGTGACCACAAGCTATCAATTACAAAGACGAGAAAGTTTGTAAATGTTGGAAATCCAAAGCAACACACACAAAATGCTGGTGGAACTCAGGTCAGGCAGCATTTATGGAAATGAATAAACAGTTGGAGTTTTGTACCGAGAGCCTTCAACGGGACTGAGAAAGGGGAAGATGCCAGAACAAAAAGGTGAGGGGAGAGGGGAAGGAGGACTGGCTGGAAGGTGATAGGTGATGCCAGGTGGGTGGAAAAAGTCAAGGGCTGGACAGGAAGGAATCTGATAGGAGAGCAGACTGGACCAAGGGAGAAAGGGAAGGAGAAGGGGACCCAGGGTAAGTGATAGGCAGATGAGAAGAAGTAAAAAGTCAGAGTGAAGAATAAATGGGGAACGTGGGGGTGGGGGGTGAAATTTGTTTACCGTAACGAGAAATCGATATTCATGCCATCACATTGGAGGGTATCCAGACGGAATATAAGGTGGTGCTCCTCCACCCTGAGAGTGGCCTCATCTTGGCACAAGACATGGCCATGGACCAACACGCCAGAACGGGAATGGGAATCTGAATTAAAATGTTTAGGCACTAGGAAACTCCACTTATGGTGGATGGTGCAAAGGTGCTTTCCCACCCACCTGGCTTCACCTATAACCTTCCAACTAGCCTCTTTTCCTTCCCTCACACCTTTTTATTCAGGCATCTTCCCCCTTCCTTCTCAGTCCTGAAAAAGGGCCTCTGCCTGAAACGTCAACTATCTATTCATTTCCTTAGATGCTGCCTGACCTGCCGAGTTTCTCCAGCACTTTGTGTGTGTTGAACTGACAATTAGCTGATTATGTGAGTGTGAGAATGTGACACACAGTTTCTACCTCAAATTAGGTCTCCAATTTCATAGCTGTTCAATGCAGTAATATGAAGCATGCTGTACAACAGATTTTGTACAGAGATAGGGGATATAGCTCAGTGACAGAGCGCATACTTTGCATATATGCGGTCCCAGGTTCAATCCCCATTCTGTGTGTCATGGTAGTGCACTGGTTAGCACAATGCCATTACAGCTCAGGGCATTGAAGTTTGGAGTTCGGGGGGGCGAGGGGCATCATGTGATGACGTGGGATTGAGATGTGTAAATCCAGCTCTCCCGTAAAAAATCAGCAAAGTACCGTTTAAACAAAGTTAATAAATACTTTCCAAAAACTACTTATAAACTTCGTAAGACTACTGTACGATATGCCTCGTAAACCGCAACAGAAGAAGTCTGTTGTTGTGAAGTCGCCGCGAGATGGGAAGAAAAAAGGGCCTACTGCAGCGATGGAGCCTCGGATTCAGGTTGGATCTCCTTCAGAGGAGACGCATTTTATCTCTGGCGTAGAAGAACGGGGAGCAATGGCGGCGGTAGCGGTCTCTCGGAAGAAGATGCCGGAATTGCGCATGCACAAAGAAGTACGCATTCGCAAATCGACACAACTTAAACTACAAGGACCGACGGCCACTGCAACTGAAAGTGAGTCAGAATTGGATATCGCAGAGAATACAGATGAAGAGGAGGAGGAAGAACTGGAAGAGACTGGAAGTAAAGGAGACGACGGAGACATAAGAGAGGCTTTATTGTAATTAACGGCTGAACTAAGAAAATTAAGAACAGAGCTTAGAGACGTGAAGATGTGCTATGATAAAGCTATGAAAAGACAGGATAAAATGGATAAGAAACTTCAGAAGATGGAAAGAACAATGGAGCATATTAACGATAGAGTGGAAAAAACAGAAAATAATGTGCTTGTCTGGAACACGGAAAGAAATCGACTCTTGGAGAAAGTGGACGTGTTGGAAAATTTTAGTAGACGTAATAACATTAAAATTGTTGGTCTTAAAGAAGGTATAGAGGGAGATAATCCAATAGAATTTTTTCAAAGATGGATCCCGAAAACCTTGCAAATGAAAGAGGAAGACCGATCAATTGAAATTGAGCAGGTACATAGAGCTCTAAGACCAAAACCACAAGATGACCAATATCCACGATCAATTTTAATAAAATTCTCAGATTTCAAGACAAAGAAAGGACTCTACAGGCGGCTGCCCAAGCTGCCAAGAAGAGAAAAGGGCCACTGATGATAGAAGGGAAGGAAATTTTTTTCTACCCTGACATAAGTTATGAACTTTTGAAAAGAAGGAAGAAGTTTAATCCAGTGAAAAAAGCCCTATGGGATCACGGTTATCAATTTATATTGCGTTATCCTGCAACCTTGAAGATTTTTTTGCCTGGTGGAGAAAAAAGATTTTTTGACGATTACTGGAAAGCGGAGGAGTTTGTGCGAGATTCTTTGAATATTCACCAGATACAAGAACAAACTTAGGGGAGCGAGATGGATTGAAGATGAAGACTGGATCAAGGATTAGGCCTGTTGAATTTTCAGGCGGAGGAATATATAATTAATAATATATTTATATAAGGGAGGGGAAGAAAGGTTAAAATTTGAGGAATATTAGCTGGGAATAATAACATTAACTTTTTTTCTATATATATATAATTTTTTGTTACAGGGAGCTGGAAGAAACACTGACCAATCGCTACGTTATTCATGTGTGCAAGAGGGGGGTAGTGTTGTGTATCCTTTCATTCACAACATTAGTGGGGGGGGGTATTTTGTTTTTTCTTTTTTTGTATCTTATCTATCTTTTTTTCTTTTTGCCTGGATGATTGGGAGGGAAACACATAGCAACATGGTGAAGTTCAAAGAGATTCCCCAGGGAACTATGAGAGTTGAGAAGCTAAGTAATGTTTTAGATTTTAAGAGATAAATATGTAACATTTTTGAATATTTGGAGCCCTTATTTATAGCTCCAATGATGAAGATCTTGGTTCCTTGGGGGAAAGTAACAAATATATATTAAATTTATTTTTATCCCATGGAGCATGTGCAAACCTTCCAATATTCAGGCGGTTCCTTTTCTTTTTCTTTTTTTCTTTTCTTTTTAGGTAGGAGTATATATCGGGGGGGGAGGGTTAAGGGGAGGGGGGAGGGTAGATATTTTTTTTCTCATGTATCACTTTGAAAACTCAATAAAAATTATATTAAAAAAAAGTTTGGAGTTCAATTCCAGCACTGTCTGTATGTCCTCCCCATGAGTGTGTGGGTTTCCTCTGGGTACACCAGTTTCCTCCCACAGTCCAAATACATACTGGTTAGCAGGTTAATTAATCTTTCTGTGATTAGGCTTGGGCTATATTGGTGGGTTGCTAGGCAGCACGGTTCCTTGGGCCGGAAGAACCGGTTCCACACTGTATTTCGAAATAAATAAAACAATTCCATAAACAATAATGCAATGAACAGTTGATTTCTCTGTCATTAAGGTTCAAATGTACAATTAACCACCACAAATCCTCTCTGCCTTACTTCTCACAATGGTTCCAAGAGATTCAGCATGTCACAAAAATTTACAATGTTTTATGGATGTATAGTAGAGGGCATTCTGACTGCTTGCTACTGCACAGGATCACAAGAGGCTGCAGAGAGTTGTACACTCAGCCAGTTCTAGCACATGCACAACCCTCCCCACCACTGAGGACATCTTCAAGATGCGGTGCCTCAAGGCAGCAGCATCCATCACTTAAGGACCCTCAACATCTGGGACATACCCTCTTCTCATTATTACCATCAGGGACGTGGTACAGGAGCCTGAAGTCAACATTTTAAGAACAGCTTTTCTCCCCTCCACCATTAGGTTTCTGAATGGTCCATGAGCACTACCTTGTTATTCTTTTCCTTTTTACACAATTTATTTTTGTAATTTATAGTAATTTTTAATTTCTCTACCTTGCAATGCAGCTTTGAAACAACAAATGTCATGTCATAGGTCAGCGGGGATAAACTAATCCTGCTGTCTACGGTATCAGGCGGAACTGCACATATTGCCTTGGTTTAAAACTACTTCCAGAAGATGGCGCTCATGTCAAAAATTACAAAACCCTATTCCAACTTGCACTGATTTCCCCTTCCAACAAGTCTGTCAGGGAGAGCCAAAGTTCCAAGTAAATTAATTGCCATAGACTACCCCAAGATTCATTTTCTTGCAGGCATTCACAGTAAATACAAACGAGAACAATAGAATCAATGAAGAAATGCACACAAAGACAGATAATCAACCAATGTGCTAACGACAACAAATTGTGCAAATACAAAATAGAAGAAAAAAGTAAAAAAATAACAAAATATAAAGAATAAATATTGAGAACACAAGTTGTAGAGTCCTTGAAAGTGAGTCTGTAGGTTGTGGAATCAGCTGAGTACTGAGGTGAGTGAAGTTATCCACAGTGGTTCAAGAGCTTGATGGTTAAGGGGTATTAATTGTTTCTGAACTGGTGGTGTGGGTCCTGAGGCTCCTGAACCTCCTTCCTAATGGCAGTAAACTCTCAAACCCACTGTTTCAGAGGTTCACTCAAAAGCAGACAGGAAGCCAGCTCTGAAAGGGGCACCATGGCAGTACAGCAGTTAGCAAAACGCTGTTACAGCTCACTGCTGAGGTGTCGGAGCCTGGAGTTCAATTCCAGCATCCTCCGTAAGCAAGTCTGTACATTCCTTCCTATGTGCACATGGGTTGCCTCCAGATGCTCCGGTTTCCTCCCACAGTTCAAAGGCATACCGGTTACTAGATTTATTGGTCAATGTAAATTGTCCCATGATTAGACAAAGGCTAAATAGGTGGGTTGCTGGGTGGCAAGGCTCAAAGGGCCAGAAGGTCCTATTCCGCACTGTCTCTCTAAATAAATTTTAAAAAGCAACAGGCAAAGTTATTAACAAGCAGCAAAGTAAAGATGAGATCACACTAACGTCTCACAACCACATAAGATTTTGCAATGTGGGTGGAATAAAATGTCTTAAAGTAGAATCAGTGGAAAAATACAAGATCAATGCAAATTTAGCTGACAGACCTCTTTTCTTCTGTCCAACTCTCTCCAGCTCTCTGTACCTGACCCAAGCAAGCCCAGAAGCCAAACCAGAATGATAATTTACATGTGACAAATAAATCTCATCTTTAATGCACTGGGGGTCATAAGGAGTAATCCAATCAGCAGTGAGTGTTGTACAACAAATGGCAGCAGGATCACTGACATGGTCACGATCCAACTGGAAACAGAGACTTCTCATGTCACCTAAGGGAGTGATGGGACTCGATTCATACAACCTGCTCAAAAGGCACAAACACATCTATACCTCCAAACTATACGCAAACCACTCCCCTCCTTACCAAATTTTACAATCTGAATTTACAACACGGAAACAATTTAGCTGCTCTATGGTCCCCACAAGCCTCCTTACATCTTCAAGCAACACACAGAAAATGCTGAAGGAACTCAGCAGGTCAGGCAACATCTATGGAGTGGAATGAACAGTTGACCTTTCATCATGATTGGAAAGGAAGAGGGAAGAAACCAGAATAAGAAGGTGGAAGGAGGGAAAAAGAGGACAAGCTGATGGGTGATAGGTGAAACCAAGTGGTGGGGAAGGTGGATGGGGGCGGTGGGGATGAAGTAAGTTAGGAGGTGATAGGTGGAAAAGATAAAGGGCTGAAGAAGATGAAATTTGATAGGGGAAGAGAGAAGACCATGGGAGAAAGAGGAGGGGGTGACGAACCATGGGAAGTCTCCAGAGATAACAGTGAAAGGTGTGAAAACAAAAAACATCCAGTGAGCAGTAGTTCTTCAGGTGAAAATGCCTTGTTAATGAGAGAGGTTGAAGAGAATGGCCAGAGTGGTTCAAGCTGACAGGAAGGAGACAGTTACAACAGTGGTGTGCAGAAGAGCATCTCTGAATGCACAACACTTTGAACCTTGAAGTGGTTGGACTACAGCAGCAGACGACCATGCTGGGTTCCACTCCTGTACCGAATGTGGTGGCCACTGAGTGTAGGACATGGGACATGACATCACAGTTCAGGCCTTTCAGCTCATGACGAAACATGTTCAACGTGTTTAGTTATCTGAAACACCATTTCTCTTTACAGGTCTATTGGTGTTTTGAATATAATGAGAATGTCTCTATGTCGACAAGGTATCTCCTCTCTTGCCCCGATAGCACTCATCCTGTTTGTGCTGACTCTAACCCACAAAGACACCAATACTCTGAGGAAACAAGAAGTAGACTAGAGGTGGACAGGTTTAGAAAAGCCTACTCTAGACCGGAGATAATGTGGCATAGATGTTTATATGTTCTGTCCCACATGATTAACTTCTGCACTGGAGTGTGGTGGTGGTGGATGGCGGGGTTTATTCAGAGATACAGCGCGCAGAACAGGCCCTTCGAACCACACCACCAACCAACCCATCGACTTAACTGTAGCCTATTCACAGGACAACTTATCATGACCAATTAATGTACCTATTAACTGTACATCTTTTGACTGTGGGAGGAAAGCAGAGCAGCCAGAGAAAACCCACATGCACATGCAAAGGAACACAAACTTGCTGGAATTGAACTCCAACGTTGCGCTAACTACTAAACTACCAGGGTGCCCAGATAGGGGTGGAAGGAAGGTTGATTAAAAAATGGGAGGCATGACATAGGAAGAGAAGGGCATATTTATGTTAAAGGTGCAGAAACAACAGAGATTACTACATAGAAATTCTAAATTCAGACAGTCGTTCAGAAAGGGGTTTGTATAGATGTACAATGTTCACAAGACAGGATGTGGACTGCAGTCTATGTAAAGTGAAGCTATGTGACAAACACGTTTCATATTACCACCTCAGCACAAAATAGGATGTGGCTTTGTAATGAATAGATAACTTTAACAAATAAATAAACCTGCAATATCTACCAAACCTACAGCCTCCAGCATAGAAAAGGCATGGGCAAAGTCATCACTAAGTTTCACAACCTGAGTCAAGATAATGAACTAGAAGAAAAAATGCTGTGTTGGCCTTCATTAGTCAGGTGATTGAGGTCAAGAGCCGCAAGGTAATGTAGCTCTATAAAACTCTGGTTTGACCACACCTGGGAGTATTATGTACAGTTCTACTCACCTCATTATAGGAAGGATGTGAAAGTTTTAAAGACTGCAGAGGAGATTTATCAGAATGCTGCCTGGATTAGTAAGCATGTCTTAGGAGGATAAGTTGAGAGAGCTGGGTTTATTTCTCTTTGGAGTGAAGGAAGGTGAGAAGTGACTTGATTGAGGGGTACAAGATGGTAAGAGGCATGGATCAAGGGAACAGTCAGAGACCTTTTCCCCCGGGGCATAACTGGCTAATACAAGGAGGCACAAGTGCGTGTACAGTTTCAATTTTCATAAGATAAACTTACTTACAACATTTAAACTGAAAAGAGCGCAGAGGAGACATGAGGATGTTGCTGGGGTTCAAGGGACTGATTTTCAGAAAAAGGTGGAACAAGTTGGGATTCTCTTTTTTCAGTTGACCATAGGAGTCTGAGGGAAGTGGATAAAATCATAAGGGGCCTCGACAAGGTGAATACTTGCTGACTTCTCCCCAAGGCTGAGGAATCAAAAACTAGAAGGCACAGGTTTAAGGTGAAAGGGGACAGATTCATAAGAACTTGAGGGCAACATTTTCACCCAGAGAGTGGTCCGTATATTGATCAGGTGCCAGAGGAAGTGACTGAGGCAGGTACTTGGTCGGGAAAGGTTTAGGGATATGCGCCAAATAGGACCAGCTCAGATGGGGATCTTGGCCGGCACGGATCAGATGGGCCAAAGGGCCTAGTTCTGTGCTGTATGACTCTATCAGGTGTTTGGAGGAAAGTACAGGGGTTATGTCAGAGGTAGCCTTTTAATTAAAACACAGTGGCGGGTGCACGGAATGCCTATAAGGGTGGTGATAGAGGTAGATACATTACTAATTTGTTTTTATTTAGCAATACAGCACGGAGTAGGCCCTTCCGGCACTTTGAGACAATCCATCCCAGCAACCCTCCGAGAAACCAGATTAACCTTAATCTAATCACAGGACAATTTATAATGACCAATTAACCTACCTGGTACATCTTCGGACTGAGAGGGGAAACTGGAGAACCCAGGGAACACCCACACATTCCACAGGGAGGATGCAGAGGCTCCTTTCAGAATGGTGCCAGAATTAAACTCTAACTCTGGAATGCCCTGTGCTGTAATATTGTTGTGCTAACCACTACTCCATAGGCACGTGGGTGATAGAAAAACGGAGAGCTATGGTGGGGGTGGAAGGGTTAGATTAAACTCGGGAGGAGGTTAAAAGGCCACACAACATTGTGTGTGGAAGGCCCTGTACTGTGATGTAGTGTTCAGTGTTCTACCTTGCACTCTTCTGTCTATTTATCTGTGCTGAATGAAGAGGAATGAGCCAGCTTGTCCCATTTTCCAGTCTATCATCTGATAGATTACAACTCTTCAAAGGCACATTCAAGTACAATTTAAACGCAGTCAGGGTTTCCACATCAATCCTTTCAAACTGAGACTTCTAGATGCATGCCATTTTCAGCTTAAATCTAATCCTCGTATTTTAACTAATTGGCTGCCGTGGTCACCTCTATCAAAGGAAAACTTTGGAGGAACTCAGCAGGTCAGGCAGCATCTATGGAGAGGAATGAAAAAGTCAATGTTTTGGGCATCAGGACTGAAAAGGAAGGGGAAAGAGACCAGAATAAGCAGCTGGGAGGGGATAGGCTGGAGAACAAGGAACCTAATAGGAAAAGACAGTGAACAAAGGGAAAATACACACAAAATGCTGGAGGAACTCAGTACAACAGGCAGCATCTATAGAAAGGAATAAACAGTCAAAATTTCAGGACGAGACCTTTCATCAGGACTTTTATCTGGACAATGGGAGAAAGAGGAGGAGGAGGAGAACCAGATGGAGGTGATGGGCAGGTGAGGAGAAGAGAAGGAGCAAGAGTGGAACCCGAATGTGAGAAGGGGGGGGGGGGATGAATTTACATGGTTAGAGAATTCAATGTTCATGCCATCAGGTTAGAGGCTATTCCTGGGTCCTCAATTTTATACACTCCAATTAAGTCTCTTCTCATTCAGCACAGATACAATGTACAGAACAGTGCAAGACAGAACAGCACAGAGCCTCCCACGCAAAATGTTGTGCAGCTTTTAACCTACTCCAAGTTTAATCTAACCCTTCCCTTCCACATAGCCCACTATTTTTGAATTGAATTGAATGATCTTTATTGTCATTATACATAGGTACAATGAAACTCTGTTTGGCTTCCTCTCAGGCAATTAAATAAATCAGTAGATAAAAACAAGATAGTAATAGAAAAACAGTATTAAATAGATAAGAAGCAGACAAAAAGTTGCAGCAGCAGCAGCAGAATATCACAGTAACGCACAAAGTGCCATTAGAGTAAGTATTTGAGTCCTTGTGTCTGCTCACAGTTTCAGTCATTGTTCTGTGGTGGGGGGGGGGGGGTGCTGTGATGGAGGCCACAGCTCTGGGATAGAAGCTGTTCCTCAGTCTATTTGTCCTGGTTTTTCTCTCAGCCATATGCCTTCTGGAGCAGCGGCTAGCTCACTTAATTATTCTGTTCCAAAGATACCCTTGGATTTTTCGTTCCTCTCAGCCACCATTCTCCAGTTCTGAAAACGTCCTCAAATCTCGGCACTCTGCTCAGTGCAATTCACAACTATACATAAACCTCAAACTGTGGCCCGACTAGAGTACTTCAGTGGCTCACTCACACCTCTGAAGTCTTTTGGGCCATTGATTGTATCTTTACAAAAATCTCAGCATTCAAGCTGTGGTCTTGCTCAACTAGACCACAGATTTTCAGCTTTTGTTCATAGAACACAACAGCTCAGTACAGGCCCTTCGGCCCACAATGTTGTGCTATTTAACTCAATCTAAGATCAATTTAACTCTTCCCTCCAACATAGCCCTCCATTTTTCTATCATCCATGTGCCTATCTAAGAGTTTCTTAAATGTTTTCAAATGTCCTGCCAGGCGTGGTGTGGAGGCAGATACACTCAAAGTTAGTTACAGAATTGATAGCCAGGGGCAACGGAGACAAGATGATGTGCCACTTAGAGACAGGCATGACGACTGTGGTGCTCCCACGCACCTGAAAACTCAACCCTCGTGGTGGAGGTTGTGGGTTTGGCAGGTGCTGTTGCAGAGCAATGCACATGAGGAAGGAAGCAATTCATGTTGAGTGGGATGTAATAATAAAGTTAGTAAATCTGCCTTGGTGTTGAGCTTCATGTGAGATACTGGAGCTGCTTTCGTCCAGACAAAAAGGAATTATTCCATCACACAAACATCCCAGATTTAAAGATACAATTAGCTTGTATTTCAAAGCATACAGTGAAATGTGTCTTTTGCATCATTGCCCAACACACTCTGAGAAGTGCTGATCACAAGTATTCCCCTGCTTCCAGCACTAACATAGCATGCCCACAATTTACTAACCCTAACCTGCACATCTTTGGAACGTGGGAGGAAACTGGAGCACCCAAAGGAAACCCACACAGTCACAGGGAAAATGTACAGACAGTGGCGGGAATCAAACCCCAATCGGTATCACTGGTGCTGTAAAGCATAATGGTACTGTCAATGGCGAAAAGACTTCAGTGCACTGTCACAAGATGCCCATTCTCTGACTTGCTCTTACAGTGTTGTATTCATGGCTGCCACAAAGTGGTTGCATGAGTAGCTTAAAAACTAGTATCCTGCTACAGCTAAATGCCCATCTACCTCCTCAGGTGTATCCAACCATTCAGAAAATGCCTGGATGAGGTGGTCCCACATCACCAGGTTCAGGAACAGTTATTACCCCTCAACCATCAGGCTCCTGAATTAATGCAATCACCTCGGTACTTAATTGATAGCACAACCTATGGACTCACTTTCAAGAACTTTACAACTCATGTTCTCAGTATTACTTATACTCATGTCAGCCAACAGGAGAAAGTTCTAGACAGTTTTGGTGACAGACAGTGTGGCTCGCGGTGCTTTTTGGGCAGGAGCTGCGGACAGGGCAGGAGGGAAGATGACTGCGACTGCCGTGGGAAGGAGAGCCCTGTTGCACTAAGTGCTACATGCAGACGAAAGGCTTCAAAAGGGAAGGGCCAATACTCTCGAAAGAGAGCCCGTTTGTTTGAGATGGATCTCAAGTGGTTCAGAATGTGGTGTGTGCTTTCACGTAAACCGTGGGTCCAGCGCGTGAGTAAAAAGACAACTCCAGAATGAGCTCCAACTTTATGTGCACATTTGGACTGGTTTAACTGTAATGGGCCCTTTTATTTTCTTATTTGTGTGTGTGTGTGTGTGTGTGTGTGTGTGTGTGTGTGTGTGCCTGTGTGCATGCGTCCGTCCGTGATGATGTCTTTTTCATGGCTTTTTACAAGGCAGGGAGAGGGGGAGAGGGAGAGGGAGAGGGAGAGGGAGAGGGAGAGGGAGAGGGAGAGGGAGAGGGAGAGGGAGAGGGAGAGGGAGAGGGAGAGGGAGAGGGAGAGGGAGAGGGAGAGGGAGAGGGAGAGGGAGAGGGAGAGGGAGAGGGAGAGGGAGAGGGAGAGGGAGAGGGAGAGGGAGAGGGAGAGGGAGAGGGAGAGGGAGAGGGAGAGGGAGAGGGAGAGGGAGAGGGAGAGGGAGAGGGAGAGGGAGAGGGAGAGGGAGAGGGAGAGGGAGAGGGAGAGGGAGAGGGAGAGGGAGAGGGAGAGGGAGAGGGAGAGGGAGAGGGAGAGGGAGAGGGAGAGGGAGAGGGAGAGGGAGAGGGAAACTGTGTGGAGCACCACTCCTCACACAGACATCTTCGCAGTATTTTCCCTTTATTTTACGAGGTCGAGTTGCGATCTCGACACTCAAGCCGGCACGGATGGAAAGTGTACTCGGGAGCGGACTCGACTGGTTTCAAACCCGGGAACCTCTGCTCCCGGGTCCGGTGCTGATGTCATTGCGCCACCAGCCGGCCCGGCCCTTTATTTTCTTTTCTCTTTCCTACTGTTTGATAAAGCTGAAATTTGTAAATATACTTTCTTTATAATTTCATTATAAAGACACTGAATGTTGAAAGGACTAGATAAGGTGGATGTGGACAGGATGTTTCCTCTGGTGGGAGTATCCAGAACTAGAGGGCACAGTCTCAAAATTGAGGGAGACCTTTTAGACAGAAGTAAGGAGGAATTTTTTTAGCCAAATAGTGGTGAATCTGTGGAATGCTCTGCCACAGACTGCATTGGAGGCCAAGTCCTTGGGTACATTTAAAGTGGAAGTTGATAGATTTCTGATGGGGTTGTGGCATCAATGGTTATAGTGAGAGGGCAGGTATATGAGGTTGGATGGGGTCTGGGATCAGCCATGATGAAATGGAGGAGCAGACTCAATTAGCTGAATGGCCTAATTCCGCTCCCATGTCTTCTGTTTTATGGTCTAACAATTTTATGCCGTGTTTGATCTGTTATTTCTTACTGACCAATAATTGAGTATGGGCAGTATTTACACTGCATTCGCTCAAATTGAGGTTTCTTTAATTGGAACATCATGGACTTCCTGTTTGGCTGAACCCCAAGTCATACTGACCTTAGATGTACATTGTTAATGAAAGATGGCCTTCTTACCAGAGTCCCATGGCTGTTTGCAGAGCTGGCTAACAAGCTAAGTTTGCATACCAGCCCGGTGACAGGATTACATTTATTTATTATTAATTTTTGTATTTGCATTGTCTGTCTTCTTTGTCACATTGGTTGTTTGTGTAACTTTATATTGATTCTATTGCATCTCTTTGTTCTACTGTGAATGCTTGCAAGAAAATGAATCTCAAGAGTTGTATATGGTGACATCTGTGTAGTTTGATAATAAATTTATTTTGAACTTTGAGAGCAGCAAGTAGGTCAAATCAGGCATGTGGTTTGGTTGGTGCAAACTGACCAATTTAAGTAGACAATCACTCTACCGATAACTCCACAACTGTCCCACCAGTTACCTAGCTCTCAATGACAGAATCTCTCAGGCAGTCACTCTTACCTGCAACGCTGCTGTTGATTCTTCACTTGGCAGCGAGTCCACTAACACATCAATATCTTTAGCAGTCCTTGCTATCAGTGCAGCAAAAAGCTGTGCATATTCTACGGAAAATACAGAATCAGGTAATTAACAGAGTTTCTGTAAAGTCACACCACAGTATGAAATAGCTAATAAAAATGATGGGATTATAACGTGGCCCATTTCATTGCCCCTGACTGTTTTACAACTGATGATTTACTCTTTGTGACACACTGCAGGTAGTATCATGGATAGACATTTGACTCAAGTCAAAGTTAATTTATTTTCAAAGTACATATATGTTCAGTTGTCACTTTATAAAATACCTCCTGTACCTAACAAAGTTGCCACTGTATGTTCATGGTCTTCTGCTGCTGCAGCTCACCAACTTCAAGGTTCGATGTTGAGATGCCCTTCTGCATACCACTGTTGCAACCCATGGTTACTTGACTACACTGTCGGCTTCCTGACAGCTTGAACCAGTCTAGCCAATCTCTCTCATAAACAAGGCTTTCTCGCCCACCGAACTGCTGCCCACCTGAATGTTTTTGCTTTTCGCACCATTCTCTATAACCTATAGAGCAGGGGGTCCCAAATTTTTTTATGCCATGGACCAAGGCCATTAAACAAGGGGTCTGTGAATCCCAGGTTGGGAACCCCTGCTCCAGAGACTGTCGTATGTGAAAATCCCAGGAGATCAGTAGTTTTTGAGACACTCAAACCACCCCATCTAGCACCAACAATCATTCCACTTTGATCACATTTCTTCTCCATTCTGATGTTTGTTCTGAACAATAATTGAACCCCTGGACCATGTCTGCATGCTTTTTATGCACTGAATTGGTGCCACATGATTGTACTATCCATGTACCTACCCAAACTTCGCTTAAATGTTGAAATCGAGCTCACATACACAACTTCTGCTGGCAGCTCATTCCACACTCATGATCCTCCAAGTAAAGAAGTTTCACCCCATATTCCCCTTAAACTTCTCGCCTTTCACCCTTAACCCATGACCTCTGATCGCAGCCCCACCCAACCTCAGTGGAAAAAGCCTGCTTGTATTTACCCTATCTAAACCTCTCATAATTTTGTATACCTCTTTCAAATTTCCTCTCAATCTCCTACAGTCCAAAGAATACAGTCCTAACCTATTCTATCTTTCCTTATAACTCAGGTCCTCCAGACCCAGCAACATCCTTGGAGATTTTCTCTGCACTTTTCAACTTTGTTTACATCTTTCCTATAGGTAGGTGACCAAAACTGCACCCAATACTCCAAACTTGGCCTCACCAATGTCTTACACAACTTCAACATCACATCCCATTTTCCGTTCTTAATACATTGATTTATGAAGGCCAATGTGCCAAAAGCTTTCTTTACGACCCTATCAACCTGTGACACCACTTTCAATGAATTACATGCCTGTATTCCCAGATCCTTCTGTTCTACAACAGTCCTCAGTGCTCTACCATTTACTGGTCTCTGCGGCACTCCACTAGTCACAAGCTAGTCAGAGAGGGAACCCTCTACTACCACTCTCTGGCTTCTCCCACAAAAATCATGTCTAATCCAATTTAGTACCTCATCATGAATGCCGAGTGACTGAACCTCCTTGTCCAGCCTCCCATGCAGGACCATGTCAAATGTCCTGCTAAAGTCATGTAGACGACAACTGCCTTCATCCACTTTCCAGGTAACTTCCTCAAAAACCTCTACAAGATTGGTTACTATGCACAAAGTCATGCTGACCATCCTTTTTACTTCAAGTCTATCCAAATCCGGTCCCTTCGAATACCTTCCAATAACTTTCCCACAACCGATGTCAGACTCACCAGCCTATGATTTCTTGGTTTCTGTTGGAAGCCTTTTTTTAAACAGCAAAACAACATTGGCTATCCTCCAATTCTCTGGTACCTCTCCTATCGCTAAGGATGTTTAAATATTTTAAATAGCTCTGCTAGGGCTCCAGTAATTTCTGCACTTGCCTTTCATAGGGTCCAAGGGAACACCTTGTCAGGCTATGAAAATTTACCCATCCTGGTTTGCCTCAGAGTAGCGAACACCACATCCTCTAATTTATACAGGATCCATGAAGTTGATGCCACTTTGCCTCACTTCTATAGATTCTGTATCCATCTCCTGATGCAAAGAGTGCACTTAAGATCTCCCCCATCTGTTTTGGCTACACATGGATTACCATTCTGGTCTTCCAGAAGACCAATTTACCAATTTGTTCCTAGCAATTTTGCTCTGAATATACCTGTAGAATCCCTTTGGATTCTCCTTCACCCTGTCTGCTAGAGCAACTTCATGCCCTCTTTCAGCCTTCCTGATTTCTTTAAGTGTTCTCTCGTATTTCCTATACATCATAAGCCCCTCATTTGTTCCTACCTGCTAGGTACCTCCCTTTTTCTCTTAACCAGGGCTCAACGTCTTTTGAAGACCAAGGTTCTTTACGTTTGTTACGTTTACCCTTTTTTCTCACAGGCACATACAAGCTTTGTACTCTCAAATTTCATTTCTGAATGCCTCCCATTTTTCAAGTACATCTTTGCCAGAAAACAGCCTGTCCCGATCCACACTTGCCAGATCATTTTGATGTCATCAAAATTGGTCTTTCTCCAATTTAGAACCTCAACCTGGAGACCAGATCTATTTTTTACATATTTACTTTGAAACTAATGGCATTATGGTCACTGGATGCAAAGTGTTCCCCACACAAACTTCTGTCACCTGTCATATCTCATTCCCTAATAACAAATTCAGTATCACGTGCTCTGTTGTTCGGATTTCTATGTACTGATGAAGGAAACTTTCCTGAACACATTTGACAAATGTTATCCTATCTAGTCTTTACAGTATGGGGTTCCCAGTCAATATGTAGAAAGTTAAAATCATCTACTATGAAAGCCTTATATCTCTTGCAACAGTTTGTGATCTCTTTATAAATCTGTTCCTCAATTCCTAGAACTGTTGGGTGGTCTGTAATATAGCCCCATTCACGCGGTCATACCTTTCTTATTTCACAGTTCCACCCATAATGTCTCACTCATCGTGTTCTCCAGTCCGTCCCGATGGAGCACTACTGCAATATTTTCCTTGACTAATAACGCTACCCCTTCTTCTTTAATCCCTCCTGCTGTCACATCTAAAACAGTCCTAACAGCTGCAATGTCATAATTCCAGGTATTGACCCATGCCCTGAGCTCATCTGCCTTTCCTACAATACTTCTTGCATTGAAACATACATAGGTCAGGAGACTAGTCACACCACACCCAACCTTTTGATTCCCGACTTTGCCTCCACAACCTCTCTACTAACCGTTATGGCACCTGGTTTCCATCCCCCCTGCAACTGTAGATTAAACCTCACTGTGCAGCATTAACAGATCTTTCCACTAGGATATCAGTCCCCCTTCAATTCAGGTGCAAACCATCCCTCCTGTACAGGTCCCACTTTCCTTGGAATCTTAAGCCCTCCCTCCTACACTAACTACTTAGCCACATGTTAAACTGTATAATCTTCTTAGTTCCGGCCTCACTGGCATGTGGCATGGGTAGCAATCCTGAGATCACAACCTTGGTAGTCCTAGCCCTTTAACCTGGCACCCAACATCCTACCCATGTCATTGGTACCTACATGGGCCATGGCCTCCACTCTCCCACTTAAGAATGTTGAGGGCTCAATCTGAGATGTCCTGGATCCTGGCATCTGGGAGGCAACATACTATCCTGGAATCTCATTCTCGCCCACAGAACCTCTTGTCCGTTCTCCTAACTAACAAATCCCCCATCACTAACTACAAACGTGCCCCTTTGCCACCCCGACCTTCGCAGACTTAGTGCAAGAGACCCGACCGCTGTGACTTTCCTCTGTTAGGTCAATGTCCTCCCCAACAGTATCCAAACTGATACACCTTTTGTTGAGGGGGGTGGCCACAGGGGTACTCTGCACTGCTCCTTAACCCCTTTCCCCTTCCTCACTGTCACCCAGTTTCCTGTGTCCTGCACATTGGGTGTAACTACCTCTCTATATGTCCTACCTATCACCCCTCAACCTCCCGAATGATCCAGAGTTCATCCAGTTCCAGCTCCAGATCCTTAACACTGTTAGAAACTGCAGTTGGTAGTTCTCAGGGACACTGGAGGTCTCCCTGCCTTCCCACATCCTGCAAGAGAGCATTCAACTATCCTGCTTAACATCTCTATTGTCCTAACTGAGCAGATATAAAGGGAAATTAAAAAAAACTTGACCTTGAGCTTTACTTTTCCTTCTCTGACCGAAGCTTCTCTTCGCTGAGACCTCGACGAGCTAAAGCCAGAACCCAAGGGTAACAGCAAAATACTTGCAGAAATTTCTAGAACTTGCTAAAATCTCTGCTCTTGTGTCCACTATCAGTAAAACACTAAACAAGAATGGTGTTCATGGAAGGACACCACAGAGGAAACTACTGCTCTCCAAAAACACATTGCTGCACTTCTCAAGTTTGCAAAAGACCACCTGGATCTTCCATAATGCTTCTGGGACAATGTTCTGTGCAGCATCAAGACAGAAGTTGGCAGAAATGCTCACTGCTATGTTTGGAGGGAAAACGGCACTGCACACCAACACCAAAACCTGAAGCACAGCGAAGGAGTATAATGGTTTAGAGCTGTTTTGCTGCCTCAGGGCCTGGACAGTTTGCAATCATTGAAGGAATAATGAATTCAAAAATTCATCATTAAAATAAGACACTTTACAGGAGAATGTCAGTGTAGCAGTCCGTCACCTGAAGCTTAATAGAAGTTGAAGGATGCAACAAGACAACGATCAACCAACAAGAGTAAATCAAGAACAGAACGGTTTAAAAAGAAGAAAATTCATGTATTGGAATGGCCAAGACAGGCTCCAGACATTAACCCAATTGAGACGCTGTGGCAGGACCTGAAGAGAGCTGTTCATGCAGGGTATCCCAGAAATATTGATGAACTGGAACAGTTTTGTGTGGAGTAATGGTCTAAAATTCCTCCTCACTGTTGTACAAGTCTGATCAGCAATACAGGAAATGTTTGGTTCTGGTTATTACCACTAAAGCAGGTTCTACCAGTTATAAAATACAAGGGTTCGCATACTTTTTCCAGCCTGGTCTGGGAAAAATTAAACAATGTGTTCAATAAGGACAACAAAAAATATAATTGTCCGTGTTATTAGTTTAGGCAGATTGTGTTTGTCTATTATTGTGACTTAGATAAAGATTAGACCACATTTTATGAGTAATTAATGCAGAAAACCAGGTAATTGCAAAGGATTCACAAACTTTTTCTTGCAACTGTATATATTTCTTAATGTAATTCACAGCTTTCATTATGTGTTTATTGTACTGCTGCTGCATAACAACAAATTTCACAACTTGCCAGTGATAGTACACCTGGCTCTGACTGAAGTAGTGCCATGCACCCGTGCTTACCTTCTGTGGGATTAGACGGCTGATCTTTGTTTATGGCTGTCTGAATGTTTGTAAATGATGCTGGTGGAGCGCACTGCTGCAAGACTCCGATGGCATTGCAGAACTGGTCGGCCAGCTGAAGAAAGAGTATTAACTCAAATTACTGCAAACCTGTTTAAACAGGGGTTAGAGATGACAATAACAGAGCGATCACAGCACAGATTCGCCATGACAAAAAAGACTGATTGGAACATCTTGAGAAATTGAAAGACAGCCCTGAGTTTGAGTTTTAAAATGGAAGTCATTTTGTGACTATGTTTTTCTGCTATCGGAGCTATATGTGCTCTGTGCTGTTGGGACTGTGCTTTGCCCTTTGCCCCTTGCCCCAGATGAATGCTGTTCTGTTTGGCCCTACTCATGCGTATGGTTGAAATGACAACTTGAACTTGAACCACAGAATTGATAACTATGAGCTAAATTACTGTTTCAACACTATCATCGTGTTAGACTCCTTGTTTATGTTCAGAAACTTATTTTCATGCTTTGCTTTTTAGTACTTAGAATTGGAACGTAGAACGTGTACGTCACAGTACAGGCCCTTTGGCCCACAATGTTGTGCCAATTTTTTAACCTCCTTTCTAGGGTCAACCTAACCCTTCCCTCCTACATAGTCTTCCATTTTTCTATCATCCACGTGCCTATCTTAAGAGTTTCTTAAATGCCCCTAACATATCTGATTCTACCACCAGCCCTAGGAGGGCAATTCCATGCACTCACCGCTCTCTGTGTAAAAATCTCATCTCCCCTATAGTTTCGTCCAATCGAGCTAACCAATTCAACTAACCAAGTTGAATTAAAGTCCCTGTTTACACCAGGAATTGTCAGCATGCCTTATAGCTGAACTGAAAGAAACTCCCATTCCAATTCTGAATGACTGTCCCAATCTACCTTCACCATTCACACCCATTGGGCAACACAGTACCGTAGCGATTAGCACAACACTTTGTAGCATCAGTAATGTAAGTTATGGGCATGCTACATTGGCACCAGAAGTGTGATTGCATTTGTGGGCTGCACAAATTTCAAAATTTCACTTTTGAAGGACTTCCACTTACTAAGCTTCTCTTTGTCAAAGACAACCTATCCCAATCCACACTTGCCAGATCTTTTCTGATGACATCAACATCAGCCTTTCTCCAATTTAGAAGCTCAACCCAAGGTCCTGTCCTATCCTTTTCCACAGTTACCTTCAAACTAGTGATATTATGATCACTAGATCCAAAATATTCCCCTACACACCCCTGTCACCTGCCCTGTCACTCCCTAACAGGAGATCCAGTATTGCACTCTCTCTAGTTGGGACATCTATCTATTGATTAGAGAAACTTTCAAGATTCAAGATCAGTACACGAATGTAAAAAAAAATCAAAATAGGATTTGCTGCAGTATAATAAAAGCATACAATAAACATAAAAGCAATCCTTTAAAACTGTTGAATTAACTCCTAAACACATTTAACAAACTCTATCCTATCCATCCCTTTTACAACACAAGAATATACTGTAAAAAGTCAATAACTGTCAAGTTAAAATCGTCCATTATGATAACCATGTAGAATCTCGTGTACACTGTAGTTGTCTGCTCTCTCTCTCTCTCTCTCTCTCTCTCTCTCTCTCTCTCTACAAATTTGTTCCTCTTAATCCTGCTGACAATTGGTCGAGCTATAAAATAACCCCATTAAATTAGTCATCTATGCGTGGTGTCAAAGCATTTAGGTAATATCTTAAATTGATTATTTATTCTGTATTTAGTCGAGAGACGGTCACAGATTTTATAGAACTGAGGGAAGTAGGGAGGAGCACTGAGGAGTGGAAGGGGAAAAAAGTCTTTGCAGTGAGGTATAGAAGGTTTGATAAAGGAGGGAAGGGAGGGAATACTGGGTGGGGGGGTGGTGAGAGAAGCAGCCGCCACTCACCGAATTAACTGCATCTTGCAGTTGAGTCAACCGGTCCGCCATCTTTCAGCAGCAGCAACAAGCCGCCTTACTATTGGTGGAAAACACCTAGCAACGACCAACCAATGCACGGTCTCCGCACTTCGCCGTGTTCCAAGCGCCAAACAGCCAATCTGTGATCACTGGATTGAGTCTATTAACCAATAGAAACCGCCTTCCCGAATCAATCAGATTTGATTGGCCTACAGGAGAACCTGTTAACCAAACAGAATCTACTATGTATAGACCTCCCGGAGTTACCCAATTAGCAATTAGTGATGGGAAAAAGCGTCCCAAAAGCAGCCAATTAAAATTAGATTATCTACGAGCCTGCATTTTTCTCTACACGTTCAGCCAATGAAAGTGAGGCATTGTGTTTTTACTGAAGTCCGAGAAAACCAAACCTAACGTAACAGGCAACGACCTCGGGGAATCAAGTGGCTCCCAAGCTTTTGTGTTGACCTTTGAACATAAGAAAGTGGAGCAGGAGTCGGCCATCTGGCCCGTCAAGCTTGCTCGCCATTCAATAAGATCATGGCTGATCTGGCCGTGGACTCATCTCCACCTACCTGCCTTTTCCCCATCACCCTTAATTCCCCTACTATGCAAAAATCTATCCAACCTTGCCTTAAATATACCAGTCCTGCCAAAACCGTTTTGGCTCGAAATGTCGACTGCACTCTTTTCCATTGATGCTGCCTGGCCTGCTGAGTTCCTCCAACATTTTGTGTGTGTCGCTTAAATATATTTACTAAGGTAACCTCCACTACTTCATTGGGCAGAGAATTCCACAGACTCATCACTCTCTGGGAAAAGAAGTTCCTCCTCATCTCCGTCCTAAATCTACAGTTCCAGGCAACTCAATCTCTCTTCATAGTCTAACCCCCTTGTCTCTGGAATCAACTGGGTGAACCTCCTCTGCATCGCCTCCAAAACCAGCATATCCTTCTCAAGTAAGGAAACCAGAACTGCATGCAGTACTCCAGGTGTGGCCTCACCAGTACCCTGTACAGTTGCAGCATAACGTCCCTGCCCTTAAATTCAATCCCTTGGGCAATGAAAGCCAATATTCCATTTGCTTTCTTGATAACCTGCAAACCAACCATTTGTGATTCATGCACAAGCATTCTCAAGTCTCTCTGCACAGCAGCGTGCTGCAATTTTTTACCATTTAAATAACATTCTGATCTTTCATTTTTCTTCCAAAGTGGATGACCACGCACTTACCAACATTGTAGTCCATCTGCGAGATTCTTGCCCGCTCACTTAACGTATCCATATCTCTCTGCAGACTGTCCGTATCTTCTGCATGATTTGCTTTTCCACTCAATTTAGTGCCATCAGCAAACTTACATTCACTACATTCAGTCCCCTCTTCCAGATTGTTAATGTATATTGTGAACATTTGTGGGCCCAGCCTGACCCCTGCGGCACATCACTCACCACTGATTGCCAACCAGAGTAACCCCCATGTATCACCACTCTCTGCTTTCTATTGGTTAACCAATCCTCTATCCATGCCAATACATCACCCCCAACTCTATGCATCCTTATCTTATGGATAAGTCTTTTATGTGCACCTTATCAAACACCTTCTGGAAATCCAAGTAAAGAACATCTATCCGTTCCCCTCTACCCACTGCGCTCATTATATCCTCAAAGAACTCCAGTAAGTTTGTCAAACAGGACCTGTCTTTGCTGAATCCATGTTGCATATTCCTGATGGATCCATTTCATTCCAGATGTTTCACTAATTTTTTCTTTAATGATAGCTTCAAGCATTTTCCCAACTACAGATGTTAAACTAACTTGCCTATAGTTACCTGCCTTTTGTCTACATCCTATTTTGAACAGTGACGTGACATTTGCCATCTTCCAGTCTGCCAGGACCTGCCCAGAATCCAGAGAATTTTGGTAAATTTTCACCAAAGCCTCTACTATAACTTCTGCCATTTCTTTCAATACCCTGGGATGCATTCCATCAGGACCAGGGGACTTAGCTGTCTTCAGGCCCTCAAGTTTGCTCAGTACTACCTCTTTGGTGATAGTTATTGACCCAATCTTATTTGAACTTTCCTGGTTGATCAGTGAGAACTATGGAGTCGTCCATCAGCATCCCGTCGGGAGGTTATCCCCACCACAACAGATCCAGCACTGGAGGTGGCACCAATGCCCACTCCCACCACAGTCTCAGTCCAGCCCTTGTGGTCTTTGGCGGTGTCCCAACTGTCAACTCCCTGAATCACTGGTGGTGTCCACAATGTCCACACTCTGCGGTCACTCTGCAGTGTCCCCTGTGTCTCCTCCCTGCGGTCACTAGTGTCCCCCATGTCTCCTCCCTGCAGTCACTGATGATGGCCCCTTGTCCATGGTGCTCACTCCTTGTGGTCACTGGTGCTGTTGCCTGTGTCCACAGTCTCTGTGCTCACTGTTGTTTTCCACACCATTGGTGGTGTTTCCCCCCACCATGTCCAGCCTGAGTCACTGCTGATGTTCATTAACACAGGTATTGCCCGAGTCCACTCCTTCCAGTCCCTCTGGCCACAGGGACCATGCCAAGTCTCAGCACTTGTAGTCACCATGGAAATTCTCTCCAGACCCATTTGCTGACCGTGTACAGAGTCACAAGAATATCAGAATCAGATTTAATATCACCAGTATATGTTGCTGTTCACATACACCAGTGGCCACTTTATTAGTTATATCTGTTCATTAATGAAACTGTGGGCACGTGGCTAAGTAGTTAAGGCATTCAACTAGCGATCTGAAGGTCGTGAGTTCGAGCCCCAGCTAAGGCAGCGTGTTGTGTCCTTCAGCAAGGCATTTAACCACACATTGCTCTGCAACGACACTGGTGCCAAGCTGTATCGGCCCTTGCCCTTCCCTTGGACAACATTGGTGTCGTGGAGAGGGGAGACTTGCAGCATGGGCAACTGCCAGTCTTCCTTACAACCTTGCCCAAGCCTGCGCCCTGGAGAGTGAAGACTTTCCAGGCGCAGATCCATGGTCTCGCAAGACTAATGGATGCCTATTTCTATTTCATTGATGAAAATATCTAATCTGCCAATCACGTGGCAGCAACTCAAGAGTAAAAGCACGCAGAAGTGGTCCAGGGGTTCAGCTGTAGTTCAGACCAAACATCAGAATGGGGAGGAGACGTGATATAAACGACTTTGACTGTGGAATGATTGTTGGTGCCAGATGGGTGGTTTGAATATCTCAGAAACTGTTGACCTCCTGAGATTTTCACACTAACAGTCTCTAGAGTCTACAAAGAATGTTGCGAGAAACAGAAAACATCCAGTGAGCGGCAGTTCTGTGGACAGAAACGCCTCGTTAAAGAGAGAGGTCGGAGGAGAATGGCCAGACTGGTTCCAGCTGACAGGAAGGTGACAGTAACTCAGATAACTACATGTTACGACAGTGGTGTGCAGAGGAGCATCTCTGAATGTACAACACATCAAATCTTGAAGTGGATGAGCTACAGCAGCAGAAGACCACCAACATACACTCAGTGGCCACTTTATTAGATACAGGAGGTACGTTAGAACCTGGCCGGGGTTCCGGTGACATCATCGTTCAGAATGGCAGCTTCCGGAGAAATGCATATTTTGCCCTGTTAATCCATCAAGTATAAGATCTTTTGAAAATATCTGAATTGATAAGGGGGGCAAGAATGGGGAGAAAGAATGGAGATTAAAAAAGCATCACTGCGGAGCCTATGGAAGAGAGGTACAATGAGCAGCTCTCCTACACGTTCGCGCGGCGGCGAGGCTGACTGGGCCTCGTTCAGGCGAAGCGGCAAATATGATAAGGATTCTGGAAGAGATAAGGGAAATCCAAAAAGATATAAAGCAGCAACTCAATGATATAAAGTCAGAACTCGCCAACGTCAATCAGGAAATAGCGATGACAGAGACTCGAATTGAGAAGGTGGAAGATCGCATGCAAAACGTGGAACGGATACTAAGTAAGACGATAAAAATATTAAATGAACAGGAAAGTAAATTGCTGGTTGCAGACACTCTTCCAGGAGGATACGAGGGCTCTCGGGTGGAAGGTCCAGCTGCTGAGTTGGCTCGACTGGAAGCTGGCTGTGTTTTGCTTGATGCGTGAATGTGGTTTGGAACCTGTTGAGGGAAAGAGAGTGGGGAAGGAATGGAAATTGCTGGGGGGGGTCGTGTGGGTCCGGTAATGGCGGACAAGATAAGAGGCGGGGTTGAGGGAAAGAAAGTGGAGAAGGAGAGGGATAGAGACTTGGGACCAGAGGTAGGCAGCTGGGGAGAGGTGGATTATTGTGAAGGGAGAAATAAAGGGAATGAGGAGGTAGTGAGGGGTCGGATGAATAAAAACCAAGACAAAGGGAATAAAAGAATAAGAAATGATAGTGGAGAAAGCTCTGAAAGTGAGGAAGATGAACAAGCTCAGAGAGGAGGTGTTGTCATAATTAGGTTTAATGAGAAGGCTCAGGGACATATGAAGAAAATTAACCCGTTTGTGCTAACAACAACTCTGACAAATAAGATAGGGGAAATAGTATTTGCAAAAGTCCTTAATGATGGCAACTTATTGGTAAGATGTGCGAATGAGGAACAACTTGAGAAAGCACTCAAGCTAAAAGAGATAGGAAAATGCAAGGTGGAATATACTGGGAGGGTGGGAGCACAAAATAGTGGTTGCAAAGGAGTGATCACGGGGATACCAATGAGTATAAATATGGAGGAGATAAAGAGGAATATCAAAGGAGGGAAAGTAATGAATGTTCAAAGACTGAAAGCAACAAAGGAGGGAGTGAAAAAGGAAAGTGAATCAGTATTGATTGAATTTGAAGAAGAAAGAGTGCCAAGGAAGGTGTTCCTGGGTTTCATGAGTTACCCAGTAAGGGTGTATGTGCCAAAGCCATTGAGGTGCTATAATTGTCAAAGGTTTGGACACGTGGCTAAAAACTGTAAAAGGCAGAGGAGATGTGCTAGATGTGGGGGTGATCATGAATATGGAAAGTGCGGAACAGGAGTTCAACTAAAATGCTGCAATTGTGGAGGAGCTCATAATGTTGCATATAGTGGGTGTGAGGTTGTCAGACGGGAGACTAAAATTCAAGAAATAAGAGTGAAAAGAAAGATCACTTATGCAGAAGCTGTAAGAATGTCAAGAGAACAGAATAATGCTCCTAATGAACAGGGAGCAACAGGGATACGAGAGATGCAACAAAGAACAAATGACAGGATTTATGTAGACAAAAAGGCTCTAGTAACATTCATTGCAGGAGTGATTAATAGTACGGCTGAGGTAAAGTCAAAAAGTGACAAAATTCAGCTGGTGGTAAAAGCAGCAGTAAACCATTTAAGGTTAGTAGGACTGACATGGGAGGAAGTGAGGGAGAACCTCAGTAATCAGTCAAGCCAGGAAGTGTCATGTGTTGGTTAATACTAATTATGGTGATTCTTTTACAATGGAATGCAAGGAGCTTACTGGCCAATAGCCAGGAATTCAAGCACTTTATTAAAGAAATGGTTGTAAAACCGGATGTAGTGTGTATTCAGGAAACTTGGTTGAAACCAACTTTAGACTTTGTGGTATATGGGTATACAATGATAAGGAAAGATAGAAATCTAGGGGGAGGAGGGGGTTGTGCTATGTTAATCAGGCAAGGTATACCATATAGGGTACTGGAAAAAGGAGATGATCAGGAATACATAGTGGTGGAAGTGTGGGAGAGAGGGGAGGGAGTGGTTATAATTAACTACTACAATCCATGTAAAAGGTTGGATTTGGACAGCCTATTAAAGATACAAGGACAAAACAGACATAAAGTAGTGTGGTGTGCAGATTTCAATGCTCATAGCACAATATGGGGGGATCAGATTACAGATCCAAATGGAAAGGTAATTGAAGATTTGATGGAAGAAAGGGATTTGGTGTGTATGAATGATGGTAGCGGCACAAGGATAGATATAACAACAGGAACTGAGTCAGTGTTAGATATTACGTTAGTGTCTAATACCTTGGCTGGCATTAGTAACTGGGGAGTTTGGACTGCTTCAACAGTAGGCAGTGATCACTACCCAGTTTTGTGTTCAGTGGGTGAAAGAGTTGAAGTAAGACCAGGTGGCGGAACCCCAAAGTGGGTGTTTGAAAAAGCTGATTGGGGTAAGTTCCAGAAATTGAGTGAAGAAGGGTTGATAAAGATTGATATTTCTGGAAATGTAGATGAATTAAACAGTCAGGTGACTTCAGCAATTATCATGGCAGCAGAAGGATCTATACCTAGGAGTAAAAATAGGATGAATAGAAAACTGGTACCATGGTGGACAGAGGAATGTTGTCAGGCTGTAAAAAACAGAAATAAAGCATTCAAGCTAGTTAAAAGAACCCATAATATGCAGCATTTGGTTCAATATAAGAACGCACAGGCAGTGGTGAGAAGAACTATACGTCAAGCTAAAAGGGCAAGTTGGAGGAGTTTTTGCGACAAGGTAGGAAGAACAACACCTGTGGGAGAAATATGGGGAATGATTAAGAGGATGGGAGGAGATAGAAGGGAATGGGAATATCCAGTAATGATATCTGAGGAGGAAACTGCAGTCTCCAGTAGGGATAAGGCTGAGGTCATGGCCAAGTCATTTGTACTGATACACAGTTCAGAAAATTTGTCTGAAGAAGGGAGAAGAAGAAGGGAAAGAATAATGAGCCAACACCCAGGTGTGTTAAGCAGGAGGGAAGGAACAGATGATATAATTGATGATCCATTTACATTAGCAGAAATGGTGAGAGCAATAAAGAGATCGAGACCAACCTCCCCAGGGAAAGATCTGATATGCTCTGTGATGCTAAAAAATCTAGGAGAAGGAGCGCTCTTGAAGTTGCTGCATTTTTATAACAGAGTGTGGGAGGAGGGAAGATTACCAAGTGCATGGAAAGAAGCAGTAGTAATTCCAATAAGGAAGCCCGGCAAGGATCCGTCAAAACCCACTAGCTACAGACCAATTGCATTAACATCAAGTATATGTAAGATAATGGAAAGGATGATAACAGAAAGGTTATCATATGAGCTTGAGAAAAGGGGAATGCTGGCAAGTTATCGGAGTGGTTTTAGAAAGGGAAGGAATTCCATGGACTCAGTGATTATGTTAGAGACTGAAATAAGGAAGGCCCAGGCAAATAGAGAGTCAGTAGTGGCAGTGTTCTTTGACATTGAAAAAGCCTATGATATGATGTGGAAGGAAGGATTATTAATTAAACTGCACAAGATGGGGGTTGGTGGGAGAGTTTTTAATTGGATTAAAGATTTTTTGTTTGGTAGAAAAATTCAAGTTCGGATTGGATCAGAATTATCAAAACAGTACATAGTGGAAAATGGCACACCTCAAGGTAGTGTGATTAGCCCATTAATTTTCATCATTATGATCAATGATGTCTTCACAAAGGTACCAGTGGATATAGGTAGGTCACTGTTTGCGGATGATGGGGCCTTGTGGAAAAGAGGCAGGAACATGGACCATATAATCAGGGAACTACAAGAAGCAATTGATGAAGTGGTGGAGTGGGGTTATGATTGGGGATGTAGATTTTCAGTAGATAAAACTCAAACTGTATTTTTTACCAGGAAAAGGGTTGAGGTAGGGAAGAAGTTAAGGATGTATGGGGTTGAATTAGAAAGGGTTGCATCATTTACATTTCTGGGAGTTATATTTGATTCACGATTAACATGGGCAGACCATATCAGGAAAGTTGAGGAGAAATGTAAAAAAGTAATAACTGTGATGAGATGTTTAACTGGTAGGGAATGGGGAGCAAGTTGTTCAGCTTTGAGGAGAATGTATGTGGCTTTAGTAAGATCTGTATTGGATTATGGAAATATAGCATATGGATCAGCAGCTAGGTCTCTTATAAGGAAACTGGATGTGGTGCAGTGGGGCTTTTAAAACGTCACCAGTGTCAGCCCTACAGGTAGAAATGGGAATAATGCCTTTGGAACTAAGAAGGATGCAACTGATGGCAAACTACTGGGCTAACTTGCAGGGGCACAATGATTCTCACCCTACTAAAGGAGTGTTGCAGGAGTGCTGGGAAAATGGGAGGTTTCAGAGGGATACCTTTAGTTGGGTAGGGAATGATATCGCGAAAGAATGTGGAGTATTTGATCTGAGGATAAGTCCTTCAGTAGTTTATCCGGTTGTAGCTCCATGGAATCTTGTATGGCCTGACATAGACTGGCATTTGTTAGAGGTAAAAAGGAAAGAAAGATATAAAACAGATTTGGTAAATGCATTTAACTGTCATGTGATGGAAAAGTATAGTGATTATACTCACATTTATACGGATGGTGCGAAGGAACCTGAAACAGGAGTGACAGGGTTTGGGGTGGTAATACCAGCAAAAGAAATTGGAATCAGCAGAAGAACATCTAATAAGTTAGGGGTGTTTACAGTGGAGATGCTGGCAGTGTTGGTTGCGTTGCAATGGGTGCAGAAAGCCAGACAAGCCAAAGCATTGATATGTTCAGATTCATCCTCAGTTCTAGCAAGTTTAAGGTCTTTTCACACAAACAGTCGGCAAGATGTACTTTATGAAGTCCTTCAGTTAGTTACAAGAATTGCAAATCAGGGAGGTCAGGTAAAATTTCTATGGGTTCCAGCACATGTAGGGGTGAAGGGGAATGAGAGGGTGGATGAGTTGGCAAAGAGGGCGTTAAAGAAAGAAAATGTGGAAATGCACATTAGTATCAGTAAAGCAGCGGTTAAGTGTGTAATCCGGGAAAAAGTCAATCGAATGTGGCAAGAAAGGTGGGACAGGGAGGGGAAAGGGAGGCATTTATATCAAATACAAAAGAGTGTTGCAGTTACTAGGGTAGGTAATGGAAACAGAAGAGAGGAAATTGTGTGGACTAGGTTAAGGCTGGGGCACTGTGCATTAAACAAAACATTGAAAATGATAGGGAAACACCAGACAGGATTGTGTGAGGAATGTCAGGAAGAGGAGTCAGTAGAACATGTAGTTTTGTGTTGCAGCAAGTATGGGATACAGAGAGAGATGATGAGAAATAAATTAAGGGAGTTGGGGATGCAGGAATTCACATTAAAAGGGTTGCTGGGCATGGGTGAGAGAGCACAAGTCCGGGTATTTTTAGCGTTTTTAAGGGGTACAGGGGTTTTTTATAGAATATGACGAATAAACAGGAATAGGATACTAGGATGGTCAAAGATGGGAGGGTGAAGTGTAGGTTTGTATGTGTGTGTGTGTGTGTGTGTGTGATTGGGTGAAGGGATTTAGAATGTATGTCTAGTGCACATTCTGGAGCAGAGGGTGGCGATAATGCACCATTAAGCTGGATGCCAACTGCCGTAAAACAAGATACAGACAGACAGACAGAAAGTAAATTGCTTGACCAGGAGGGAAGATCACGACGGAAAAGTATCAGGATTTATAATGTTCCCAGAGGAGCGGAGGGATGGTCGATGATGGACTTTGTAGAAAAGATGCTGCGGGATGCACTGGAGATTGAAATTGAGGGGGCGCATCGTTCGCCTGTTCCGAGGCCTCCCAAAGACAGAGAAAGTAAGCCGCGCTCAGTAGTACTTAAATTCCTTCGATTCAAGAGCAAGGCGGAGATTCTATGAAGGGCCTGGGGTAAGAAGAGGTTTTTTTGGAACGGGAAGTTAATATACTTCAATCAAGATTGCCCCCCAGCGGTCTGATAGAAACAAAAGGAATATTCCGAAGCAAAATGAATATTGAAGCAAGAAAAGATTAAATTCCAAACCCCATACCCTGCTAAACTGAGAGTATTTTACCAAGAAGTGATACGACTATATCAGACGGTGGAAGAGGCGACTACAGACTTGAAGAACAGAGGACTGCCCATTAGCATGGTCAAACCAAGGGAAAGTCTGGCTGAGCAGTTGTCCCGATCTGCTGGAGAAATAGTAAGAGAACTGAGAAAGCAGGGGGCGGGAGGAGGATGAGAGAAGGAAATTAGGAAGAGACTGTGAGTTCTCCGAGGACAGCCCTCACCTCCTCCAGAAGAGCCATAAGGTTGGGCTAACTTTAAAAGGGCTGAGAAACTAAACGGAAGCAAAAACAGACGGTGATATACCTATCTCAAGAAATACATATTATAATGCGGATTTAATATTATTCAATTTTTAAAAATTCATTCATTCATTCTTTTTACCCCACTTAAATGAGAATATATACATGGGAGGAGTACACAGGGAAATCATTTTTGTGTAATGGACATTGATTTTTTTACTTACTTTTATAGGTACTGCAGCGGAGGCCCTCAACTCACAGGTAGGAGGGGCCATCCCCCACAGCTAGACGTTTCTTCTAGCCCAACCCAGGGTCATCTAGAGACCCCAGCCTTGGAATCACTCCTTTGTCACCTTTTTTTTTACTATTCACGTTTCTTGGCTCTTATTTGTTCAGGGAGTAGATCGATTAAGTTATATTCTGCAAATTTCAAAATACTAACAGATAAATACACTTGGCTAAGGACAAAGTAAAATTCATTTCTTTTAATGTCAATGGGCTGTTGAATCCAATCAAACACAGTAAAATTCTATCCAAAATGAAAAAAGAACAAGCCCATGTAGTATATTTACAGGAAACTCACTTAAGTGATAATGAGCATGGAAAACTAAAGAGAATGGGCTTCACTAATTTGTTTTTCTCCTCATATAAATCAGGACATAGAAGTGGAGTTGCTATTCTCATCTCAAGTAAGCTAAATTTTGAAAAAGTATTTGAAATGGGAGATAAGCAGGGCAGATATATTCTGGTAAGGGGGAATGTAGATGGAAATCCAGTTACTTTATTGAATATATATGCCTCCCCAGGAAGTGATATTAGTTTCTTCTAGAAAATGACTAATATTATGGTAACGGAAATAGAAGGTCTCTTGATATGTGGGGGAGACTTAAATTTACAATTATGACTGAAGTTAGACTCTTCCAATAGAAAAACTTATGAAACAAAGTCCTTACATAAGAAAGTTAACACTCTTTTTGAGGACAAACAACAGGAATTCTGCAGATGCTGGAAATTCAAGCAACACACATCAAAGTTGCTGGTGAACGCAGCAGGCCAAGCAGCATCTATAGGAAGAGGCGCAGTCGACGTTTCAGGCCGAGACCCTTCGTTAGTCCTGACGAAGGGTCTCGGCCTGAAACGTCGACTGCGCCTCTTCCTATAGACTCTTTTTGAGGATGTTGGTCTAATTGATATATGGAGGGACCTTTTCCCCAACAAAAGGGATTACACTCATTATTCTGCTCCCCATTCTGTATATACAAGAATAGACTATTTCATAACATTTGGAAAAGCTGGAGACAAAATAATCGCCTGTGGAATTGGGACAATAGATGTAAGTGACCATGCACCTATATATTTATCTGTTGATTTTGACCTACAACCAAAGAATACTACTTGGAAACTAAATTCAAGTCTACTCAATGATCCCTATTTTAAGGAACAAATTAAAAAAGAAATTGGTCTCTTCACTTAGAATTCAATTATAATGGAGAGGTTTCACCTCCCATTCTATGGGATACTCTGAAGGCTGTCTTAAGAGGGAAAATAATAGCGACATCTTCATATAAGGGAAAATAAGGAATAAAACATTAGAGGAATTACAAAATAAGCAGAAGGAACTAGAAAAAAAAACAAATTGAGTTTGGCACAGGATACACTAGAGGAAATTTTAAAAATTAGGAATGAAATTAATAGTTTGGCTACACAAGAAATTAGAAAAAATTTAGTTTCTGAAACAGAGACACTATGAAAGTGGATCTAAATCGATGAAAATACTGGCGTGGAAACTGGAAAAAAAGATAGCAGAAAATACGATTCATAGAATTAGGGATTCAAGAACAAAAGTGATAAAAAAAGAAGCTGAGTGAAATTCAAGAAGCTTTTGAAATGTTTTACAAAACTCTATATTCCAAAGTTCCAGGGGGAAGCATAACCTAAATTGACACCTTCCTGAATTCTTTAGAGTTACCCATTTTAAGCAAAGAACAAAATAGAACTATGACTGCTGACATAACTGAAGATGAACTAAAAACTGCAATTAGTAGGCTTAAATTAAGCAAGTCACCAGGATCAGATGGATATACGGCAGAGTGGTATAAAGAGTTTAGAAGTGAGTTAATTCCTGTTTTACTCCCCACACTGAACTGGGCCCTGAGAAAGGCGTAAATGCCACCCAGCTGGAAGGAGGCGATAATCTCAGCTATACCGAGCGAAGGCAAGGATAAAATGGAATGTGGGTCATTTAGACCAGTATCTGTTCTTAATGTGGATTATAGAGTATTTACCTCCATCATGGCCAAACAATTAGAAGAGTTTCTACCCACACTGATACATAATAATCAGACAGGTTTTATACAACAACATGAAACACAAGACAATATACGAAGGACACTTCACATTATGGATCATATAAAAAATGAAATTGAAGCAATAGTGATAAGCGTGGATGCTGAAAAGGCATTTGATTCGGTTAATTGGAATTTTCTTTACAGAGTTTTACATAGATTTGGTCTACATGACACAATTATTAAAACTATACAGGCACAATACGACGATCCTACTGCCAGGATTAAAATCAATGGATAAATATCTAATAGTTTTACCCTAGAAAGGGGCACGAGACAGGGTTGTGCATGGTCACCGCTACTCTTCACATTATATCTGGAACCATTAGCTCAATACATCAGACAAAATGAAGATATCAGGGGAATTACTATTAAAGGGACAGAGCATAAATTAGCCTGTTACGCGGATGACATTTTGATCTATCTAGGGCAACTAACATACTCTTTACCTAAATTGATGCAATCCTTTGAACAATATGGCCAATTATCAGGATACAAGATCAACATAGATAAAACCCAACTACTTTCATATAACTATAGCCGACCAAGAGAAATTGAAAGTAGATATCCTTGGGCACGGCAAACAGAATCTGTCAAATATTTGGGCATCATTATGCCAAAAGATTTGGCAAAATTATCAGAATGCAAATATAAGCCCATATATAAAAAAAAATTAAGGAAGATATAACAAGATGGAACCTAATTCCTTTTCTTGGTCTCAGTTCAAGGATTGAATCTATTAAAATGAATATACTGCCCAGACTTCTATATCTCTTTCAGACCCTACCAATAGAGATAAACCAAAATCAATTCAATGAATGGAACAAGATGCTATCAAGAAATATATGGCAAGGTAAAAGGCCTAGGGTTCGTCTCAAAACTTTGCAATTAGCCAAGGAAAAGGGGGTATAGGGCCTACCTTCTCTTAGAGATTATTATTTTTCAGCACAGTTGAGAGCTGTGATATGCTGGTGCAACCCATCATATGATGCTCAATGGAAAAACATTGAGGAGGGGATACTCTCCATCCCCATACAGGCAATTTTGGCTGATAGTAACCTACAAAGTTACGTAAATAATATTGACAACCCATGGGTGAAATGGACTCTTAAAATATGGAAAACTATTATAAAAGAATATAAACTAGAGAGAGACATTGCAATTCTTAAATGGTGTGCATATGACTCGGATTTTATGCCAAATAAACTGGATGCTAGATTTAAGGACTGGACAGCTAAAGGAATAACAGCTATTTGCAATATAACGAAAGGAGGAACAATGTTCAGTTTTGAAATGCTCAAAGAGAAACACTTTTTAGAAAAACAAGACTTTTATCAGTATTTACAGATGCGACAGTATGTTAATAGGACAGTTAAAAATGTAACCAAGGCAAGTACATGTCTGATAGAGCTATTTAGAAAAGCATATAATTCAGATAATGGTAGTAGAATAATTTCAAGCATGTACAAGAGTTTGTCAAGTCTTAAAACACATTCGACTTCATACATTAAAACAAATTGGGAGAAGGAAGGAGGGATAATAATATCTGAGGAAGACTGGACAATAATATGGAGGTATCAATGGAAGTGTACCAGTTCACAGAAATGGAGGGAGTTCGGGTGGAAAAACTTGATAAGATATTTTATTACACCCTCTCAGAAATCCAATTATGATAGTAACCCCCCCTGTTTGCTGGAGAAATTGTGGACATCAAAATGCAAACCATTATCATATTTTCTAGGAATGCCCCGTTATCAAAGACTATTGGAGTGGGATACATAATGCCCTACAAGACATCTTTAAATGTGCAATACCCTTAGAGAGTAAGACCATATATTTTGGGTATATACCTCAAGAATGGTTGAAAAGAGATAAATATTTAATGAATATACTGCTGGTGGATGGTAAAAAGACCCTTACCAGGAAATGGTTATCACAGGAGAGCCCAACTTTAAATGTACGGATGGAAATTACAATGGACATTTACAAAATGGAGAAGATAACAGCATCTGTTAATCATAAGTTGGAACAATTTTATTCATACTGGAAAAAATGGTTTAACTACATAACACCTCATAGTCCTGATTTTATTCTCACAAGTCAATAAATATGTTGTAAAAGAAAAGATCACTCCCCGCTCTGTACATAGTTTTCTTCTTTTGACTGTTCTTTCTTTCCTCTCCTTTCTATAAGTGTATACCTTAGATAAATATTATGTGGAGATTTCTGACAAATATGACTATATGATATATATGTACAGTATCTGAAATACATCTTATGGAAATGTTTGTTTGATGATGAAATTCAATAAAAAATAAATTTTTAAAGAAAGAACGTGGCCACCAAGTGGAAGTTTAGCAGTTGTCCAGGCATGGGTCCACCCATACTCAGAGGCACAACGTAGTGAGGCAAACACTGTGCTGTACTGTTCTATGTTCTAGGTTCCTGATACTGCCATCGGGTAGCAGGTGCAGGACCCTGAAGACCCACACCCACACTTCAAGGTCCAACAACCTGTTCCCTATTGCCATTTGATTCCTTATTCAGAGTCAGAATCAGGTTTAATATCACCGGCAAATGCTGTGAAATTTGTTTGTTGTGTTTATGGCAACAGTAAATTGTAATATAATAGAGATAAAAAAATTAATTACAGTAACCATATATATACATTAAATAGTTAAATAAGTAGTGCAAAAATAGACATAAAAAAAGTAGTGAGATGGTGCTCATGGGTTCAGTGTCCATTCAGGAATCGGATGGCAGAGGGGAAGAAGCTGTTCCTGAACCACTGAGTGAGTGCCTTCAGGCTCCTGTACCTCCTTCCTGATGATAGCAATGAGAAGAGGGCATGTCCTGGGTAGTGGGAGTCATTAACGTTGGATCCCACCATTCTGAAGCATTGCTCCTTGAAGATGTGCTAGGAATTACGGAGGCTCGTACCCATGATGGAACTGACTAAGTTTACAGCTCACTGCAGCTCATTTCGATCTTGTGCAGTAGCTGTCCCCCCACACCAGATGGTGATGCAGCCAGTTAGGATGCTCTCCACAGTATATCCGTAGAAATTTGCGAGTGTTGTTGGTAACGTGCAAAATCTCCTGAAACTCCTACAGCTACTTTTGTAAACAACAGGAATTCTGCAGATGCTGGAAATTCAAGCAACACACATCAAAGTTGCTGGTGAATGCAGCAGGCCAGGCAGCATCTGTAGGAAGAGGTACAGTCGACGTTTCAGGCTGAGACAGTTAGTCCTGACGAAGGGTCTCAGCCTGAAACGTCGACTGTACCTCTTCCTAGGGATGCTGCCTGGCCTGCTGCGTTCACCAGAACTTTGATGTGTACGGCTACTTTTGTGTCTTCTTTGTAGCTGCATCAGCATGTTGGGTCCAGAACAGATCCTCAGAGATACTGACACCCAGGAACTTGAAGTTGCTCACCCTTTCCACTTCTGATCCCTCTATGAGGACTAGTGAGTGTTCTCTTATCTTGGACGAAATATCTGTCAACTTATGGTAATACTGTTATGTTTGTTGTGACTGACTAAACAGCTGTTGCAACTGTGAAGTATAAAAGTCTTTATTCTGACGGCAAACCTTGGGAAGAGAGAATCCGGGAGAGTCGCACTCTCCTGACACAATGTACTATAGTTTTTAAATGCAAAGATCACAATAAATGGTTAACTACCAACACAAGGGATTCTGCAGACGCTGGAAATCCCGAGCAACACACACAAGACGGTGGAGGAGCTCTGCAGGTCAGCAACGTCTATAGAGGGGAGTAACAGTCGTTTTCAGGCCGAGACACTTCACAGGACTGGGAAGAAAGGGGGAGGCTACCCAGACGGAATATGAAGTGTTGCTGCCCTAACCTGAGTGTAGGCTTATCACAGCGGTAGAAGAGACCATGGATAGACATGCCAGAATGGGAATGGAAAGTTGAATTGAAATGGATGTCCACCTGGCGTTTCCTGTCATTTGCAGTGGAGAGAGAAAAGGCTCTCGAAGAAGCGGTCCCCCGATTTTTGCAGGATCTCACCGATTTAAAAGATTCAGCTCTAGGAGCACAGGATACAGTAGAGGACCCTGACAGACCCATGGGTAATGGGTTGCCTCACCTAGGACAGCTTGTGACCCAGAATGGAGGGGAAGGAGAAGGGGCAGGAGCAGGACTTCTTCTGCCTGCAGGATTAGGTGCTAGGAGGGAGATCAGTGGGGAAGGGCAGGTGGACAAGGGAGTGACAGAGTGATCTCTGTGGAAATTGGAGAGCGAAGGGGAGCTAAAATGTGTTTGGTGGTAGGATCCCATTGAACTTGTGGACAACGATGTGCTGGAATCAGAGGCTCGTGGGGTGGTAGGGAAGAGGAACTCTATCCCTGTTATGATAGCCGGGAGTTGGGGTGAGCGCGGATGTCTACAAAATATCGGAGATGCGGGTGAAGGCAGGATCAGTGGTAGAGGAAGGGAAACTCTGTTCTTTGAAGCAGAAGGACATCTCAGAAGTTCTGTAATGGAAAGCCTCATCCTGAGAACAGAATCTTGGGCAAAAGAATCAGAATCAGGGTTAGTATCTCTGGCATATATCATTCAAGTCACACACAAAATGCTGGAGGAACTCAGCAGGTCAGGCAGCGTCTATGGGAAAGAGGAAACTCGACATTTTGGGCCAAGACCCTTCATCAGGACTGGAGGAAAGAAGATGAGGAGTCAGCTTTAGAAAGTGGGGGGAGGGGAGAAAGAAACACGAGGTGATAGGTGAAACTGGGAGGGGAGGGGTGAAGCAAATAGCTGGGAAGTTGATTGGTGGAAGAGATACAGGGCTGGAGAACGGGGGATCTGATAGGACGGGACAGAAGGCCATGGAAGAAAGAAAAAGGGGAGGAGCCCCAGAGGGAGGTGATGGGCAGGTAAGGGGATAAGGTGAGAGAGGGAAATAGGAATGGGGAATGGTAAAGGGGGGTGGGGGACGGGCATTACTGGAAGTTCAAGAAATTGATGTTCATGCCATCATGTTGGAGGCTACCCAGATGGAATATAAGGTGTTGCTCCTCCAACCTGACTGTGGCTTCATCGTGACAGTAGAGGAGGCCATGGACTGACATGTTGGAATGGGGATGGGAAGTGAAAATAAAATGGGTGGCCCGCTTTTTCTGGTGGATGGAGTGTCGGTGCTCAGTGAAACGGTCTCCCAATCTACGTCAGGTCTCAACGATATACAGGAGGCCACACTGGATTCGGTAGATGATCCCAACAGATTCACAGGTGAAGTACATTGGGCTGCCGTACATTGCAACACATAATTTTTAAAAAAAATATATAAATTACAATAAGAAATCTATCCATAAAGTTAAATTAAACAGGGATTGCAAAAAGGGAGAAAAAACAGTAGTATTCATGGATTCAATGTCCATTTAGAAATCTGAAGGTGGAGGGGAAGAATCTGTTCCTGAATTGTTGAGTGTGTGATTTCAGGCTCCTGTACCTCATCCCTGTCGGTAGCAATGAGGAGGGGGCTTGCCCTAGGTGATGGGAGTCCTTAATGTTGGATGTTTTTTTTTGAGGCATCATCTTTTGAAGATGCCCCTGTTGCTGGGGGAGGTTAGTGCCCCCTGATGGAGCTGGCTACAGACTGAAGACAATATGTGAACGCACACATTCAGAGGCTGAGCTCCGAATCACTGTTCGCTCATGTCAGAGGCTGGGGCTTGTGCTGAACACCTGCAAAGCAAGGTCATTTACAGCCAGTAAAAGTTGTTTTCAAGCTCTCCATCTTTTTGTCCTTGATGAGGTGTTAACTCCCTTTTTGTCTGACAAGATTCTGGCTCTTTTATCTTTCTGTAAAGCAAAATTCCAACAAGTTCATGTTCCAGCACCAACTCCATAGAAGACATGCTCAGTAAGGCCCCGCAAGCACAGTGACCTCCAGATCACCTTGAGCCGAGTCCTGGTACAGAAATTTGAGTTGAAATGTTGACACTACCACCACTCTCAGCAGATGTTGCTCAACCCATTTCGTCTGCATGATACATTTTGACCATTTATGTCGACTATTTATTCATTTCCATCGATGCTGTTTGACCTGCTGATCTTCCAGCCTTTTTTTGTGTATCACTCAGAATCAGAATTAGGTTTATTATCACCAACATATATCATGGAATCTGTAGTTTTCTGGGAACAGTACAATACAATACATTTAAAAATCTCTAGGTTACAATACGGAATGTAAAAGATAAACAAGCAGTGCAAAATGTGAGCAAAACACTGAGGTGGTGTTCATGGGTTCATTATCCATTTGGAAATCTGATGGTGGAGGGGGGGAGGCGGTGGCTGAATCATTGAGTGTGCGTGTCTCCTCCCTGATGGTGATAATGAGTGGAGGGCATTTCCCGGATGGCAGGGGTCCTTCATGATGGATGTTGCCTTCTTGATGCATCACTTTTCGAAACTATTCCTGATGGTGGGGAGGCTATGCTCATGATGGAGCTGGTTGAGTTTAGAAACACAAAATAATCTGCAGATGCTGGGGTCAAAGCAACACTCACAGCACGCTGGAGGAACTCAGCAGGTCGGGCAGCATCAGTGGAAACGATGAGTCGACGTTTCGGGCCGGAACCCTTCGTCAGGACGAAGTGTCGACTCATCGTTTCCACGGATGCTGCCCGACCTACCGGGTTCCTCCAGTGTGCTGTGAGTGTGGCAGAGTTTAGAACTCTCTGCAGTGCAGTGGAGCCTCCGTGCCAGACAGTGATGCAACCGGTTAGAATTCTGTCCACGTCACACCCGTTGCAATTTGCTAGACTTTGCTAGTCTTGACTCCTCATCGGGAGAGCAAATTTCCTCAAAGTTCTAGTGAAATATAGTTGCCGTCATTCCTTCTCTGTAATAGCATCAATAGTTGGGCTCAGGATGGATCTTCAAAGATGTTGACAGCCAGGAAAACGAAACAGCTCACCCTTCCCCCTGCTGATCGCTCGGTAAGTTCTGGTGCATGTTCCCTTCTCCTACCCTCCCCGAAGACCACAATCAATCACAATCAAGTCCCTGGTCTTGCTAATGCAGGTTTGTTGCTGTGACACCACGCCAGCAGCGGGTCTACCTCACTCCTGTAAGCCTCCTCCTCGCCGTCTAAAGTTATGCCAACAATAGTCGCGTTTATCAGTGGATTTATCGATGATGTTTGAACTGTGCCTAGCCACACAGTTATAGGTGTAGAGAGAATACAGAAGTGGCCGAAGCACACGTCCTTGAGGGATATCTGAGTTGATCGTCAGTGAGGAGGAGATGTTATTTCCAATCCACATTGTCTGTGGTCTCCCGATGAGGAGTCAAGGGTTCCATTGCAGATGGAGGTACAAAGGTCCAGGTTTTGGATCTTTTTTTTTGGTTTACCATCTCTAGTCAGAATGCTGTCTTTCATTTACTTGTTCATCCTTTGCAATATTTTTGCCTTATTGATCATTCATTCCTGGGCATTGTTTTAGTTACTCGAAGGATTTGAATTTGAAAAGTTCAAGTTCCTTTTCAAGTTTAACTACCATTCAAACATACACATGTATATGACTAAACAAAACAGTGTCCTCTGGGGCCAAAGTGCAAACCACAGTACATACAGTGACACATAGCACACAGAGCGTGTTTATTTACTGAGATAAAGAAAGGAATAGGCCCTTCAGGCCCTTTCAAGCCGTGCTGCCCAGCAGTCCCCAATTTAACCCTAGCCTAGTTACACGATAAGTTACAATGACCAATTAACCTCATAACCAGAACATCTTCGGACTGTGGGAGGCAACTGGAGCATGTGGTGGAAACCCATCTGGTCACGGGGAGAACACACAAAAGTCTTATGAAAGACAGCACTCTGACCGGAGGTGGTAAATCAAAAAAACAGATTCAAAACCTGGACCTCTGTCCCTCCATCTGCAATTGAATCCCTGACTCCCGATCGGGAGACCACAGCAGCGGCAGGAATTGAACACAGGTCACCTGTCCTGTAAAGCATCGTGCTAACCACTACACCACCATGCCAGCCTATAGTTCCGAGGCCTCTGTCAGTCAGAGCTGACCGTGGATGCTGTGTCCTGACGAAGGGTCTCGGCCTGAAACGTCGACTGCACCTCTTCCTAGAGATGCTGCCTGGTCTGCTGTGTTCACCAGCAACTTTTATGTGTGTTGCTTGAATTTCCAGCATCTGCAGAATTCCTGTTGTTTGTTGTTGTGTCCTAGCTGTCTAGGTAAACAAGCCTGGGCAGTACGATGTGGAGAGCAAGCTCCCCCTCTGCACACAACTGATGAACCCAGAGAAGCAGCAGAGACCTAAACAGTTTGGGTACCAGCAGCATCACAGCAGTTGTCAGTCAACTTCAAACTCAACATAGGGCTACCTTACAGAATTCAGCTCCAGATTTTTCCTTGGGGTTTAGTCCCAAAGGCTTCCTCATGATTGGGTATAGCCGCAGGGCAGCGGAGGTTTGAGATCAGAGTTTTCCTTCTCCGAGATGAGCTGCCAACCACGGCTGATGAGCCCCATCTGCCCAACAGTTACAGCAGCAGATACAGTCACACAATGATATCAGCACAGGTCCATGAGTGGCATGAACAGCACGGCCTGAAGATTGAGAGAAACATAGAAAATAGGTGCAGGACTAGGCCATTCTACCTTTCCAGCCTGCACCGCCATTCAGTACGATCATGGCTGATCATCCAACTCAGAACCCTGTACCTGCCTTCTCTCCATACCCCCTGATCCCCGTAGCCACAAGGGCCATATCTAACTCCCTCTTAAATATAGCCAATGAACTGGCCTCAACTGTTTCCTGTGGCAGAGAATTCCACAGATTCACCACTCTCTGTGTGAAGAAGTTTTTCCTCATCTCGGTCCTAAAAGGCTTCCCCTTTATCCTCAAACTGTGACCCCTCATTCTGGACTTCCCCAACTTCAGGAACAATTTTCCTGCATCTAGCCTGTCCAATCCCTTTAGGATTTTATACGTTTCAATAAGATCCCCCCTCAATCTTCTAAATTCCAGAGAGTATAAGCCTAGTCAATCCAGTCTTTCATCATATGAAAGTCCTGCCATCCCAGGAATCAATTTGGTGAACCTCTTTGTACTCCCTCTATGGCAAGATTAGGGGACCAAAACTGCACACAATACTCCAAGTGTGGTCTCACCAAGGCCTTGTACAACTGCAGTAGTACTTTCCTGCTCCTGTACTCGAATCCTCTTGCTATAAATGCCAGCATACCATTCGCCTTTTTCACCGCCCGCTGTACCTGCATGCCCACTTTCAATGACTGGTGTACAATGACACCCAGGTCTCGTTGCACCTCCCCTTTTCCTAATTGGCCACCATTCAGATAATAATCTGTTTTCCTGTTCTTGCCACCATGGTGGATAACCTCACATTTATCCACATTAAATTGCATCTGCCATGAACTTGCCCACTCACCTAACCTATCCAAGTCACCCTGCATCCTCTTAGCATCCTCCTCACAGCTAACACTGCCACCCAGCTTCTTGTCATCCGCAAACTTGGAGATGCTGCATTTAATTCCTTTGTCTAAGTCATGAATATATATTGTAAACAACTGGGGTCCCAGCACTGAGCCTTGCGGTACCCCACTAGTCACTGCCTGCCATTCTGAAAAGGTCCCGTTTATTCCCACTCTTTGCTTCCTGTCTGCCAACCAATTCTCTATCCACATCAATACCTTACCCCCAATACCATGTACTTTATGTTTGCACACTAATCTCCTGTGTGGGACCTTGTCAAAAGCCTTTTGAAAATCCAAATATACCACATCCACTGGTTCTTCCCTATCCACTCTACTAGTTACATCCTCAAACAATTCTATGAGATTCGTCAGACATGATTTTCCTTTCACAAATCCATGCTAACTTTGTCCGATAATTTCACTGCTTTCCAAATGTGGTGTTATCACATCTTTGATAACTGACTCTAGCAGTTTCCCCACCACCGATGTCAGGCTAACCGGTCTATAATTCCCTGGTTTCTCTCTCCCTCCTTTTTTAAAAAGCAGGGTTACATTAGCCACCCTCCAATCCTCAGGAACTAATCCAGAATCTAAAGAGTTTTGAAAAATTATCACTAATGCATCCACTATTTCTTGGGCTACTTCCTTAAGCACTCTGGGATACAGACTATCTGGCCCTGGGGATTTATCTGCCTTTAATCCCTTCAATTTACCTAACACCACTTCCCTACTAACATGTATTTCCCCCAGTTCCTCCATCTCACTGGACCCTCTGTCCCCTACTATTTCTGGAAGATTATTTATGTCCTCCTTAGTGAAGACAGAACCAAAGTAGTTATTCAATTGGTCTGCCATGTCCTCGTTCCCCATAATAAATTCACCGGTTTCTGTCTGTAGGGGACCTACATTTGTCTTAACCAATCTTTTTCTTTTCATATATCTATAAAAGCTTTTACAGTCAGTTTTTATGTTCCCTGCCAGCTTTCTCTCATAATCCTTTTTTCCCTTTCCTAATTAAGCCCTTTGTCCTCTTCTGCTGAACTCTGAATTTCTCCCAGTCCTCAGGTGAGCCACTTTTTCTGGCTAATTTGTATGTTTCTTCTTTGGAATTGATACTATCCCAAATTTCCCTTGTCAGCCATGGGTGCACTACCTTCCCTGATGGTGAATGGGATGTTGTCTTAGAGCCATGTTTCTACAAGAACAAGCATGCAGCACTTCCTCATCTTGCACTGGGTCGGCTGCAGACAAAGGCCATCCAGCTTGTCTTCAGAACCAGGTTTATTATCACCGGCATGTGTGGTGAAATTTGTTAACTTAGCAGCAGCAGTTCAATGCAATACATAATAATATAGCAGAAGAAAAAAAAATTAATAAATCACCTTACAGTATACGTAAATTAACTAGATTAAGATTGTGGAAAAAAAACAGGAATAATTATGCATAAAAAGGTGAGGTAGTGTTTAAGGGTTCAATGTCCATTTAGGAATCGGATGGCAGAGGGGAAGAAGTTGTTCCTGAATCGCTGAGTGTGTGCCTTCAGGCTTCTGTATCTCCTACCTGATGGTACCAGTGAGAAAAGGGCATTCCCTGGGTGCTGGGGGTCCTTAATAATGGACGGTACCTTTCTGAGATACTGCTCCTTAAAGATGTCCTGGGTACTTTGTAGGCTAGTGCCCAAGATGAAGCCCACTAGATTTACATTCCCCTGTAGCTTCTTTTGGTCCTGTGCAGTAGCCCACTCCACCCGGCTCCCCCCAGTACCAGACAGTGATGCAGCCTGTCAGGCTGCTCTCCAGGGAATGAACACCAGAGGGCAGCACTGACGGGAGAGCTCGCCGCGGGGGCCAGCCCCCAACCCAATGTGGATTCCAGCATGCCCACCACACCACTGCTCTCTCCCACACTGCCTCTGATGATGGAGGAATATTGGTCAGT
Organism: Mobula hypostoma; assembly: GCF_963921235.1. Taxonomy (NCBI): domain Eukaryota; kingdom Metazoa; phylum Chordata; class Chondrichthyes; order Myliobatiformes; family Myliobatidae; genus Mobula; species Mobula hypostoma. Next base: position 3,913,030 of record NC_086105.1, on the reverse strand, counting down.
GCACTGGAGGAAACTATCTTACTTATCCAAACAATGTGTTGGCATTAAATATAAATAACACTGTGGATCAGGCAGCATTCCTGAAGCTTACTAGAGGTTTCACATCGGGTCTCAAAGTGACAAACACCTGACTCAGAGGCAAGAGAAGTGTGACTGAAACATTGTCGAGTGGTCAAAACCAGAGTCAGAATCACGTTTATTATCATTGACATATGATGTGAAATTTGTTGTTTTGTGGCAGCAGTACAGTGAAATATGTAAATTACTATAAGTTACAAAAATAAATAGTGCCAAAAAAGTAATAAAGACGTAGTGATCATGGACCAGTCAGAAATGTGATGGCGGAGTAGAAGAAGCTGTTGCTGAATCGTTGAGTGAGGGTCTTCAAGCTCCTGTACCTCCTCCCCGATGGGAGAAGAGGCACGTCCTGGAAGGCGAGGATCCTTAGGGATGGAAGCTGCCTTTTTGAGGCACTGCGTGCTGAAGTGTCCTCGATGGTGGGGAAGCTGGTGCCCACGTGGAGCTGACTAGGTCTGCAGCCTCGTGATCCCAAGCTTTGGAGCCTCCGTACCAGACTGTGATGCTGCCAGTCAGAATGCCCTCCACTGTACAGCTGTAGAAATTTGTAAGAGCCTTTGATTGCATACTGGGCCTCCTCAAACTCCTAATGAAGTTGAGCCACTGGTGTGCCTTGATCCAATTGAGATACCACCCGCAGAATCATGAAAGACTGAATATTCACCTTCTGTGAATCTAAATCTGAAGCAAAACTTCCATAGAAACAGAAAATGCTGGAAGGACAAGTTGAAACTGGGGGGGCGGTGAAGTAAAGAGCTGGGAAGTCGATTGGTGAAAGAGATACAGGGCTGCAGAAGGGGGGATCTGATAGGAGAGGACGGAAGGCCATGGAAGAAAGAAAAGGGTGAGGAGCACCAGAGGGAGGTGATGGGCAGGCAAGGAGGTAAGGTGGGGAATGGTGAGGGGAGGGGGGGAAATTTCCAGAAGTTTAAGAAATTGATGCTTATGCCATCCCAGATGGAATATAAGATGTTGCTCCTCCAACCTAAGAAAGGCAGGTCAGACGGTGTCTGCGGAGATACACAGATTATCTGAGAAGTACCTGGGAAAATGTGTAGCTCAGTTGAGGGGGGGGGGGGTTGATGGTTGTGTTGAGTTGTTCTCCGATCTTGACAATCCATTTGCAAATGTTTCGTCACCATACAAGGAGACATCATCATTTCATTGAGGACACAGCACAAATGAACAGCACACTGATGCTGTCTCCTCGTTTGGTGATGAAATGTTTGCACATGGATTGCCAAGATCGGAGAACAACTCGGTGCCACCAGATTATCTGAGATTAAAAATCCTTCATCAGAACTGCTGAACCATCAGCCTGAAACATTGCTTCTCCTTCTGCTTGGTACTGTGCAAGCACTGCCGGACGGCTGTTATAACGCACGGTCATTGAAAGCAAAACACAGAACTGCTGGAGGAACAGCAGGTCGGGCAGCATCTATGGAGGGAAATAAACAGTTGACGTTTTGGGCCAAGATCCTTCATCAGAATTGAGAAGGAAGGGGGACAATGCAAAAATAAAAAGGTGGGGGGAGGGGAAGGACACTGTGAACTCTCTTTTTCTCTCTCCACAGATGCTGCCTAACCTACCGGGTGTAACCACTTCTTTCTCATGTCCCCCCTCCCCCACCATCACAATTGGACAGATGATACATCAGCCTGAAAGCACGTACCACCAGGCTCAAAGCTTCTATCGCACTGTTATCAGATTAATTAATGGTCTCCTAGTATGATAAGGTGGCCTCTTGACCTCACAATCTATCTCGTTATGACCTTGCACTATTAATACTATTCAAAAGGGCTATTAAAACAAAAAATCACAGCATTTAAAAGTTCTTCCCTCAGATAGTTGATCTGATCAACAATACTAGTGACCACCCACCACCGTTTATCTATTACCCCCAGCACTGCAGTGTAAACAATTTACCCCACTTTTTAAAATGCTGGCAATACAAAGTATTGGAGGAACCCAACAGGTCAGGAAGCATCTATGGAAATGAATAAACAGCTGATGTTTCGGGCCGAGATCTTTCATCAGGACTGGAAGGGAGGGGGGGACGATGCCTGAATATAAAGATGGGGGTGGAGGGGAATGAAGACTAGCTAGAAGGTGGTAGGTGAAGCTAGGTGGGTGGGAAAGGTAAGGTCTGGAGAGGAAGGAATCTGATAGGAGTGTAGTCTATGGGAGGAAGGGAATGAGGAGGAGTACTAGGGGGAGCTGATAGATGGGTGAGGAGAAGAGGGAAGAGGCCAGAGTGGGGAATAGAAGAGGGAAGAAGGAGAGAAAAAAACTTACCAGGTTGGCATCATGTTGGAGGCTACCCAGACGGAAAATAAGGTTTTGCTCCTCTGCCCTGGGAGTGGCCTCATCGTGACACAAGAGGAGGCCGTGGACTGACACATTGGAATGGGAATGGGAATCAGAATTAAAATATTTGGCCATTGGGAAGTTCTGCTTTTGGCAGATGGAGCAGAGGTGCTCATCAAAGCAGTTCCCCAATTTACATTGGGTCTCGCCAATGTGGAGAAGGCCCCATGGGGAGCACTGGGCACAACAGACAACCCCAGCAGATTCGCAGACATGTTGCCTCACCTGGGAGGACTGTTTGGGACCCCGAATGGATGTAAGGGAGAAGGTGACAGGGCAGCTGTAACATTTCTGTTGCTTGCAGGAATGTATGTCAAGAGGAAGGTTAGTGGAGGAAGCACTCCCTGTGGAAAGTGGAGAATTGGGGGGGGGGCGGAGCTAAAGACGTGCTGTGGTGTCGAATATTTTAATTCTGATTCCCAATCTCATTGAAAACTGAAGTTGTGGAGAATGGTGTGTTGGATGCAGAGGCTCATGGGGCAGTGGGCAAGGACAAGAGGAACGCTATCACTGTTAAGACAGCGGGAAGATGGGGTGAGTGCCAACGTCCCAGAAATGGAGGAGACGCAGGTGAGGTCAGCATCAATGGTGAAGGAAGGGAATGTTGTTCCTTGAAGAACGAGGACATTTTTGATGTCCTGGAAGGGAAAGCTTTATCCTGGGAACAGATGTGGTGGATACAAAAGAACTGGAACAGCATTGTTACAGGAGACAGGGTGGGAAGAGGTATAGTCAAGACAGTAGTTTCACTATAGATTTTATAATGCCATTTACATGCAAATACATGCTAGTATTAATGTATTTATGCACATTTTATTCCATATCCATGTTTCTAACTTCATTTTTATATAATTTTGTTCTTTGTAATGGTTGAATGTTTTTTTTTTGTTGCATGTCATGTCAACATACCAAATTCCCAATTCATGTGATAAAGTTGACCCTTGCCCCTATTGTCTGTCTGTACTGCATTCTATCTTTCATTTAGAGATACAGCATGGTGCAGGCCCTCTGACCCAGGGAACTCACGTCACACAATTACACCCATTAGCTCTCTAACTGGTACCTCTCTGGAGTGTGGGAGGTCACGGGGAGAACGTCCAAACTCCTTACAGAGAATTGAACCAGGCCGCTCCAAGTTTTACCTTACACTACCCCAATACACAGAGATACCTACTGACGGCATGCAGATCCAAGTCTTTCACCGTACCTCGGTACAGATAACAATAATAAACTAATTTACCTGTGTCCGTCTTAATGTTAGTTTTGCGACAACAACAGGTTGCGTTTTGATTTCTATTTAACTAACAAATGCCCCTCCACTCCGACTGGGAATTTAACACTATATAAGGTTTCATAATTGGTGAACAAAACATTGAAAATGTCTCCAGCATTTTGCGTGTGTTGCTTGGATTTCCAGTATCTGCAGATTTTCTCGTTTGTGATCTGAAAATGTCTCAGCGATGTCGGACTGAGAGCTTTCATCTGGACTGGCACGGTTATTCCCCAACCTCCTTGCGTTCCAGTCCTGATGAAAGGCTTCGGCCCGAAACGTCGTCTGTTCATTCCCCTCCATAGATGCTGCCCGACCTGCTGAATTCCTCCAGCATTTTGTGTGCGTTGCTCACGATCTCCTGCATCTGCAGAATCTCTTGTGTATCTGTCGTGGTCTGTTCGCGAATCAAACCAGCCTTACGCGGTAAAGGACGATAATTACCGGGGCGTCCCACTCAAAAGGCCAATCAAGGAATTCGCTTATCAAACTCAGCCGCGATGAGGTTAATTAGGTCACGTCTCGCAGGAGGCGGGCTCGTTTCGATGTAAGGAGACCGAGGTTGAATCTGTGCTCTCACCCCGCAGTCGGGCGTGTGGCAGAGTGGAGTGGAGTGGAGTGGAGTGAAGTAGAACTCGGCTAGCCCAGTGACATGTCGCCCTTCCTCGGGTTAAGAAGCGAGGGCTGGGCCGGTCTCCTGTGCCTAGAGCTCGTCCTGTGCCAGCCCGTACCAGGTGAGTCCATTTTCTCCCCACCTTTGCGATGAAGTCTCCTCTATCCTCCGGGCGCTCCGCCGTGATACATAATGGGATCCTCATAAACTCCTCCCCACGCCAACAGCCCCCCAAGCGGTAATGCACCATTAAGCTGGATGCCAACTGCCGTAAAACAAGATACAGACAACAGCCCCCCACCCGCGCTCGTTAATGAAATCACGGAGAATTTGGAGAGCTCCCTCACCAATTCTGGAACTTAGTGAAAGGATCTGTAAGAGACGGGGGGTGGTTCTCGCTCTCTCTGATGGCAAAGTTCCGACGGTGAAGGAATTCTCCTCACAATCATCCCCGGTTTTTGCCATTCCGTGTTTGACTGCCTCCTGAGAATCTGGTTAAACTTTGTAACAAACATGCTCTGCAGCCAGCGGCTCCGAGCATGCGCACACGGAGGCGAGGCGATGACTGAACTGTATCCAGTATGAGACTGGCGCAACGATATATATCGTTGTAAAGATATCTGTTCAAATATCGCATGGGTAATGTCTTGACTGAGATTTTTTTGCTGTTATATTATCCTCGGAAAATCAAAACAGCAAACGCTTGAAGCAACCGATACCGCATTAATCACTAGGTTACGGGGAGAAGGCCAGAGAATGGGATTGAGGGGGTAATAAATCGGCCGTGCTGGAATGGCGGAGAAGACTCGATGGGCTGAATGGCCTAATTCCGCTCCTACGTCTCCTGGAACCTGGGGCAGATGATGCAGCATCTCTGGAAAACGTTTATTTCTAATGCCTGTGGGTTTTGGATGCTCAGATCAGCTGAGGGTTGGTGGGTGACGAGTCTTGGAGATACATTGCTGAACAGACCCTCCCTACACTTCGGCCGTGCTGCCCAGCAACCCACAAATCTCATCCTAGCTCAGTCACAGCGCAATGTGCAATGACCAATCCACCTACCAACCAGTACTACTTTAGACTGTGGGAGGAAACCGGAGCACCCAGAGAAAACCCACACCTGTATGAGAAGGAACATACACACCTGCTTCCGAAGTACACTGGACTTGAATTTCATAGTCATAGTCATACTTTATTGATCCCGGGGGAAATTGGTTTTCATTACAGTTGCACCATAAATAATTAAATAGTAATAAAACCATAAATAGTTAAATAGTAATATGTAAATTAGGCCAGGAAATAAGTCCAGGACCAGCCTATTGGCTCAAGGTGTCTGACCCTCCAAGGGAGGAGTTGTAAAGTTTGATGGCCACAGGCAGGAATGACTTCCTATGACGCTCTGTGTTGCATCTCGGAGGATTAAGTCTCTGGCTGAATGTAATCCTGTGTCCAACCAGTACATTATGTAGTGGATGAGAGACATTGTCCAAGATGGCATGCAACTTGGACAGCATCCTCTTTTCAGACACCACCGTGAGAGAGTCCAGTTCCATCCCCACAACATCACTGGCCTTACGAATGAGTTTGTTGATTCTGCTGGTGTCTGCTACCCTCAGCCTGCTGCCCCAGCACACAACAGCAAACATGATAGCACTGGCCACCACAGACTCGTAGAACATCCTCAGCATCGTCCGGCAGGTGTTAAAGGACCTCAGTCTCCTCAGGAAATAGAGACGGCTCTGACCCTTCAAACTCTGGTGTCCTGAGCTGTAGGAGGATGACATTGACAACTGTGCTACCTAGTGCCCACTGAGCTGCTCAGACCAGCAGAGGGTGGATGGGTTAACTGCGAGGGACACACACACACACACACACACACACACACACACACACCCACCCCCCCGCCTCTTTCCCCCCCCCCACCATAGGTGAGTGGGCTAACTGCTCTAACCTACCCCTGCTCTGTAGGTAGGTGGGTTAACTGTCCAACCTACCTCTTCCCCCCCCCCACCCCAGTCTGTAGGTGAGTGGGTTAACTGTCCACTCTAAACTACGCCCAGTCTGTAGGTGAGTGGGTTAACTGTCCGCTCTAACCTGTAGGTGAGTGGGTTAACTGTTCAATCTAACCTCCCCTGGGTCTGTGCATGAGTGGGTTAACTGTCTGATCTGAGCTATCCTGGTGTAGGTGAGTGGGTTAACTGTCTGATCTAACCTCCCCTGGGTCTGTGCATGAGTGAGTTAACTGTCTGATCTGAGCTACCCTGGTGTAGGTGAGTGGGTTAACTGTCTGCTCTAACCTACCCCCAGTCTGTAGGTGAGTGGGTTAACTGTCCGCTCTAAACTACCCCCGGTCTGTAGGTGAGTGGGTTAACTGTCCACTCTAAACTACGCCCAGTCTGTAGGTGAGTGGGTTAACTGTCCGCTCTAACCTACCCCCAGTCTGTAGGTGAGTGGGTTAACTGTTCAATCTAACCTCCCCTGGGTCTGTGCATGAGTGAGTTAACTGTCTGATCTGAGCTACCCTGGTGTAGGTGAGTGGGTTAACTGTCTGCTCTAACCTACCCCCAGTCTGTAGGTGAGTGGGTTAACTGTCCGCTCTAAACTACCCCCGGTCTGTAGGTGAGTGGGTTAACTGTCCACTCTAACCTACCCTGGATCTGTGCATGAGTGGGTTAACTGTCCACTCTAACCTACCCCCTGGTCTGTAGGTGAGTGGGTTAATTGTCCACTCTAACCTACCCCCAGTCTGTAGGCGAGTGGGTTAACTGTCTGATCTAACCTCCCCTGGGTCTGTGCATGAGTGGGTTAACTGTCTGATCTGAGCTACCCTGGTGTAGGTGAGTGGGTTAACTGTCCGCTCTAAACTACTCCCGGTCTGTAGGTGAGTGGGATAACTGTCTGATCTAACCTCCCCTGGGTCTGTGCATGAGTGGGTTAACTGTCTGATCTCATCTACCCCCTGATCTGCTGTGTAGGTGATGGGGGAATCTGGAGAGAGTTCATGGGAGTGTGGCAGGGTAATTTTGGTGGTAATAAAGGTTGGTACAGAGTTCAATGTGTGTATACCATATTCATCATACAGACAGTAACAAAACAGAAACACAATGGAATCCACAAAAAAATCCCCACATGCCAAATATTATCAAATATCCAATGTGTGGGGGGAAATAATCAAATTGAATAAACAAACAACACTCAGAGCATGAAATGCAGAGTCCCCAATAGAGAGTCCACAGTCACAGTCAGTCCAGCACTCGAACATGTAAATCCTCAGAGTAATGAGCTGAACATCCTTCGCCCTTGGCACCTTCAACTTTTAAAGTGCTGAACCAAATTAAATCGGCTAAACATCAGTTTGTCCTTTGCTCTGGGGGACGGGCCCCTTTCCTTCAATCTGACCCAAAGTTTCAACCTGACCCAAAAAAAGTTCCATCACTGGCCACCACACCCGTACCTGCATTCATGAGAGCCCAGTTTGATGAATGCTGCAAAAATGCCCAGTCGTTCAGACAGTTCAAAAGCAACCCCTAGAGGGAAATTACAGGCTCTGGATTGCAGTGATCGTAGTCCAGAATAATTATATTTAGTAGAGTAGTTGGAGGTTTTGTTATCTGCCTACAAAATGTCGCCATGTCTCACCAGTGCCATCTTGGGTATTAATGGACTAAAGGGCCTGTTTCAAAGTTCAAAGTCAAATTTATTATCAAAGTACCTGTATTGTACCATGTATGATCTTGAGATCCATTTTCTTGCAGATATTTACAGAAAAAAAGAAATGCAATAGAATTTATGAAAATCTATAAATAGCAGTGATTGACCATCAATAAAATGTGCAAAACAACACAAATAGTATTGAAGTTGTTACTTGCATCCTTCACATGAGTAAAAATCTTTGTTACATCTCCAAATGTGCAATTTATAGTAATTTGTAATAAATAGTATGTACAACAGGACAGTCAATATAGCATCGAAATACAATTGTATCAACATGAGTTTATCAGTCTGATGGCCTGGTGGAAGAAGCTGTCCCGGAGCCTGTGGGTCCTGGCTTTTATGCTGCGGTACCGTCTCCCGGATGGTAGCAGCTGGAACAGACCGTGGTTGGGGTGACTCGGGTCCCCAATGATCCTTCAGGCCCTCTTTACACACCTGTCTCTGTAAATGTCCTGAGTAGTGGGAAGTTCACATCTACAGATGTGCTGGGCTGTCCGCACCACTTTCTGCAGAGCCCTGCGATTGAATGAAATGGCATCTGCCGCTGACCTTGTTGTGCTTGTAGGCAAATTTAGAGCAGACCCCAGTCACTCCTTGGGCAGGAGCTGATGTATTTCATGATGAGCCTCTCAAAGCGATCTATCGCAGTGTCTGTATATACTACTGGATGGTAGTCATTAAGGCAGGTTACCACGTTCTTCTTTGGCACCAGCATAATTGAAGCCTTTTTAAAAATTTATTGCTTATTTATTTAAAATCCAGCCTTTTGGCTCATGCAGCTCAGTGACTTAACACTAGTCTAGTCACAGGACAATTTATAATGACCAATTAACCTGCTAACCTGTATGTCTTTGGTCTGTGGGAGGAAACCAGAGCACCCGGAGGAAACCCATGGGTTCACAGGAAGAACATACAGAGAATGCCAGAGAATTGAACTCTGCCTCGTGCTTTAATAGCATCACACCAACTATAATGCTACTGTGGTACCCTCGAAGCAGGTGGTACCTCAGAATGCCAAAGCTAGAGGTGAAGGTTGTCAGTAAGGACTTCTGCCAGTTAATAGCACAAGTCTTCAGTATTCAGCCAGATGCTTTTCGTAGGTTCACCCTCTTGGAGGATGCTCTCACATTGGCCTCTGAGTGGAACAACAGGATCATCCACACTGCCATACTTGGAGCTGAGGGTAGATGCAGAGTTGTCTTCTCTGACTAGAGTGTCTGGAGCTAGGAAACACCTTCTCAGAATGAAGAGTTGGCCATTGAGGAGTGAGATGAGATTTCCTTATCCAAAGGGTAATGAATAGTCTGAATTCCGCACCCCAGGAAGCTGCAGATTATTACTGAGACAAAGAATGTGGACGGCAAGGTAGAGCAGCCGTTAGCGTAACGCTTTACGCTGCCAGTAATCGGGTTCAATTCCTGCTGCTGTCTGTAAGGAGTTTGTCCTTTCTCCCTATAACTGCGCTGGTTTCCTCCGGGTGCTGCTGTTTCCTCCCACATTCCAAAGACGTGGGTTAGAGTTAGTAAGTTGTGGGTATGCTATGTTGGTGCCAGAAGCATGCTGATACTTGTGGGCTGCCCAGCACGTCCTCGCACTGTTAGTCATTGATGCAAACAGTGCATTTCACTGCAATGCACACACAATGCTGGAGGAACTCTGCAGGTCAGGCAGCATCTATGGAGAGGACATTTTGGGCCAAGATCCTTCATCAGGACTGGAAGGGAAGGATCTTGAAAGTGATAGGTGAATACAGGGGTGTAGGGAGAGGAGGATGATGTAAGAAGCTGGGAGGTGATAGGTGAATACAGGGGTGTAGGGAGAGGAGGATGATGTAAGAAGCTGGGAGGTGACAGGCGGAAAAGGTGAAAGGCTGCAGAAGGAACCTGATGGGCAAGTCTGAGTGAGGAGATGGTTGAAGAGCCAGAGAATAGACTATGCTTCAATGTACATGTGACACACAAAGCTGATCTTTAAAGATAAAACTAATCTTATTTTTTATTTGGATGTTATGAAGTTGTAAAGACATTGGTGAGGCCTCATTTGGAGTATTGTGTGCAGTTTAGGTCACCTACCTACAGGAAAGATGTAAGTAAGGTTGAAAGAGAAAATTTACAAGGATGTTGCCAGGTCTGGAGGATCTGATTTATAAGGAAAGATTGAATAGATTAGGGCTTTATTCCTTGGAATATAGAAGATTGAAGAGATATTTGATAGAGGTATTCAAAATTATGAGGGGTATAGATAGGGTAAAGGCAAGCAGTTTTTTTTTCTACTGAGGTTGGGTGGGACTACAACTAGAGGTCTTGGGTTAAGGGTGAAAGGTGAAAAGTTTAAGGGGGACATGACGGGAAACTTCTTCACTCAGAGGGTCTGTGAGAGTGGAACGAGCTGCTGGCACAGGTGGTGCATGCGAGCTCGATTTCAACATTTAAAAGGCGTTTAGATGGGTACATGGATGGGAGGCATATGGAGGCATATGGTCCAGTTGTGTGTTGATGATATGCAGAATAACAGTTCAGCATGAGCTAGATGGGATGAAGGGCCTGTTACTATAGTGCTCTATGACTCTTTGGGCAAGTGTAAAATAAATATTAATGAAAATGTATTGCATGGGGTTAGAGGTTTGGGGAAAATGTGGATGGGAGGGAAAATCAGGGTTTGTTTTTGCTGTTGTTTGTTCCTTGTGTTCTGCCGAGCATTGGCGGCATGATATGTTAGTACTGGAATGTGTGGTAACACTTGCCGGCTGCCCCCAGCACGCCTCTGGATGCTGGCTGTTACTGCAGAATCAGAATTGGGTTGAATATCACAGGCATGTGTCATGAAATTTGTTATGTGCAGCCCCACATTGAAATACATGATGAAAACTGAATTATAATATATATAGAAGCTGTTTCTGAATACTGAGTGTGTGCCTTCAGGCTTTTCTACCTCCTCCTGATGGTAGCAATGGGAGAGGACCTCTGGCTGATGAGGATCCTTGATGGATGCCCCCTTTTAGAGGCATCTCTCCTTGATGATGTCCTCGGTGCTGGGGAGGCTGGTGCCCGTGATGGAGCTAACGAAGTTCACAACTTTCTGCGGCTTATTTTGATGCTGTGTAGTGGTACCCCCCCCCCCCATACCGTATGGTGATTCAACTGGTCAGAATGCTCTCCACGGTCCGGCTGTAGAAAGTTACGAATGTCTGTGGTGACACACCAAATCTCCTCAACTCCTAATGAAATGTACCTACTATCGTGCTTTTTTTTGTAACTGCATCGACATGTTAAACCTAGACCCAATGTATTTCACTATGTTTCAGTGTACATGTGATAAATAAATTTGATTGTTAAATCAAGTCAGTGGGACCAATGTGGAATGTTTTCCTGCAGGAACTGGTTTGGGCCAAAATATGAATGGGAGAAGAAGCTGGTGAAGTCTGGGATACAAATGGAGATTGTGAACATTAGGAATTCAGGCTCAACATGCAAGTTCAACAATCAGGAGGAGGCATTCCATTCCACAATCCCTTGTATCACAGACAAATTGGCCTTTCTATAGGACTTCCTATTGATTTGGCAAAAACAAGGGAAAATCTGCAGATGCTGGAAATCCAGCAACACACACAAAATGCTGGAGGAACTCAGCAGGCCAGGAAGCATCTATGGGAAAGAGTAAACAGGTGATGATTCAGGCTGGGGCCCTTCATCAGGACTGAGAAGGAAGGGTCTCAGCCTGAAATGTTGACTGTACTCTTTTCCATAGATGCTGCCTGGCCTGCTGAGTTCCTCCAGTATTTTGTGTGTGTTGCTTCTGTTGACGGCTCTTGGTTGCTTTTAGACTAGTTAGACAATCCAAGATTACTCCTATCCCATGTTTGCAAAGGTTCAAGGTCAAGTTTGTTGTCCTTTTATTTAGAGGCACAGCATGGAATAGGCCCTTCCAGCTCGACGAGCCGCACAGACCAGCAACCCACCTGCTTAACCCTAGACTAATTACAGGACAACTTACAATGACTAATTAGCCTGCTAACAGGTATGTCTTTAAACTGTGGAAATCCGCACATTGCAGAAACTCCTTTCAGGTGACGTTGGAGATGAACGCTGGCTCCAGCTGAGCTGTAATAGCATTTTGCTGCTGAGGTGCCCGCACGAGCACATCACTGCACAGGTGCAATGAACTCGCTCGCAGCAGCATCTCGTGCTCGGAGTGTCAAACACACAACATTCACAGCGAAAGCATAAACTTGACAAGTTATACACTCCCTCTCCATTGCGAATTCTGCCTCTGTGCTGGCTTCCTTAAAGGAGGCGTGTGGTTAACCAAGAACACTAGGATTAGTTTTTATAAAGATTAGCTTTACTTGTCACATGTACATCGAAACATCCAATGAAATGTGTCATTTGTGTCAATGGCACGCTTCTGAGGCCAGCGTAGCACGTCCATAACTTGCTAACATTAACCCGTATATCTTTGGAATTGGGAGTAGATGGTCTAATGAGTAAATTTACAGATAATTGCAGGTTTGAGTGGCATGGCAGCTTTCCCACAGACCTCTGATCATATCTGGATAGGTTTTGTATTACATTGTTTTATTTAGAGATGCAGTACGGAAGCAGGCCCTCCCTCCACCCAATGTGACTATGCTACCCAATTACAGCCGTGTTACCAATAACCTACCCACCTTTACATCTTTGGAATGTGGGAGGAAACCAGAGCACCCAGCGGAAACCTGCACAGAATGTACAACCTCTTTACAGTCCGAATTAAACAGCTTGCCGCTGATGGTTAGCATTAAGCTAACCACTACACTACAGTGCCACCCAGTTTCATAATGGTTTCCCATCATTCTGCTCTTTGTACTCTGCTACTCCACAACAGCACCATCCTCTTACTCAATGTCAGCAACTCCAAGAAGCTGATTATTGACTTCAGGTGGAGGAAACCAAGAGCCGATCAGATGTGGAGAGAGTCAGCAACTTTAAATTCCCCGGTGTTGTCATTTCAGAGGATCTGTCCTGGGCCTAGTATGCAAGTGCCATTATGAAGAAAGTATAGCCACGCCTCTACTTCCTTAGGAGATTGTGAACTTTGACAACATTCTGTAGATATGTGGTGGACAGTATATTGACTGGTTGCATCACAGCCTGGTATAGAAACACCAAAGCCCTTGAATGGAAAATCCCACCAGATGTTGTGGATACGCTCCAGTCGTTCATGGCTCAAGTCCTCCCCACCTCTGAGTACATCTACACCAAAGCATTGTCACTGGAAAGCAGCATCCATCACTGGGGACCCCCACCACCCAGGGCGTGCTCTCTTCTCGCTGCTGCCATCAGGAAGAAGGTACAGGATCCCCAAGATTCACCCCACCAGGTTCAGGAACAGGTATTGCCCCTCAACCATTGGACTCTTGAACCAGTGGGGATAATTTCACTCAACTTCATTTGTCTCATCACTGAACTGTTCCCACAACCCATAGACTCACTTTTAAGGGCTCTTTATCTCATGTTTTTGATATATATGACTTATTATCACTCTTTGTCTTTTGCCCGCTGGTTGAATGCTTTCATTAATTCTGTTATTATTCTATTGTGGATTTATTGAGTATGCCTCCAAGAAAATGAATCTTGGTGATTCATGTAATAACACATTTACATTGAACTTTGAATTTAGAATTTTTACTGGACCTGCTAGAACATGATTGTGTCCAGAACTTGCTCAACTAAACTCTGGTACTAATGAACACCCAGCCATGACCTGAATTTATGTAACTGCGTGTTTTAGTGTGAAACCAATTCCCAGTTAGCACTATATGCAAATATGAAACTACTTCACACCAATCTGACAGTTGCAAATTCACCCATAAATGCAATGCGACCTAGAGATAATGTTCTCTTGTTCAGGCTTCTAAAGGCATATGATCAAGCATAGACTTGTGACATTTTAGCTAGAAGTTTGGTTTGCGTAATCCTAAATCAAGGGCATTGTTTCCTAAATTAATTTCTTAGGCTGTTTTAAGATGCAGTGAAATCCAATTATGTGAAATCTGTCACAAGTTTATGTTTTCCATGTTGACCTTTTCTCTGAGGGCTAGGCTAGCTTGATCTCCGTGGTTTTGAAACCACTTTTTCCTGTTGCCTTTCTGTTTGAAGATTGACTCAAACTGATTCATCGTGGGTGCATCAAAAATTAATCTAAGACCTCAACTTTTATTTTAAAATATAGCAGAGATGTTAGGATTTCTTGAGTTCTGACAAATCTTGGTTTTGTTCTTGAACTGTGTGCCGTTAACCTTGGTGCTAGGTGTTACCTGATTATATAAAGGGGTTGTTTTGACTAAAATTAAGATTGGACCAGTAATGACATGACGAGGAGTGGTTCTGGTTCTTGCCAAAAAGTATTTAATATGACAGCGCAAAGCTTCCATCTAACAAATTTGAATTGACACTTTTTAAACTATTTATTGAACACTTTCTCAGATGAGCTTATTAAAAGAAAGACATTAGATTCCATAAACCACCCACTTCCATCAATGGGGGGTGGGGGGGGGAAATGTTCATTAAGTTCTGCTGATTGAAAATTAACCAGATTTTAAATCCACACAAATGTGTGTATGTAAAGAATATGCGAGAGTGGATATCGGACTACTGGGAAATGACTCTGGAAATGTAATAATGAGGGAGCAAAGAAATGGTGGACACACTTAAGTAGTTTGTCAGTCTTCACTGTGAGAGACAAGCAGTATGTCAGAAATTCAAGTATATCAGGGGGCAGAAGTGAGTGCAGTTGTTATTACTAAGGAGAAGGTGCTTAGGAAGCTGGAAGCTCTGAAGGTAGATGTCATCTGAACCAGATGGACCCAGGGTTCTGAAAGAGGTAGCTGAAGAAATTGAAGGCATTAGTTATGATCTTTCAATGATTACTATATTCTAGAATCATTTTGGTAGAAGATTGCAAATGTCACTCTGCTCTTCAAGAATGGTGGGAGGCAAAAGAAAAAGGAAATTATAGGCCAGTTAACCTAACTAGGGAGATTCTGGAGTCTATTATTAAACATAGAAAACCTACAGCACAATACAGGCCCTTCAGCGCATAAAACTGTGCCAAGCATGTCCTTAGATTAGAAATTACCTAGAGTTGTTTTTCAGAGCTCCATGTACCTATCCTGGAGTCTCTTTTTTAAAAAAAAAAAGACCCTATTGTATCTGCCTCCACCACCGTCACTGGCAGCCCATTCCACGTACTCACCACTCTGCATTTTTTTTTTAAATTACCCCTGAAATCTCCTCTGTACCTGCTTCCAAGCACCTTAAAACTGTGGCCTTTCATGCTAGCCATTTCAGCCTTGGGGGAAAAAGCCTCCGACTATCCACACGATCAATGCCTCTCATCATCTTGTACACCTCTATTAAGGATGAGGTCTCAGGTACTTGAAGGCATTTAATGAAGTAGACCAAAATCAGCATGGTTTCCTTAAGGGAAAATCTGTTGGAATTCTTTGAGGAAGTAACAAGCTGGATAGACAAAGGAGAATCGATGGATGCTGTGTACTTTGATTTTCAGAAGGTTTTTGTCAAGATGCTGCACATGAGGCTGCTTTACAAGATGAGAGCCCATGGTACTACAGGAAAGACACTAGCACGGATAGAGCATTGGCTGACTAGTAGGGGGAGGGAATTTCCTGGTTGGCTGTCAGTGACTAGTGGTGTTGTGTGCAGGGGCTGTGTTGGGACTTTTTAAATGTTATTTGTCAATGTTTTGGATGACAGAATTGATGGTTTTGTGGCCAGATTTGCAGATGATACAAAGATAGGTGGAGGGGCAGGTAGTGTTGATGAAGCAGGTGAGTTGGTGGTAAGGAAGGCAAATGCAATGTTAGCATTCGGAGAACTAGAATATTAGAGCAAGAATATTATGTTGAGGCTTAATAAGGCACAGGTGAGACCTAACTTGGAGCATTGTGAGTAGTTTTCAAATCAAGTTTAATTATCATTCAAACCATACATTGATACAGCTGAACGAGACAGCTTTCTTCTCAGGCTAGGATGCAAAACATTAAAAATAGCAAGTAACATAATTCAAAACAGGCGCAAAAGAGCACCTTCTCTTGAGAGAAAGGAAACGTATAATCCAAGATCCTGAGCAACAATGTCCTGCAATCAGTAGTACAGTCTCCTGGCAGTGTGCAGATTCATTCAATCCAACCCGTCATTCTGTGGCTTGAACATGAGGGCAGCTCCGATGGGAGAGGCCATGTCCCAGCTCAGCACAGACGCCATGTTGTAACGTTTCCGAGTCACCTCACCTGGTCTGCAGCCGCAGCCAAGCCTGAGGCTTGGGGCCTAGTCTTTGTTACAACCAAGGCTACACAGCTCCCATGTTGTCTGTCCCACCACCGGACAAGAGTAACAGGCCTGCGGCAACCTGCGTTATCACTGTCCAACAGCATCTTACAGTTGCAAGTGAAATGTCAGAGGCAATCTCCCATGGTTATACTGCACCAACTTCAAAACATCTGAGTAGTTGGCAGCAATACGGTCTGCAGTAGGGTTGCCAACTGTCCCATATTAACCGGGACATCCCATATGTTGGGCTAAATTGGTTTGTCCCATACGGGACCAGCGTTGTCCCATATTTCCCCCGCTAAGGTAGAGCGTTGCTATGAAACCGTTCATAAGCCGAAATGGCGTAAAGCGAAGAAGCAATTACCATTAATTTATATGGGAAAAATTTTTGAGCGTTCCCAGACCCAAAAAATAACCTACCAAATCATACCAAATAACACACACAACCTAAAATAACACTAACATATAGTAAAAGCAGGAACGATATGATAAATACACAGCCTATATAAAGTAGAAATAATGTATGTACAGTGTAGTTTCACTTAACAGAATCGGGAAGATTTAGCCAAAACCGATTTGTAGAGAAAAGATCGGCACATACACGCGTGCACACGTCACAGGTGCCCACGCAAGGCTTCATGGTCATGGTAGTCTTTCTCCGGGTAAACACAAGTGTCCTGTATTTGACTGTTACTTTTGTCCCTTATTTGGGAGTGAGAACGTTGGCAACCTTAGTCTGCAGCCAGGTCAGCCTCTCCTACGTCCCAGCCAGCCCCACTGCTGACACCAGTCCAGCTCCTCCAATCAACCAGCAGCTCACCGATGGAGTAGGCTGCAGTACCCGATGGTCTTGGAGTAAAATTGTCTTGTGATTATTTATATAAAAAACAATTACAAAAGAAAAGCACCTTTTGTAGGCCGCTGGGAGGCTGCTGTGTTCAGGTGCGCTGCCATCTTACGGAAGTTTACAAACTGTATTGGGCCCTTTTCTAAGAAAGAGTGGGCTGGCATTGGAAAGAGTCAAGAGGAGGTTCATGAGAATTATTCAGGCAGTGAAAGGGTTACTGTTCTGGTGACATTTGATGGCTCTTGGCCTGTACTCACTGAACTTTAGGAGAATGGGGTGGGGGGGGGGAGCAATCTTAATAAAACCTATTGAACATTATAATGCCTAGATGGAGTGGATATGGAAAGGGCTTTTTCCTATAGTGGGGGGGGGGGGTGTCCTAGGACCAGAGCACACAGATTCAGAACAGAAGTATGACCCTCTAGAACAGTGAGGAGGAGGAATTTCTTTTGCCAGAGGGTGGTAAAGCTGTAGAATTCCTCTTCACCGATAACTGGAGGCCAAGTCATTGGGTATATTTAAAGCAGAGGTTGATGGCTGTGCTTATTTAACTTTGCTGACATCACTGTCAAAGGTGGTGATGCCTCAGCATACTGGAGGGAGATTGAGAATCTGGCTGAGTGGAGCCACAACAACAGCCTCTCACTCAATGTCAGCAAGACCAAGGAGTTATTTATTGACTTCAGGAGGAGGAAATCGGAGGTCCATGAGCCAGTCCTCATCGGGAGATCAGAGGTGGAGATGGTCAGCAGCTTTAAATTCCTTGGTGTTATCATTTCAAAGAATCTGTCCTGGGCCCAGCACGTACGAGGAAAGAATGTCAGCATCTCTACTTAGGAGTTGTGAAGATTCGATACGAAATCTCAAACTTTAGACAAACTTCTATAGATGTGTGGTGGGGAGTATATTGACTGGTGGCATCATGGCATAGTATGGAAATGCCAATTCCCTTGAATGGAAAATCCTACAAAAAGTAGTGGACATGGCCCAGTCCATCACAGGTAAAGCCCTCCTGACCATTGAGCACATCTATACAGAGCACTGTTGCAAGAAAGCAGCATCCATCATCGAGAACCCCCAACATCCAGGCCATGCTCTCTTCTTGCTGCTGCATCAGGAAGTAGGTACAGGACCTGCAGGGCTCTCACTACTAGGAACACATATCAAAGTTGCTGGTGAACACAGCAGGCCAGGCAGTATCTATAGCAAGAGGTACAGTCGACGTTTCGGGCTGAGACACTTCGTCAGGTCTCGGCCAGAAACATCAACTGTACCTGTTTTTCTCGACTGTACCTCTTCCTAGAGATGCTGCCTGGCCTGCTGCGTTCACCAGCAACTTTGTGTGTTGCTTGAATTTCCAGCATCTGCAGAATTCATCATGCTCACACTACTAGGTTCAGGAACAGTTATACCCCTCAACCATTAGGCCCTTGAACCAGTGGGGATAACTTCACTCGCCCCCATCACTAATCTGTTCCCACAATCTATGGACACACTTTCAAGGACTCTTCATCTTATGTTCTTGATATTTATTGATTATTTATTGTTATTTTTCTTTTGAATTTTCAGTTTGTTGTTTTTTGCACACTGGTTGCCCATCCTGTTGGGTGCAGACTCTCACGGATTCTGTTGTGTTTCTTGGATTTATTGAGTAGGTCCACAAGAAAAATGAATCTCAGGGTCGTCCATGGTGATAAATTTAATTTGATCTTTGAACTTTTGATTAGTCAGGCATCAAAGATTATACAGAGAAGGCAGCAGGGTGAGGTTGAGAGGGATAATAAATGATGAAATGTTGGGGCAGACTTGATGGGCTGAATGGCCTCGTGTAGAGAATGAAGGGATATGGACATGTGCATGTAGAGACGGTTTTGTTTAATTGAGCATCCTGTTTAGGCTGGACTTCATGGTCCTATAATCGGCTAGTCTTGGGGGCGGGGGTGTGTGTCAATGGCTGGAAGCCTGTCCTGCAGTTGAAGGACTGCCCATATGGGTGGATAGCAGGGAGAAGAAAGGGACTTGTTTTACTGAAGTTGCTTGCTGTGTTCTGCTGAGCATGGTGGGCATGTTATGTTGGCACCAGAATGTGTGGCTGCACTTGGACTGTCCCCAGCTCATCCTCAAGTGTGGTAGGCCAAAGGCTCTGATCTTGTGCTGTAATCTTTCTTCAGCTGAATGCTCAGTAGGTCAGGCAGCATCTGTGGAGAGAAGCATTCTGGGTACAGAATTTGTTCTGGTAAAGGGTCTGGCATGAAACATTAACTGTTCCAGGATTGCTCTGTCACCTGAGTTTAAGGCCCTCCGTTGGTTGGGCTTGCCAAGGATATTGCGTTCCAGCTGTCTGCGTTCAGTACGTAAGGCAGTACAACATGGAGAGCAAGCTGTTTCCCACACAGCAGCCTCCCCCCACTCCACACAACTGGTCAATCTACAGGAAGAGCAGAGGCCGATACACTTTGGCACCAGCAGAGTTGCAGGAGTTGCCAGTCAGCGTTGAACTCGATGTAGGACTACCTTAGGGACTCCCGTTCTGGAGTTTTCCCTCAGGGTTTACTCCCGAAGCCTTCCCCATGAGTGAGTATAGTCACAAGGCAGCAGAGGTTTGAGATCAGAGTTTTCTTTCCAGATGAGCTGCCAACCACGGCTGACGAGCCCCATCTGCCCAGAGTGACTGGTTTTAAGGCCTTGGCCCTTCTCCTGTCAGTAGAAATGTTTCAGCTAGGCTTGGCAGCTAAGCCGCACACAAATGCCAGGAGCTGAACAGTTATCAGAGGCTATTTGTGATGCACGTCATTGGGAACATTTAATAGGTAGTGGGATCTTATTGCCACTTCTCCCTCCCCCACCAATCTCTCCCGGATTATGCTAACCTTCAGGAAACAAGGACCTGGGTATTTCCAAATAGTGCACAGGAGGTGCTGGGGGAACTCATCTGTTACTTCGATTTCCAACATTGCAGGTTTTTCTCCTGTTTGTGACTGGGTCTTTCCAATGTTGTTATTTCAGATTTCCAGCATTGGCAGTTCCTGCCATGTTTGTACAGAGATGTATTTGATGAAATGATCATACTAATCCAAGCATTGCTGAGATCTAAAACTGAGAGATTTGTTAATGTTGAGGTGAAAGTATGTCAGTCTGCATTCGTATGCTTTTGTCTCCTGTGTCCTACAGGGATCATTCTGTGTAACGGGGGGAGTTTAAAATGCATTGCAGGATGATTGGCCAGCGATGCCCTTATTTAATGTTTCTCACTGCCATAGTAAAGCAGCCAGCAGATTCAAAGACCCTTCCCACGCGAGTGCTCTCTCTCCTCCCCTCCTCTCCCATCAGGAAGAAGATACAAAATCCTGAAAGGCCAAACCACCAGGATCAAGGACAGCTTCTATCCGTGTTATCGGTCTCCTGAATGGACCTCATGCCCGATGAGATGAACTCTTGGCCTCGCAATCTACCTCATTGTAATTTTGCACTGTATAGTTTACCTTCATCTCACTTTCTCAGCAGTTGGTACATTTTTTATTTTGCATTATTGTTCTACCTCGATGCACTGTATAATGATTTGATCTGTAGAACCAGTTTGCAAGACAAGCTTTTCACTATCTCAGTACATGTGACAATAACAAACCAACACCAATGTGGTGCTAAGTTTTTAGTATTTTTAATTATTTAGCAATACAGCACAGAACAGGCCCTTCTGAACCAAGGAACTGCACTTTCCAGCAATTTATCACAGGACAGTTTACAATGACCAATTAACCTACTAACCAGTGCATCTTTGGACCTTGGGAGGAAACTGGAGCCCCAGGAGGGAAACCCAAGCAGTCAGAGGGAGAACATACAAATCCCTTGCAGGCGGCACTGGAATTGGACGCTGAAACACTCCAGGTTGTAACAACCTCTACGTTACCGTGGTGCCCGTACAGTGGGTCAGTTTTTGCATAGACTCATTCTATCTTCAAAATTTCGTAAGGATTGCTAGTTAAGGTGTGGGTACGAAAACTGAGGTGATTTGGATTTTGAGTTTAATATTACCTCTGTCAGAACACCGGCACATTTTGTTATTGTGACAAAGGCCCTTTGGATCAATTTTTTTTGGATTTGAAGTTGCTTTTGGCAAAATGACTTTATTGATCCCATGGTCCATGCATTGAAATCTGGGATCTTTATTGGCTATACCCACAACAAAACTGGACTTGGAATTCAGTCAGATTTATTATCGCCAACATGTTACTAGATGTGATAAATTGTTGTGATTTTGTCATGTTGGTGTTGCACTGTATTACTGCCACAAAAACAGTGTACAAACAGGTCGTTACAGAGGCCACCACAGCACAAAGCAGGCTCTTCAGCCTATCTAGTCCATGTCAAATTGTTGTTCTGCTGAGCACCTGGACTGTAACTCACCGTGGTAGCTAGTGTTATGGCAGAGGAGGAATCTGATCCTGGGTCACTGAGTGGGGATCTTCAGGCTCCTGTACCTCCTCTCCTTCTGGCAGTGATGAGGGCACATCCCATGATGACGAGGGTTCTTGGTGATGGAGGCCACCCCTTGATGTCCTCAGTGGTTGAGAGGGTTGTATCTATGATGGATCATGGGAGTTCTCCTCATTATCTCGCCCCTGAGTGTCATCCTGAGGTTGTGAACGCTTTCCAGAGGAAACTTGAGTGAAACCATCTGCTTTAATTCTCTTTGCAGGTCAAACAGAATTTAAACTTGGAAGATTTCAGGAAATACCTTTAATAGGGAACACATCGTTTGAAGCCTCTTTGTGGAACATTCCTAACAATGTAACATTCATCAACATCCAAGTGCACACCCAGTACGTTAATACAACTCTATCGCTGGAGGTATGTTTTCACTAAGAATTCAACTTGTTCTGCTTGGATTTCCAGTTCAGTGTCAATCTCATCACTTGCCTTCCTCAGGCTCCTCCTTGTCCTTAATCACATCTTGCTGTGAATATTGGACCTTTGCTCCTGGCATACACATGTCTGTGTTTAGAGTGGAAATGCAGAGGAATTTCTTCAGCCAAAGAATGTGTGGAATTCGTTGCCACAGGCGGCTGTGGAAACCAAGTCATTGGGTATATTTAAGGCAGAGGTTGATAGATTCTTGATTAGTCAGGACATGAAGGGATACGGGGAGAAGGCAGGAGATTGGGGCTGAGAGGGAAATGGATCAGCCATGATGAAATGTCAGAGTAGACTCGATGGGTCAAATGGACTAATTCTGCCCCTATATCTTGTGGTTATGGTCCTCTGGGTATTTTTTGCACTTAATTTAAAACATCTCCAAGTTTTCCCTTTGCAAATCTGCCCCCGACCCTACTGCCTCACTTGAAGTTGGAAACCTCCCTGGATGATGAAATGTGACTTGACAGAGGTGTAGAAGATGGTAAGAAGCATAGGTTGAATGGTCTATCAGTTTTTCCTTGGGTGGAAATGGTTAAAACAAGGGAGAATATTTTTAAGGTAATTAGAAGAAAGTACAGGGGGATGTCAGAGGTAAGTTCTTCACACGGATATTGGTGGGTGGAACATGCTGACAGGTGCTGATAGAAACCGATACATAGGGACATTTAAGAGACTCTTAAATAGTCACATGGATGAAAGAAAAATGGAGGTTTGCGTGGGATCTTACAGTAGGTTAAAAGGTCTTAGCCCAAAGTGTCTGTACTATGTTGTTTCACGAATACTTTCTCAACCCAATGTGCATTAATTTGTTACACTGGTGTATCTTGTATTTCATATTTCAGTGTGGGAGGCTATTCAGCCCATCAAGTCTGAGCTGGCTGTTTGAGCAGTTCTGTTCCAGCACTTCTTTATTTAGCGATGCCACGTAGAACAGGCCCGATTTAACCCTAGCCTGATCACAGGGCAATTTACAATGACCAGTTAACCCACAAAACGGTACGTCTTTGCACTGCGGTACAGTACGGGGGCTCCCAGAGGAAACCCATGCGCTCACAGGGAGAACGTACAACCTCCTGGGTTGGTGAACCTGGGTCACTGATAGTATAAAACATTTGAGTTAACCGCTACGCTGCCGTGCCGCCCGTGGTAGGAGCTTTGGCAAGCTTCAGTTGTCTCTGGGAACAGCAGCGGCTGCAGGGAGACCTAATAAAGGTTGATGAGATTCGGAGGTGGTGGGCAAGCTGATCTTCTCGGGGCAGGAGTGTCAAGTACAAGAGGATGTGCATTTTGGGTAGGGAGGAAAGACCGAATGTGCCATGCAGGGGCGGTGTTACATAGCGGTGGGTGCGTCGAGAGCGTTACCAGGGTTGTGGTTTAGCGGATGACATTTGGGGCCCCTGGGTAGATGAATATGCAGATAATGGAGGGATATGGGGTCTGCAGACAGAGGACTGAGACTTAGGATAAGAATTAGGCCGTTCAGCCCATCAAGTCTGCCCCATTATTTGGTGTAATTGGAAGGGTTTGGTGCGAGACAGAAAATTATTGTAACCTACAGCGAGAAATGTACATCAACTAAGTAATGCAGAAAGAGAAAAATAATGAGTGGTGTTCAAGAACCCCTTGATGGGGGAGGGAGAGATGTTACTAAAACAGTGATAGTATGTCCTCGGGCTCCTGTACCTCGTCCTGGATGGCAGCAAGGAGAAGAGGGCAGGTCCTGGGTGATGGCGGTCCTTAATGATGGATGCCTCCTTGGTGGTTGGGAGGCTAGTGCCCATGATGGAGCTGACTGAGCCTACAACCTTCTGCAGCTTTTTCCAGTCCTGTGCATTGGCCCTTTCTAAACAGGCAGTGAAGTAACGGGTCAGAATGCTCTGTACTAAGTCCCCACTCCTAATGTAGTACAGCCGCCAGCTTGTTCTCTTGATTGCCTGGGTATGTTGAGCCCAGAGTAGATCCTCTGAGATGCTGGAGCCCAGGAACATGAAGCTGCTGACCCATTGGACCGTTACTGTACTGTTCTGTTGCAACTTTCGAGATGGTGTGGTAACAGGCCCTTCCAACCCAATGAGCCTGAAACGCTCAATTACACCCATGTGACCAGTTACCCATGATACCATGGGAGTGAGGCTCTGGCCAGTTCCGAGGAGATGTTACCGAGGCAACGCCGAGTTTGGCACATGGACTTTGGACTGTGGGAGGAAACTGGGGCATCCAGGGGAAACACACACGGTCACGAGGACAGTGTGCAGACTTCTTGCAGACAGTAGCAGGAATTGAACCTGGGGCACTAGCCCTGTAACCGAGTTACGCTAACTGCTATATTACCACGCTGTTATTAATGCTGTCTGCTTCCAGCCACCTACACAGGCAGCAGCAATTAACCACCAAGAGTTCGTCTTGAGGGCAGACATCCCACCCTGCGAAAACTCATTTCAGGGACGTAGCACCATCAATTTGCGGGAGACTCCCGGAACATCCGGGAGAGGTGGGATGTCTGCAATAGAGTAGCTCCTTAGCAGCCAGCCAGCTAGTTTAAATAACGTTAGCTATGCTAATGAACGAATGACACCTGTTAAACTCACCTCAACATGTCTTTTACAGTCTTAACCCACCATGGGCAATAGAAAAGTCACTGTTGCAAACAGTGCAGTGAGCAACACTCATTATTTTTCACCCCTATTAGGCATGGGTACACTTTAGTGTAGTCTGGGGTGACGTATATTTTATTGGAACACCTTGCCGTGGCGCGCTCTCGCTCGCTCCCTCCCTCGCTCTCGCGCTCTCTCTTGCTTTTCTCTCGCTCGCCCTCAAAAAAATTGATTTCCATGATATTGTAGCGATGTGCTACACACAGCGCTAGAATAACCACACGGAGTCGGTGAGTTAGAGTTGCAATGAAAGAGATTTATTCAAACTTCGTGGCCTGCTTTAAAGCCTTCCCATTCCCGCCCTCCCTGGGTGGGTTTGCTGTGGGGAATGCATATTCCCAGACCCTTTCCGCGCGCGGGATTTTCCCCCTGCTGGTGAAGATGGCCTGGCGCGCCCTTTTTGGGGCCGGCCCTCTGCCCGCGCGCGCTGTTGTGAGCTGGTTCGTGTGTGCCAGAAAGTGGGTCGCCACAATATTGTATATAATTTGCAGGCATCAGGGAGCCACTATTAATATGTGGGAGACTCCCGGAAGTTCCGGGAGGGGTGGGATGTCTGTGAGGGTGTGGAAGGAAATGGGAACAGCTGGGAAGAGGCCACGTGCGTAGTCAGAGGGAGAGCATGCAGACTCCGCACTGCAAGTTTGAACTCGCACTTTCCTTCCCGGAGCTGAGGTCGCAGCGTGATCTACACCACTGCTGCTGCCCGCTGCAGTTAACGGGCCGAATGCCGGTCACTTTGGAACAGTGAGGCTCTGGCCAGCTCCGAGGAGGAGTTGCCGAGTCTGGCACACGGTTCTCCATGAACAACCACCTTCCTACACGTGCTCCGTTCTGCAGAAGTGACGTATGTAATTGCAGAGGTGGACAAACACCAGCCTGCTGAAATGCAAACATGGATCATCACAGCAAAGTACAGGCCCTTCGGCCCACAATGTTGAAAACCTTTTAACCTACAGTTAAAACAACATTAGCCATTCCATCCTCCGTCGTCCTCCATTTTTCTTTCAACCATGTGCTTATCTAAGTCTCTTTTAATGTATTGACCATTTGTATCAACAACCAACTACAACCCAAGGATATGCTAGGAGCAGCCTGCAAATGCTGCTGTAACACGTACACAACTTACTAACCCTACCCTGTGTGTGTTTGGACTGTTAGAGGAAACCCTTGCAGTCACGGGGAGAGCGTACAACTCTTTACAGACAGTGGCAGGAACATAGTGTGCTGCTCAAGATTGCAGCATCCGCAGGATCTCTTTCCTCTAAATTGGCTTTAGTTCCAGTTTAATGTCATCTGATTGTACATTTTACAAACAAATAAAACAATGTTCCCAATAAATGTCACACTAACCGCATAAGTAAATCAAAATATTACCACAAGTTAATGAAACTTGGACTGGACCTCCAACTCAACTGTGCCAATTAAGCTGGCTTAGATTGAAGGGCCCATATGGAGTGGACACGCAGAGGATATTTCCATTAATGGCAGAGTCTAGAACTAGAGGGCACAGTCATTCCCTCTGAAGGGCCTGATTTTTATTTTGTGTTTTTGTTTTTTGAGAGACCACTGACTGGGGAATATTTACTGGTCATCAAACTCTCTCAGGCATTAGGTGGTGCTGTGTTTGACATGTTAATGGTCCTGTGACTTCCCGTTGTTTGCAGAGCTCTGGAAGAGGCCCGTTGGTGATGGGTGCTGACCTTGGCTTGTTGCTGAACCTAAAGCCAAGACAGAGTGTGTTCAAGTGGCATCTCTACACACAGGCTCAAAGTGCTTCCGCAGTATCAGTCCTTCTCCCGTACAGTGCACAAGGTGGGCCATTTAATTTTTATACCTATTTTGTGCCTTTGTTTTTACATTTCAGCATCTTTCCTGGATGTTCTCCAGCTTGAACTGCACTGCACACTGGAACATTACTCCAACACTAGGCTGGCTTGCCTTGCCAGGGATGGTCCCAAGCCCGGCTGTGAGAGGAAGAGGGTTGATCATGGGGCTAGCGGCCTGTAAAAACCTAGAGCTACAGAAATGCCATCAGAAGTTCTAGAGACCTCATCCCTGGGAGAGAAAGGATCTTTGCTTAGAACACTTGTGGTGGGCCGCACCTGGAGACCAATTGAAAGACTGGTCCGCCAAGAACTCTGCCGAGCTATGGAGGAGTATGCCATGGGAGGGGAGGACGGGCTAAAAAGGCTAACTGGGATCATCAGTTTGTACCTTAACATGCAGGGGTCCAACGTTGTACCATTGAATTGAGGGAATCTCAGTGAAAACTATCAACTATTGAAAGGCCTACGTGGAGAGGATGTTTCCTATAGTGGAGGAGACTAGGACCAGAGGGCACAGCCTCAAAATAGAAAGACATCCCATTTGAACCCCGATGAGGAGGAATTTCTTTAACCAGAGTGGCGAATCTGTGGAATTCATTGCCATGGATGGTTGTGGAGGCCAAGTCATGGGGTACGTTTAAAGCGGAGGTCGACAGGCTCTTGATAAATAAGGGTGTCAAAGATTACAGGGAGGAAGCAGGAGAATGAGGTTGAGAGGTATAATAAATTATCGATATAGACTTCAGTAAAGCCTTTGACAAGGTTCCACACGGAAGGTTAGTTAGGAAGGTTCAATCGTTAGGTATTAATATTGAAGTAGTAAAATGGATTCAGCAGTGGCTGGATGGGAGATGCCAGAGAGTGGTGGTGGATAACTGTTTGTCAGATTGGAGGCCAGTGACTAGTGGTGTGCCTCAGGGATCTGTACTGGGCGCAATGTTGTTTGTCATATACATTAATGATCTGGATGATGGGGTGGTAAATTGGATGAGTAAGTATGCAGATGATACTAAGATAGGTGGCGTTGTGGATAATGAAGTAGGTTTTCAAAGCTTGCAGAGAGATTTAGGCCAGTTAGAAGAGTGGGCTGAAAGATGGCAGATGGAGTTTAATGCTGATAAATGTGAGGTGCTACATTTTGGTAGGTCTAATCAAAATAGGATATACATGGTAAATGGTAGGGCATTGAAGAATGTAGTAGAACAGAGGGATCTAGGAATAATGGTGCATAGTTCCCTGAAGGTGGAATCTCATGTGGATAGGGTGGTGAAAAAAGCTTTTGGTATGCTGGCCTTTATAAATCAGAGCATTGAGTATAGGAGTTGGGATGTAATGTTGAAATTGTATAAGGCATTGGTAAGGCCAAACTTGGGAGTATTGTGTACAGTTTTGGTTACCGAATTATAGGAAAGATGTCAATAAAATTGAGAGTACAGAGGAGGTTTACCAAAATGTTGCCTGGGTTTCATCTCCTAAGTTACAGAAAAAGGTTGAACAAGTTAGGTCTTTATTCTTTGGAGTGTAGAAGGTTGAGAGGGGACTTGATAGAGGTGTTTAAAATTATGAGGGGGATTGATAGAGTTGACATGGATAGGCTTTTTCCATTGAGAGTAAGGGAGATTCAAAGAAGAGGACATGAGTTGAGAGTTAAAGGGCAAAAGTTTAGGGGTAACATGAGGGGGGACTTCTTTACTCAGAGAGTGGTAGCTGTGTGGAATGAGCTTCCAGCAGAAGTGGTTGAGGCAGGTTTGATGTTGTCGTTTAAAGTTAAATTGGATAGATATATGGACAGGAAAGGAATGGAGGGTTATGGACCGAGTGCAGGTCGATGGGACTAGGTGAGAGTAAGAGTTCGGCATGGACTAGAAGGGCCGAGATGGCCTGTTTCCGTGCTGTAATTGCTATATGGTTATATATGGTTATAAATCTGCCATGATGGAATAGCAGAGAAGACTCGATTGGTTGAATGGCCTAATTCTGCTCCTGTCTTTATGGTTCTTAAATGCTTACATAGGAACATTGACCCAAGCTCTACATTCAAACTTTCAACAAGCACATGGAGTACAACGTCAGAGTTGTTTTAAGATCTATGGGGATGGTGAAAGAAACAGTACAGCGTTAAGGGCAAGCCCCTTAACTGTGTTGATGAGTTGAGGGATCTTGGGCTCCAAGTTCATAGCTCTCTAAAAGTGGCTGCATGGGCTGATGGGGTGATTAAGAAGGCACTAGGCACGCTCGTTTTTACTAGTTGCGGTATTGAGTTCAAAAGTCTCAAAGTTATGTTGCAGCTTTATAAAACTCCAGTTAGGCCGCATCTGGAGTATTGCACCCAGTTCTGGACACCCCTTTGTCGGAAGGCTGTCGAGGCTTTGGATAGGGTGCAGAAGAGGATTATTCTACCTGGATTAGAGGCATGTGCTATAACAAAAGGTTAGACAAACTTGGGTTGTTTTCTCTGGAATGGCAGGAGGCTGAGGGGAGATTTGATAGAGCTTTATGAGATTATGAGAGCAATGTTCCCTCTGAGGGGTGTGTGTGTGTGTGCACATTTGCTACTAGCACACAAGGAATTCAAACTGCACACAAAAGCTTGTCACCCTCTCCCTCCGACTTGTTAAGTATATTTCAGGATTGTACACAATCACGTTTCCTTTTCCAGTTTCTGATGTGGGTGTTGTTGACGGCGTGAAGTTTCTGATGATTTGTCTGCAGATTTTAGAACTGGCTTGTTTATATTGTTTTTATTGAATAGATTATTCAGTACGCACATACTGTTGTCACTGGGCAAAAAAAATTGCACAGCACAAGTTTCTTTCACACACTGGTCATCAGAAATTAGAGGGAACACTGTATGAGAGGTAGACAGAATAGACCGACAGCATCTTTTTCCCAGGGTCAAAATGTCTAGTACCAGAGGGCATGCATTGAAGGTGAGAGGGGGTAATTTCAAAGGAGATGTGAGGGGCAAGTTTTTTAAAAGTAGTGGGTGCCTGGAACGTGCTGCTTGGGGTGGCGGTAGAGTCAGATACATTAGAGATGTTTAGATTGACACATGAATGTGAGGGACACAGAGGGATATGGACATTGTGTAGGCAGAAGAGATTAGTTTAGTTGGCCATTTGATTACTAATTTAATTAATTTGGCACAACATTGTGGCCAAAGGGCCTGTTTCTGTGCTACACAGTTTACGCTCTACACTCTAAAGTGCTTCAGAGGCCCCTTTGAAGACAGGACTTGGGGAGTTGTGGATACCAGAACAGAAGATGAACAGCAGCCATTGAAGTTGCCATGTGGAGATTTGTTTTGGGGCCTTTGGCTTATCTCGAGAGCATCAATGATACGGACAAAGTGTTTAGTGTGGAATTTTACAAGCTTTTCCCAAGAGTGGGGGTTTCCCCAGTGTGCGTGCCTTGATATTTGTCAATCTCCCTACCCCCTGCATCCCAATGACATGGTGCTGGGTTAATTGGTTTCTGTAAATTGCTCTTTGTGGGCAAGTTGCAAAAGAACAGAGGATATGAAAGTTAAGATGCAGGACGTTGCAAAGTAGATGCGTGGCCAGAGGTTTGGCAAAGAGTTGAATTAGACTGAAGACACACTCAACCTTTTAGTTACAGCTTCCCCTTCACCATCAGATTTCTGAATGGACAATGAACCCATGTACACTACCTCAGGTTTTTTTCTTTTTATTTCATTTATTTAATTTATTTTTAAAGTGTATTTCTTGCTTTCATATTGCAATGTACTACTGCAGTAAAGTAACAAATTTCATGACATGCCAGTGATATTAAACCTGAACCTGATTCAAATCTGGCTAAAACGAAAATGGTGGCAGAAACCCTGTGCAAAGCGTGTTGGTTTTGGGATGACATTTGGGCAGTGAGACAATACCAACGGCAATGTGGCAGATGATTGGGTAGAGAAGGGGAGAATGCAGACCAGTGGAACAATTGCTGGAGTTGGTCCTTCAAATAGACATCCCTCACTGCCTTGTTGTGTATCAGGGTGTCAAACCTGGGGTTCACAGACCCTCAGTTCATGGTAGGGGTCCAAGCCATAAAAAACATCAGCAACCCCTGTTCTAAAAGATTGCCTCATGAATGAAGTATCTGAGTAGTTTTAATAAGATTTCCCATAAAGCAATGGACATAAATTGGATTCAATATTGTTTAATGTCATTTCCAGTACAAGTGTAAAGGAGTCAAAATAATTGTTGCTCCAGATTTGATGCTGTACCAAAAAAACAATAAAAGAATGCAATAATAAAAAACAAAATAAATAAAAAATAAAAGCTTTTATGCATTGATTCTATGTCCATAAAGTGATGCTAGGTAAAGGAGTGTTTATACATAAGATGACTGACAGGTAATGATAAAGTAGTGGTGGTTAGGGATGTCGAGGGGTGGGTTAGTGGGTGGAGGTGTTGATCAGAGTAACTGTTTTTGCATCTGGTGGTCCTGGTGTGGATGCTACGTAGCCTCCTCCCTGATGGGAGTGAGACGAACAGTCCATGAGCAGGGTGAATGGGAGCCTTCATGTTACTGGCCCTTTTCCAGAACCTTTTTGTATATATGTCCTTGATGACGGGTAGCGTGTGAAACAGTGCATGTTCTCAATATTTATAGTTTTCATTATTTGTTCAGTTTGACTTTTGCACATTGGTTGTCAGTTTGTTTAAATTTTTTTTATAAATCATTGCATTTTACCAGTAAATGCCTGCAAGCAAATGAATTGGAAAGCAGAATATGGTATATATATGTACCTTGGTAAATTTACTTTGAATTTGATATGGAATATAGAATAACACAGGAACAGGCTGTTCAGCCCACCATGTCTGTGCTGACCATGATGCCAAACTAAATTTAAATCCACCTCACTGGATATAGTTTGAATCTTCCCCCTCTCTTTCCCCCATCACCTTCTCCCCCACCTCCCACCCTCCCCCCACCCCCGGCTGCTCCCTGTCTAGACATGGTCCGGATCTCCATCTCCCCCACCTCCCTCTCTCTCTTCTCCCCACACCACCCCCCCATTCCCTGCCCGGACTTGCAATGGTGAATTTATCTACTTTCACCATCACCCCTGACAGCACATTCCAATCACCTATCACTGTGTATAAAAATAATAACTGTGATTAAAGATGAAGGATTATTTGTCACATGTACATCGAAACATCTGTTGAAATATCTCGTTTGTGTCAATGACTAACACAGTCAGAGGATGTGCTGTGGTCAGGCTGCAATGTCACCATGTTTTAGGCAACAACATAGCATGCCCACTATTTACTAATCCTAACCCGTGTGTCTCTGGGATGTGGGAAGATGCCAGAGCACTGGGAGTAGATACAAACTCAGACAGCGGCTGAAACTCGATCACAATAGCTGGTGCTGTAACTGTTGAATGCTACACTGCCTTGCTGCCCCTTGCATCTCCTTTAAACTTTCCCCTTCGCACCTGAAGTCCATGCCTTTGGTATTTGACATTTCCACGCTGGCAGAAAGGCTCTGAACTATCTCATCTAACCCTCTCAACTTTCAACTATCAGGTCTCCCCCCAGCCTCCAACAACCCACAGAATGCAATCGAAGTTTGTTCAATTTCCCCTTGAACTAACACTAATGAAGGCTGCATCCTGGTGAACCTCTTCTGCCTCCGTATCCTTCCTGTAAACAGTGACCAGAACTGCACATAATACTACAAATGTGGCCCAACCAAAGTTAATTTTGTACAGCTGCCATTGCCACCCTATCTACCAGTGTTGCTACTTTCAGACAGCTACGGACTTGCACCCCAAGGTCTCTGTGTGTGTCAGTGCTACTAAGGGACCGGAAACACTTTGCCTTGCACGTGAAATGCAACACCTCACACTTGGGATTAAACTGCATCTGCCACTTCTCTGCCCATATCGCCAACTTCTCTCTTGACTGCCTCTATCAACCACAACTCCAAATTCTGTTACCTGCCAACTTGCTAATCTGCCCATCTACAGTTTTATACACATCATTTATCACCGATTCAGATTTCTTTATCACATGTACAGTACTGTGCAAAAGTATTAGGTACGTGGACACATAGGGCGATGAAGGCTTTTGCACAGTATGGAATTTGTCCACATGGAGCGGGGAGCAAGTTTTAAAATCTGGCGAGAGCAAAGGATGTTGGAAATGATGAAAGTGGAATGCCATGGGAGGGGTGTGGGATGGGTGGCAGAGGAGTGGTGCCAGGATGGAGGTGGCACAGGTGCAGACTCACCCAGCACTGAGACACCAGGCAAGGTCATTTGATTCCAAACAATTGGTTTATTGATCATTACAGAATGTCTCTCTGGTGCTTCCTGCTCCCTCCCCTCTCCTTTCCCCTTTTCCCAACCATGATTCCCCTCTCCCTGCCTCCTTTCCACTTACAATCCACAAGAGACCCATACCAGAATCAGGTTTATCATCACTCACATGTGTCATGATTTTTTTTGCAGCACTATAGTGCAATTTGCAAAATAACCTCAGTACTGTGCAAAAGTCTTGGGTATTTTGTGTGTGTGTGTGTGTGTCTGTCTGTCTGTCTCACAGTCAACATGGCATGCCTACAGCTTACTAACCCTAATCCATACATCTTTGTCATGGGCAAACTGTTATAGACAGCGGTGGGAATCAAACACCAATCTTGCTGCATTTATATCAAAACATAAGCAAAATAAATCATTTGTATCAAGGATGTGCTGGGGCAGCCGGTAAATGCTTTATTGGTGCTTCCAGCACCGCTAAAGCAAACCCATAAGGTACTAATCCTAACCGTTGTACTGTAGTGCGTATTTGGAACATGGGAGGAAACTGGAGCAGCTGGATGAAACCCGCGTGGTCACGTATGTCACCTACATTTCTGGCACGTTTAGCCACTAATGTTTTCCGAGAACCTTTTTGTTTCTGGTACGTGGAATGCAAGACTGTCACTAATACCTATCAATCCTTTGGCAGATCCAGTCCCAGGTGGATGCAATTTGGGGTCAAACATGGCGATTGATCCCAATCTATACTTGGAATACGACCTGTATGAAGCCACAATTAGTTTTTCTCCAGCCAATGTTGGCTATGCAAGGTACAGTCACATTTTCATGTGGTAAGGTTACTAAATTTTGTCTCTGTGATCCTCATTAAAACCTACAAGGACATCCCTCCTCATCTGTTTTGAAGGAATTTCTTTAGTCAGAGGGTAGTGAATCTGCAAAATCGGTTGCCACAGGCAGCTGTGGAAGCCAAGACAATAGATATATATAACTGCAGATGTTGATGGGTTTTAGATTAGTAAGAGTGTCAAAGGTTACGTGGAGAAAGAGATTAGCTCTATTTGTCACATGTTCAAAGTACATTTGTTATCAAAGTATGTATGCAGTATGCAACTCAGGAATTCATCTTCCCCACAGACAGTCTCAAAATAAAGAACCACCATGAAACCAACCTGCTCAATTTCCCCTCCTCACCACCAGTGCACAAAAAAATCTCTTAAACGGCAACAAAAAATAATTGAAAAACACACAGAATATCAAACACTAAATGCATACTTCGGCAACACACACATAAGTGCTGGAGGAACTCAGCAGGCCAGGCAGCATCTATGAAAAAGAGGATGGTCGACATTTCGGGCTGAAACCCTTCAGTGGGACTGGAGAGAAAAGAGGATGAGTGGAGTTAAAAGGTGAGGGGAGGGAAAGGAGAAACACAGGGTGTAGGTGATACTGGGGGGGGGTGCATTAAAGAGCTGGGAAGTCGATTGGTGAAAGAGATACAGGGCTGGAGAAGGGGGAATCTAATGGGAAGGCTATGGAAGCAAGAAAAGGAGGGGAGGAGCACCGGGGGAGGCGATGGGCAGGCAAGGAGATAAGGTGAGAGAGGGAAAAGACTATGGGGACTGGTGAAGGAGAGGTGGGGGCGGTGCATTACCAGAAATTTGAGAAATCGATGTTAATGCCATTGGGTTGAAGGCTACCCAGACGAAATATAAAGTGTTGTTCATCTAAGCCTCTAACCTGAGTGTGACCTCATTGTGACAGTGGAGCAACATGCAAAATGCTGGAGGAACTCAGCAGGCCAGGCAGCATCTATGGAGAAATGTATGGTTGATATTTCGGACCGGGACCCTTCAGCAGGACTGGAGAGGGAAAAGAAGATGAGTAGAGTTAAGAGATAGGGGAGAGGAGGGAGAAACAAAAAGGTGACAGGTTCATTCTGTGTTCATTATCTGCATGCCACCTGATTCAAAAATTGTCCAACAGTAGTAACAAAAAAGAGCGACCAAAACTAGAAGTAGAACTTGTCACAAACATTGAATGAGAATCCAAATCTACATTCCACGCCAATGAAACCTTGTTCTGGCCCCATCTATCGACAGCATTGAGGGGGAAGAGAGGTCACTCGAACACAAGGACCTTCCCTCGGGAGCAGCAAGTGAGAGATCGTCACACGCAGACATCTTTCTCCAGTAGCCGTGAGAGGGAGGCCGGTAGACCGTACTGAACATTTGACTTCTGTACCTGGTGCTTTAGTCGGTGAAAGATGGAGTCAGTCATGGGCCCGCTCCCCGACCTCCAGGCCACATGCTTTGGTCACAGTCTCGTGGAACCCTCTTGCAGGCAGGAAAGCGCCAGATCGCATGAACGGCCTGAAATCACGCCACCTCAAAGTAAATTACAAGCTCTAACAGTAGCAGAACCACATCTGAAATAGAAAGATGTTTTTTTAAAAAAAATGAAAGGAATTGCTTTGTGACTGGTCTTCAGGGCATTGCCTTTGGTAGCGTTGAAGTGCCGAGGATTGTACTGGGCATCTCTCAAGTGTCACTATGCTTCCAATGCCATCTTAGCATGCTAACACTGACCCGCACGTCTTTGGAAAGCGGGCGAAAACGTGAGCATCTGGAGGAAACCCACACTGTCAAGGGGAGAATGTAGGAGCCCCTTACAGAGAGCAGTGGGAACGGACCCCTGTTCTCATAGTAGTAGTAGTAGTAGTCATAGTCATACTTTATTGATCCCGGGGCAAATTGGTTTTTGTTACAGTTGCACCTTAAATAATAGTAATAAACCATAAATAGTTAAATAGTAATATGTAAATTATGCCAGGAAATAAGTCCAGGACCAGCCTATCGGCTCAGGGTGTCTGACCCTCCAAGGGAGGAGTTGTAAAGTTTGATGGCCACAGGCAGGAATGACTTCCTATGACGCTCTGTGTTGCATCTCGGTGGAATGAGTCTCTGGCTGAATGTACTCCTGTGCCCACCCAGTACATTATGTAGTGGATGGGAGACATTGTCCAAGATGGCATGCAACTTGGACAGCATCCTCTTTTCAGACACCATTGTCAGCTGGCACCAGAAAGCACAACACTAACCACCACGCCTCCATGCTGCCCCACGGAGATGGCTGGAGAATGGGATTAGGAAGGCAAATAAATCAACCAAGATCAAATGGCAGAGCAGACGCGATGGGCTGAATAGCCCTATTCTGCTCCTGTGTGTTGCGGTCTCATCACCGCTTTGCAAAAGGGTCTTGCATTTTCGTAGCATCTGCTGATGCCACCTCCCCGTAACCTTTGACCGCCCCCGACGTCAACATCTAGTCAACGTAGATGTTTCATGGCCTCCACAGTTGTCTTGTGGCAGTGAATTCCACAGGTTCATTACCCTCTGGCTAAAGAAATTCCGCCTCATCTATTCTAAATGGACGTTCTTCTTATCTGAGGCTGTACCCTCTAGTCTGAGACTAGAGTGCTGACAACTGTGCATCTCTCCCTCAGCCATGTCACTCTCCTGCTTTGGAGCTGGACTCGAGGAGGAATGGGGGGAGGGGGGTTGCCATGGTGGCATAACAGTTAACACAATGCTATCACAGCTCAGGGATTTGGAGATCAGAGTTCAATTCTGGCACCGTCTGTAAGGAGTTTGTAATTCTTCTTGTGTCCACATTGGTTTATCCAACATCCCAAAGATGTACTGGTTGGTAGGTTAATTGGTCGTTGTAAATTGTCCTGTGATTGGGCTGGGGTTAAATGGGTGGGTTGCTGGGTGGTGTGCTCATTGGGCCTGAAGGGCGTGTTCCGCCCTGTACTCTAAATAAGATGCAGCTGACTGCTTTTGGCTCTTGTCAGGAGTTAAAGCCAGAATCCATGGTAAACTTCACCTCCCCGAGCTACCTGACTGCTTGTGAGTGGGTAATTGTTTTTTTGAGGACGGGGAGTCTGACTAGAAGTGAGCATCTTAACCCGCAGGGGAGATGGCAGAGAAGAGCAGATTTTGAGACTGGCAACCTAGAGCTCAGAGTGAATTTAAGCAAGGTAAATGGGGAGGGGAGGGGAGGGAATTCCCCTCCATGTAAACACTTGGACAATTAAGAAGATAAAACATAGAACACTATAGTACAGTACAGGGTCTACAGGTTGTGCCAACCTTTTAACTTACTCTAAGATCAATCTAACCCTCCCCTCCCCCATGACCTTCCATTTTGCTATCATCCAAGAGCCTATAGAACATAGAATAGTACAGCACAGTACAGGCCCTTCGGCCCACAATGTTGTGCCGACCCTCAAACCCTGTCTCCCATGTAACCCCCCACCTTAAATTCCTCCATATACCTGTCTAGTAGTCTCTTAAATTTCGCTAGTGTAACTGCCTCCACCGCTGACTCAGGCAGTGCATTCCACGCACCAACCACTCTCTGAGTAAAAAAAACCTTCCTCTAATATCCTCCTTGAACTTCCCACCCCTTAAAGCCATGTCCTCTTGTATTGAGCTGTGGTGCCCTGGGGAAGAGGTGCTGGCTATCCACTCTAACTATTCCTCTTATTATCTTGTACACCTCTATCATGTCTCCTCTCATCCTCCTTCTCTCCAAAGAGTAAAGCCCTAGCTCCCTTAATCTCTGATCATAATGCATACTCTCTAAACCAGACAGCATCCTGGTAAATCTCCTCTGTACCCTTTCCAATGCTTCCACATCCTTCCTATAGTGAGGCAACCAGAACTGGACACAGTACTCCAAGTGTGGCCTAACCAGAGTTTTATAGAGCTGCATCATTACATCGCGACTCTTAAACTCTATCCCTCGACTTATGAAAGCTAACACCCCATAAACTTTCTTAACTACCCTATCTACCAGTGAGGCAACTTTCAGGGATCTGTGGACATGTACCCCCAGATCCCTCTGCTCCTCCACACTACCAAGTATCCTGCTATTCGAGAGTTTCTGAAATCTCCCTAATGTACCTGCCTCTGCACCCATCCCTGGTAGCATGTTCCATCAACTCACCGCTCTGTTCTTTATTTAAAAAAAACACCAAACACTTTCCACTGGTGTTTCCCCCCCCCCCCCATAGTTTCCTCCAATCACTATAATATTATGTCTCCTTGTATTAGCAATTTCCATCCTGGGGGGAGAAGAGTCCCTGGCTATCCACTTTATCTATGTCTCTTGCCATCTTGTTCACCTCTACCAAGTGACCTCTCATTCTCCTTTGCTAAAGTGGACTGCCCCCAGCTCACTCAGCTGATAATCATAAAGCATGCTTCTGAATCCAGGCAAAAACCTGGTAAGTCTCCTCTGCGCACACTTAAAAATTCCACATCCTTCCTATAATGAGGTGACCAGAACTGAAAACAAGCTCATAGTTCAAAGTAAATTTATTATCAAAGTACATGTATGTCACCATACACAACCCTAAGATTTGTTTTCTTGTGGGCATTCACAGTAAATACAAAGAAACACAATAGAATCAATAAAAAACCACACACAACAAAGACAGACAAACAACCAATATGCAAAAGCCATCAAATTGTACAAGAATAAATAAATGAGCATAAATATCGGACAAAGTTTTAGAGTCCTTGAAAGTGTCTATAAGTTGTAGGAACAGTTCAATGTTGGGGCAGTATTTCAAATGTGGTCTAAACTTATATAAGTAGTTTAGTTGAATTATGTAATGTTCCAAATTATTATGTAATGTTCCAAATGATTCATCTCTTGAGAATGTGAGCTCTGCTTTCCTTCGCACTGCTAAGATGCACAATTAACCCTTTAAACATGATCGCAGCACTATTTTTGAGTCTGCTGGTCTGTAACTTGGCGTCATGAGTTAGTTTTGATTCACTGTCTGTCCTGCTCACTGTTCAAACAGCCCCTCTCCTCGGCCAGGCAATTGGCTGTGGCTGCAGTTTTGAGCATGTATGTTCCGTAGAGTCGGAAAACACTACAACACACAAACAGCCCCTTCAGCCCAACTAATCCATGTCAAACTATTAATCAGCCTGTTACTATCACCTTGCACCCAGACCATGGCCCTCCCATCCGTGTACTTATCCAAACTTCCCTTAAATGTTGAAATCAAACCCACATCGAGCACTTCCACTGATGGCTCATTCCACACTCTCACCACCGCCTGAGTAAAGAAATTCCCACTCAGATTCTCCTTAAACATTTCACCTTTCACCCTTAACCCATGACATCTTGTTCTAGACTCGCCCAACCTCGGTGGAAACAGCCTGCTTGCATTTACCCTATCTATACCCCTCAAATTTTGTATTTTTTTTTGTGCGTGCCATACTCTGCCAGAGCCTCTGCGGTCACTTTTTCAAGTGGTTGTCTTGGAGGAAAGATTCTGTGAGTGGTCCCCCACGTCCTTCTCACAGCGCAGTTTTTTTTTACGAGGTCGTGTTGCTAGCTCGACACTCAACCCGGCACGGATGGAAGGCGTGCCCGGGAGCGGCCCGACTGGATTCGAACTCGGGAACCTTCGCTCCGGAGTCCAGTGCTGATGTCACTGCGCTACCAGCTGGCCTAATTTTGTATATCTCTTTCAAATTTCCTCTCATTCTCCTTCTCTCTGGGGAATAAAGTCCTAACCTGTTCAATCTTTCTCTATAAATATGTCCTCGAGTCCTGACAACATGCTTAAATACTTTCCTCCAATCATCTGTCCACTCGATCCATGTCTCCTATCATCTTGTACACCTCTATCAAGTCACCTCTCCTCCTCCTTCATTCCAAAGAGGAAAGCCCTAGCTCTTTCAGCCTATCCTCATAAAGCATGCTCTAATCCTTGCATCTCCTCTGCACCCTCTCTAAGGTGTCCCCATCCTCCCAATAATGAAGTGACCAGAACTGAACACAACACTCCAAATGCAATCTGAATTCATATGTAAATGAAATCAGATGTTCAATTGAACTGTACAATGTTCTGAATGATTCATCTCTTGGAATGTTGGCTCTGATTTCCCTCACATTGCCAAGGTGCACAATTATTAACATAATCCTTTAAACATTGATATTTTCCAGCCTATTCGATTGTAACTGGAGGTCATGAGCTGGTTTTGCTTGTTTGCTGTCTGTCCTGCCTCGCTATTCAAACAATTGAGCTGCTCTCTCCTCTGCCAGGCAAGTAGTTTGCTGTGGCTGCACAATTCTGAAAACCCATGTTCCTGAACTGTCAACTGGATTCAGTCCAGCTGACAGATAGATCTCAGGGTTGTATAATTTATACATTCTTTGGAATGTGAGCTCTGATCTTGTGATCCATAAAACTCGCTGGTTGTGACTGCGTCAGTCAGACTTTCCTCCAGTCATCTGTCCACACATAACTAATGAGTTAGGCATCTGCCCAGTGCAACAGCACAGGACTGTACTTGTATCTGGCAAGTCCACTAGGAGATTAAAAAATCCTTTGTTACTGTAGAACATAGTACAGTACAGGCCCTCCAGTCCCCCGTTAACCTATTCCAAGATCAATCTATCCCATCCCTCCCACATAACCCTCCATTTTCTGTCATCCATGTGCCTATCTAAGGGTTTATTAAATGCCCCTAATGTATCTGCCTCCACCACTATGCCTGAGTGTTCAGAGTTCCATGCACCCATCACTTTGTGTGTGTGTGTGTGTGTGTGTATTAAAATAAAGCTTGCATCTAACATTCCCCCCCCCCACCCTATAATTTCCTCCAATCTCCTTAAAATTATGCCACCTTGTTTCAGCCATTTCCACTCTTGGGGGGGGGGGTGGCAATGGAAGGGGAAGTCGCTGACTGTTCACCCTATCCATGTCTCTTATCACCTTGTACACCTCTATCAAGTCGCCTCTCATCCTCCTCCACTCCAAAGAGAAAAGCCCTAGCTCACTCAACCTTTCTTCACAAGACATGCTCCCTAATCCAGGCATCATCCTGGTATATCTCCTCTGCACCCTCTAAAGCTTCCACAACCTTCCCATAACGAGGCAAGCAGAACCGAACACAATATTCCAAGTGTGGTCTAGCCAGGGTTTTGTAGATCTGGAACATTACCTCAGCTCTGAATGCAATCGCCTGACTAATGAAGACCAACCCAGGTTAAATATTGGCCCAACATTGGCTGAAGGGCCTGTACTGTTCTCTGTTCTATGCGAGACAGCTGGTGTTGCACTGAGGTGCTGCCTGTTGGATCAGGTGTGAATGGAGACCGTGACTGTCCTCTCATGGGAATGTAAAAAAATTCATGGAGCACAGGACAGTACAGCTCAGGAACAGGCCTTTCGGCCCATTATGTTGTGCCAAACCAAATAAATTGGTGATCAACTTGCCAACTAAACTAATCTCTTCTTCCTATGCAGTGCCCATATCAGTCCACTTTTCTCAAATTCATGTAGCTATCTAAACATCTCTAAGTCCCTAGTTCCATGATCCCAAAGCAGAATAGTGGAGTTTCCTCAGATCTCCTGTCCAATAGTTATTCCTCAATGTACCTCACTGAGCATGCTTCGGGAGGGAAGGGTTAAAAGGTCAGCACTACACCATGGGCTGAAGGGCCTGTACTGTTCTATGTTCACGTTCTATCACCGCTGCAGCAGTTCCTCTGGATGGTGGGAATGCCTTCTCTGGAGTGATTAAATGCAGTAGCTCACCACCATTGCTGCTCTCGTAATCAGGGACGAAGATCAGCGAATGTTGGTTTGCTAGTGATGCCCGGCGGTTGTTCTAGACTGTGCTGGGATCGATAAACTGAGCATTAATTGTGTTGCAGGGGAGCACCTCCACCTCCATGTGCAAACACTGGGAGACTCCAATATGATGTCTATCAGTATTTCCTTCCAGAGGGCGACCTGTCGGAAGACGCCCTCTTCACGTCTCTCCAGAAGATGGTTGAAGTTCAGAAGATGGAAGAAAATGGAGTCAAGGTCTGTTATCTGTTTCTTCCCGTGAATGGATTTCACCCGTAAATGGTTTGGTGTAGCAAGTATCCACGACTTCAGAATCGGGTTTAATACCGCTGGCATAGGTCGTGCAATCTGTTTTGTGACAGCAGTACATTGCAATACATCATTTTAAAAAAACTATAAATTACAATATATTAAATTAATTAAGTAGTGCCAGAAAGAGGGGGAAAAGGGCTGAGGATTCTACTCTGGTTTAGAAGACTAGATTATCTACATCTTTATATACAGAAGCAGACCATTCAGCCTATGGTCCGTGCCTGTACCTGGCTCCTCATTTTTCTGCTACAAGGAATTATGATTTCATCCTAACTGTGTTCCATCCTGGGACCTCCTGTCCTTGATATATGCCAATTACAGGACAATACTGGAGATAAAGATTAGCTTTATTTGTCACATGAACATTGAAACAGCCAAACATACAGTGAAATGTGCCATTTGTGCTAATGACCACAGTTCACAGCAGTCTGCAACTGTCACCGCTACTTTTCACACTGTTTGTCAACGATTTGGATAATGGAATTGATGGCATTGTGGTAAAGTTTGCGGATGATACGAAGGTAGATGGAAGGGTAGGTTGTGCTGAGGAAGCAATATGATTGCTGCAGGACTTACACAGATTAGAAGAATTGGCAAAAAAGTGGCTATGGAATACAGTGGGAAATGTATGATAATGCATTTTGGTAAAAGGGACAATAGTGTGGAATATGATCTAAATGGGGGGAGAAGGTTCAAATGTCAGATCTGCAGAGGGACTTGGGAGTCCTTGTACAAGACTCCCAGAAGGATAGTTTACAGGTTGAGCATGTGGTAAAGAAGGCAAATGCAATGTTGGCATTTATTTCAAGGGGAATAGAATATAAAAACAAGGAGATAACGCTGAGGCTTTATAAGACACTAGTTGGGTCACACTTGGAGTATTGTCAACAATTTTGGGCCGCATATCTCAAAGGATGTGTTGTCATTGGAGAGAGTCCTGAGGAGGTTCACGAGAATGGTTCTGGGAATGAAAGGGTTAACATATGAGGAGTGTTTGGCAGCTTTGGGCCTGTACTCACTGGAATTTAGAAGAATGTAGTGGTGGGGGGGGGGATCTCATTGAAACCTACCGAATGTTGAAAGGACTAGATAGGGTGGATGTGGAGAGGATGTTCCCTGTGCTGGGAGTATCCAGAACTAGAGGGCACAGCCTCAAAATTTATGGTTGATCTTTTAGAAGAGGTAAGGAGGAATTTTCTTTGCAAAGAGTAGTGAATCTGTGCAATGCTCTGTCATAGACTGCAGTGGATGCAAAGTCCATGCGTCTATTTAAGGTGGAAGTTGATCATTTCTTGATCGGTCAGGACATCAAAGGATATGGTGAGAAGGCAGGTGTATGGGGTTGCGTGGGATCCGGGATGGAATGATGGAGCGGACTCGATGGGCTGAATGGCCTAGTTCTGCTCCTTTGTCTTATGATTCTGGCACCAACAAAACGTACCCACAATTTACTAGCCCTAACCCGTACATCACGGGAAGAACATAAAATTCCTTACAGACAATGGCGGAATTGAACCCTGAAATCTGGCGCGGTAGATTTGTCCTGTCATTGTGATTTTTTTTTTTCTCTCTCTTTCTCCCCCCCCCCCCCCA
Organism: Mobula hypostoma; assembly: GCF_963921235.1. Classification (NCBI taxonomy): domain Eukaryota; kingdom Metazoa; phylum Chordata; class Chondrichthyes; order Myliobatiformes; family Myliobatidae; genus Mobula; species Mobula hypostoma. The sequence continues at coordinate 3,869,563 of NC_086105.1, read as the reverse complement.
CCAAACCAAAGTGCAATGTTGGGAGCTGCAGATCCAACTATATCTTTGTATGAAAATGGGACAATATCTGGCCTGGTGGGATCAGGGTGTTTACTGTGGGTTATCTACATGGAAGCACCTACAGTATATTGAAGACCAGCATTCTGAGCCTTTTACCTGTACCTATTGACTTTTCCACTGTTAGAGCTTGAAAACTACAGCACGGTACAGGCCCTTCAGCCCACGATGTTGTGCTGACCTTTAACCTACTCTAAGATCAATCTAGTTCTTCCCTCCCACATAACCCTCCATTTTTCTATCATCCATGTGCCTATCTAAGAGTCTGTTAAATGTCCCGAATGTATCTGCCTCCACCACCACCCCTGGCAGGGTGTTCCACACACCACTACTCTGTGAAAGTCCTCCCCATGCTTTCCTCCGATCACCTCAAGATAATGCCCCTTCCTGTTGCCCATTTCTGCTCTGGGAAAAAGTGTCTGTCTACTCTGTTCATACCTCACATCATCTTGTACACTGCTATCAAGTCACCTCATCCTCCTTCACTCCAAAGAGAAAAGCCTGAGCTCACTCAACCTATCCTCATTAGACATGCAAACTACTCAAAGTTAAAGTAAATTTATTATCAAAGTATATACTGTGTATGTCACCATATAATCCTGGGATTTATTTTCCTGCAGGCCTTCACTGTAGAACAAAAATATACGAGAGAATCTATGAAAAACTACACACACAGACTGACAACCAACCAATGTGCAAAAGCCAAACTGAGAAATACAAAAAAGAAACCAAAATAATAAATAAGTAGGGGTGTGAACGTGACTTGTAGAGCGATAGCCAGGAGAGTGGGCTGGACAGGGGTAAGAGATTACTTGAACGTGCAGCGTGGAACAGTCTCTCTCAGCCCAACCAGCCACACTACTCAGCAACCCACCTACTGATCACAGGCTGACCACAGGACGATGTGCGATGACCAATAACCGACTAACCTGTGTGTCTTTGGACTGTGGGGAGAAAGAGGTGTTCCTTGATGGAATGTCAGCAGATGTTACAGCCAAATGGCCTAATTCTGCTCCTGCGTCTTATGGTCTAATGCTGTACTCTTGGAGTCAGAGTCCTCGAAACTGAGTCAGTAGGTTGTGGAGTCAGTTCATTGTTGATGTGAGTGACATTATCCGTGCTAGTTCAGGAGCCTGACATTGATTTTGAAACCATTAACAAACAATCTTTTTCATTCCATTTCAGTTGTGCAGCCTGGGTACACAAGACAAGACCACGTTCACCGTCTCCTCGATACGTGGCCAAGGGGTGATTTATAATGTTGTTGTTAAGGATCTGGAGTTGAATACGTCTGCAGCTTACACACTCGTTCACACGTATGGGTGTAGCTTCACAGCCCAACTGGACAGCTGCCACACGCTGAGTATGTACTGCTTCTAAAGTTTTGAATAGTTTGACTTTGGCAGCCTGTGGTTTCCTCCCTGTTCAGGACATTAACATATTCAGCCCACATTTCTTTCCGAATAAAAACAGCGTTGCTGTTGTAATGCATAACAAACGCAGCAAGTTTGTGCAGAGCCATGCACTGTCTGCCATCCTCCATATCCCATCTTGTTCCAAATGCAGCTTCTCAGAGAAACTATGAACTTGGTGCGTCTGCAGTCACATTGCCTGACAGCTTCCTGTAGGCAGGATACCTGCCTCCAACCCCTGCTTCCAAAGATCAGCGATTTGCTTTATTGGTCACAAGTACATCAAATCATACAGTGCAATGTATTGTTTGCGTAAAATCGGCGAGGATTCTGCTGGGAGCAGCCCACAAGTATTCCCATGCTTCTGGTGATAAAATCACCTGCCCACAACTCGCAAACCCTAACCGGGGGGGTGGAATTTGAGGTCATCCTAGGGGCAGAAAAGCAGCACCTTGTATTCCTTCTGGGTAGCTCCCAACCTGATGGCATGAAAGTTGGTTTCTCCTACCATTTTCACAAAAATCCACCCCCCCCATTCCCCACGTTGAGCTTTTACCCCTTTTCACCTGCCTATCACTCCCCACCCCCCGTGCCCCTCCTTCTCTTTTTCCTGTGATTCACTCTCCTCTCCTATCAGATTCCTTTCTCTCCAGCCCTTGACCTTTCCCACCCCCCGGCACCTTTCTGCTAGCCTCCTTCCCCTCCCTGGCATCTTTTTCCCCCTTTCTCAGTCCTGAAGAAGTTTTACAGCCTGAAATGTTGACTCTTTATTCATTTCCACAGATACTGTCTGACCTGCAGAGTTCCTCCAGAATTTTGTGTGTATTATCCCTTGCGTATTTCATTCATCCCTTTAACCTTGACCACTCAGTCATTCAGTAGCTGTACCCAAATCCTATGTACTCGCCTTTTTGCTCTGCAGTCCCTCAGGTGAGTTTGCACCTTTCATGATCTCTGTTGGAAGATCATCTCAGGAAATCTGTACCTGTGCAGCCTTGGGCACTGTTTCCCCTTGTCCACCCTCTTGAATTCAACTTCCCATTCTCATTCCGAAACGTCAGTCCTCTACTGCCACAGTGAAGCCAAATTCCAGTGGGGAAAGCAGCACGTCATCTGTCTGAACCCCCTCCAATTTGATGGCAATATTGATTTCTCCAAGTTCTAATCTCCACCCCTCCCCCTTTACTTCCCCATTTCCCATTCTTGATCTCTTGTGTTTAGCCTCTGTCCAGATACTCAAAGCTGCCGTTGGGAAGTTGGAGCTGCTGCACTGATGGGGAAAAACACTGAAAGTGCTAATCCTGGATGTCTTTCCTTTCTAGGAAGAAATTCAACGAAAGCCTTTTTTGTTGTAGTTGGACTTGTCGGATTGTTTGTTTGTTTCTTTGGGCATAGGTATCTGAAGACGGGTGAGTTCCTGTTTGTCCACCCTTAAAGTACTGCTTAATTGTATATGTCAACAGCATTCTTCTGCTGCCGTAACACCTAATGACAGTCCTTGATTTCTTTCAATTCATTATTAGATGAGTGTTGATTTGGAGGTTGTATGTCCTGGGAAAAGTTTTGAGAGCTGTATTTGGGGTATCTTAGATTAAGTTCAAGTATATTCTGGAAATTGAGTTTGAGGAGCAATTGGAGGAAAAGCAGATTGAGAACGATCTTGAGTTTCATGTGGAAGAGCAGCTGCACTCTGGATATTTGGTCTGTTGAGCAGCTCTCTATAGCAGGGTGGGGCGAGGCTTCAATGTTCAAAGCAAATTTATTATCCAAGTACTGTAAGTATTTGAGGCCCTCCATTGATTGGGTTGACTGTGGATATTGCATCCCAGCTGCCTACATGATAGGGCAGCGATCCCCAACCACCGGGCCGCAAAGCATGTGCTACTGATCTGCGAGGAAATGATAGGAGTCAGCTGCACCTTTCCTCATTCCCTGTCACGCACTGTTGAATTTGAACATAGGGTTGCCAATTGTCCCGTATTTGCCAGGACATCCTGTATATCGGGCTAAATTGTTTTGTCCCATACCAGACTGCCCTTGTCCCGTATTTCCCCCGCTAAGGTAGAGCGTTCCTATGAAACCGTCTGTAAGCCGAAATGGCGTAAAGCGAAGAAGCAATTACCATTAATTTATATGGGAAAAATTTTTGAGTGTTCCCAGACCCAAAAAATAACCTACCAAATCATACCAAATAACACATAAACCTAAACAACACGAACATATAGTAAAACCAGGAATGATATGATAAACACACAGCCTATATAAGGAAGAAATAATGTATGTACAGTATAGTCGGGAAGATTAAGCCAAAACCGATTTGTGGGGAAAAAAAAATCTGCACGTATGCGCACGCGCACATCACATATGCACACGTCACGCATGCGCACACAGGTGCCCGTGCAAGGCTTCATGGTCATGGTAGTCTTTCCTGGGGTAAACACAAGTGTCCCGGGATTTGACTGCTACTTTTGTCCCTTATTTGGGAGTGAGGAAGTTGGCAACCCTAACTGTAAAAGACATGTTGAGGTGAGTTTAAGGCTAACTGAAAAACAAACCGCCCCCCCCCCCGCCCCTGGGTCCGCAAGAATATTGTCAGTATTAAACCGGTCCGTGGTGTGAAAAAGTTTGGGGACCCCTGCGATAGGGAAGCTAGCACACAAGCCAGGGCAGTACGATATGGATGCCAGCTGTTGCTCGTGCACACAGCTGAACAGCGAGACGGATACAGTTTGGCACCAGCAGCGTTGCAGGAGTTACCCGTCAACATTGAGCTCAGTGTAGAGAATTGGTTCCAGCTCCAGAATTTTCCTCAGGGTTTACTCCCGAAGCCCTCCCCATGAGTGGGTATAGCCACAAGGCAGTGGAGGTTTGAGATCAGAGTTTTCCTTCTCCCAGATGAGCTGCCAACTGCGGATGGTGAGTCCCATCTGCCCAAAGCAACTGGTTTTCGGGCACCCGTAACTTAACATTATCCCTTCTCCTGTCCGTTTTTAAAAAAAAAAAAATGGTTCTGCTGGGTTTAGTAACTCAGCCACATATGAACGCCAGGAGCTGGATTTGTTTGTCGGGGCTATCTGAGACGCATGTCATTAGGAGCGTTCAATAAGTAGTGGGAGCTTGTCTCCATTACCACTCCTGGCTGTAACAACCTTGTTTACGTCACCATATACCAACCTGAGATTCATTTTCTTTCAGGAAATCAGTCCACAATAGAGACCCATATCAGAATCAGGTTTATCACTCACATGTCATGAAGTTTGTCTGTCTGCATTTTTTTTTTTGGCAGCAAAAACTGTACAGTGCAAAACATGAAATTTCTACAGTACTGTGCAAAAGTCTTGAGCTCCCTCTCTATTTAGAAAATAATCAACCCTTCCATTTCTTCTGCAAACCATACACTTCCTAACACTATATTCCATCTGCTATTTCTTTGCCCATTCACCTAATCCATCTCAGAGCATGTGCTCAAGACTTTGTACAGTACAGTATGTGACAAACACAGCAACATCACAGGCACATACCACCATCAAAAGATCGTGCACCTTTTCAAAAAGAACACAATTAGACAAGTCCACTGGTCAGTGTTGCTCTACTGGGGGATGATCAGAGTTGTGCCAGTTTGTTCAAGAACTGAATGGTTGAAGGGAAGTAATTGTTCCTGAGTCTGGCGATGTGGGGCTTTGGATTTCTGTACCTCCTGCCCGATGGCAGCTGTGTGAAGATGGTCTGGCCCAGGTAGTGGATGATGCTGTCACTATTAATCGGTGGGAAATGTTTTTTTCATCAGTTTCTGTGACATCTCAAGGTCTTTGAACAAGTGTGTACTTCTGGATTTACCTTAGTAAATTGCTATTCTGTTTTCTTTGCCTCACAGAGTTCTTCTTCATGGGATTTTTAATCCTGGGATGTCTATCCTTCATTTTTTTCATGCGGACATTTTCACTGGATTATGATGGTAAGTCATGAAAATCCAGATTGAATTCAGTGTAAATCAAAGGTTTCTCTGGCGTGGAGGAGGATGGGTGGTGACCTGATTGAGAATGATTAGAGGTATAGATCGAGTGGACAACCGGAGACTTGCATCTCCCTCAGGGCAGGTATGGCTAATATGAGGGGGGCATAATTTTAAGGTGATTGGAAGAATGTATTGGGAGGAATGTCAGAGGTAAGTTCTTTTCACAGTGGGTGCGTGGAAACCACTGCTGGGGTGGTGGAAGAGGTGTGTACGTTAGGGGCATTTAGGAGAGTTAAATAGGCACATAGCCGGCTGGTGGTGCAGTGGCATCCGCACCAGACTTCAAGGCGAGTGGTTCAGGTTCGAATTCGGACAACTCCTTGCGTGCTTTTCATCCATGCTGGATGAGCGTCAAGCTCGCAACTTGGCCCTTTTTTTTTTAAAAAAAACAAAAAAAAAGACAATTGCGAAAGAAACAGCAAGGTTGCTGCCTGATGTGCCATAAGCCGTGGAGAGGAGCAACTCAACTCAACTCAAATAGGCGCGTGACTGAGGGAGAAATGGAGACACAAGTGTGAGGGTAGGGTTAGACTGATCTTAGAGTAGGTTAAAAGCCTGACACAACATTGTGAGCCGGAGGGTCTGTGCTGTGCTGTAAAGCCATACGTATGCGCGCGCACTCTGTGCGGTGAATGCGGTGTTCATCTGAGGTGAGTCTGTGGTTCTGTATGATGCTACTTCAGTCAGTTTCAGCTTTTTGATCTTCACAATGGTTGTGTTTACGAGTTGATAATTCTAAAGATCTTATTAAATGGTCAGGGAAGATTTGGTGCTCTCAGTTTCGAGGGATTGCATTGGGTGCACGTATTGCTTTTTGTTAATCTTGGCAAACTCTAAGCTAAACCACTGCATGGAGGGGAGGTGCGACTGATGGGAGCATTTCATCCATTGAGGCTGCCCCGACCCCCAGTTCCCATTTCAAGTAGTTAAACCACATTTCGAGCTTCCTTGCTCAGTCTGTGAGACTAATGAATACCCTGAGATCTCATCACCAGGACAGCGAGCTGTTTACAGTTTACTGTGCTGTGCACTACATACATTTTGAACTTTTATTTATGGATAGATTTTGGTTTGTGTGCCGTGTGTGATGTGTTTTGTGGATACACTGTGGTGCAGAGGACGTCCTTTCGTTTGGTTGTATATAATGTATAGTCAGATGAAAATAAACTTGAACTTGTTAATGAACCTTGCAAGCTGGTCAACATCTCAGTCTTTTTTACTTCTGCTCCATAACCTTGACCATTTCCCTCACCCTGTAGCATCCACAGGTTAAATAAGACCTCCTGTTTTCAATCCAAAGTAGAACATAGAACATTACAGCACAGTACAAGCTATTTGGCCCATGATTTTGTGCTGACCTTTTAACTACTCCAAGATCAATCTAACCCTTTCCTCCCACATAGCCCTCCATTTTTCTATCATCCATGTGCCTATCTAAGAGTCTTTGAAATGTCCCTAATGTATCTGCCTCTACCACCACCCTCAGTGACTCATTCTACATAGACGCCATGCTCATTTTCTAAAAACCAGTCGCTCCTCAAGTTCCTATTAAATCCTTCCCCTCGCCTTAAATCCATGGTCTCTAATTCTTGATTTTCCCCCACCCTTGGGAAAAGATGGAGGAAGATTGCAGAGAGACATTGACAGGATGCAGAAGTGGGCTGAGAAGTGGCAGATGGAGTTCAACCCGGAGAAGTGTGAGGTGGTACACTTTGGAAGGACAAACTCCAAGGCAGAGTACTAAGTAAATGGCAGGATACTTGGTAGTGTGGAGGAGCAGAGGAATCTGGGGGTACATGTCCACAGATCCCTGAAAGTTGCCTCACAGGTGGATAGGGTAGTTAAGAAAGCTTATGGGGTGTTAGCTTTCATAAGTCGAGGGAGAGAGTTTAAGAGTCGCGATGTAATGATGCAGCTCTATAAAACTCTGGTTAGGCCACACTTGGAGTACTGTGTCCAGTTCTGGTTGCCTCACTATAGGAAGGATGTGGAAGCATTGGAAAGAGTACAGAGGAGATTTACCAGGATGCTGTCTGGTTTAGAGAGTATGCATTATGATCAGAGATTAAGGGAGCTAGGGCTTTATTCTTTGGAGAGAAGGAGGATGAGAGGAGACATGATAGAGGTGTACAAGATAATAAGAGACATGATAGAGGTATACAAGATAATGAGAGGAATAGATAGAGTGGATAGCCAGTGCCTCTTCCCCAGGGCACCACAGCTCAATACAAGAGGACATGGCTTTAAGGTAAGGGGTGGGAAGTTCAAAGGGGATATTAGAGGAAGGTTTTTTACTCGGAGTGGTTGGTGTGTGGAATACACTGCCTGAGTCAGTGGTGGAGGCAGATACACTAATGAAGTTTAAGAGACTACTAGACAGGTATATGGAGGAATTTAAGGTGGGGGGGGGTTATATGGGAGGCAGGGTTTGAGGGTCGGCACAACACTGGGCCGAAGGGTCTGTAATGTGCTGTACTATTCTATGTTCTGTGAAACATTGTGACCCTCCTCACTTAACCGTCATTGATCCTAATAGCAACCCACACAAAATGCTGGAGGAACTCAGCAGGCCAGGCAGCATCTATGGGGGGGGGGGGGAAATACACCGACGTTTCGGGCCGAGACCCTTCGGCTGGACTCAGTTCGAAACGTCGACTGTATTTATTTTCCCATAGATGCTGCCTGGCCTGCTGAGTTCCTCCAGCATTTTGTGTGTGTTGCTAAGATTTGCAGCATCTGCAGATTTTCTCCCATTTGTGAATTGATCCTTGTATCTTGGCCCATCATGGCCCATCAACCAATTTCCCCCGGGATCAATAAAGTATGACTATGTCTATAACTACTATTGTGTGGACCTTTTAACCCATCAGCATTCACCCCATTAAATCTAACCAAACAAAGCTTTGCTTGTCCCTGGAGTTTGGTGAAGATTGTCCATCACATCCACTGACAGCAGACCTGTGCAGGAGTGTTTTTAAAGTGGAGAACTGGGGCAGTTCTACTCTCTCGACACTGGAGTCTGGTCCACTGGTATGAGTAGTCGTCACAGACTGGGGTCCGCCATGGTTGCAGCGGACGATTGTGATTACTTCTGTGCCTTGTCATGCCCCGTGCTCTCCACGTGGTGTCACAGAGCCACCTTCCTGGCCATCGGATCTCACCGTAGATCTCATCCGCCCAGTTTGCTGGAGCTGACTGCACATGCTAGGACAGGCCTGTCCCAGTCTCACCAGGGTACGTGGCCCACTGGCTACCCTCACCTGGTTTAGCCCACCCATCAAAGTGTTGTACCGGGGTACGGCTGGTGTCGCGTACAAACAGCTACTTGAAGCCACAGATGAGAGTTGAGGATCTAGTGGGGCCCTAAGTGAGCTACCTCAGAATGGACATGACAAGCCCCTTCACCTGTGGTGCTACCCCTCCCTGGACACCCCATACACCCTCATGTGGTTTATAAGTGTATCACAGGTTGTACATTTTTTCCTGTTGGTGTGGTGTTCATGAATGCTCCTCTGGTTTCACCCAGTGATGCTGAGTCTGACTGCCATCCTGGGCCTTGTTGGGGGAACACTGCTGGTACTTTGCTGGTGGCGTTTTGGATCTGTTCATTTCTCCATGCTGTTCGTTGGCCTGGTTCTCGGTTTCCTCTTCTCGATGGTCATCTTCACACCAGTGGGTGAGTATCTGCAGGACACACACAAGGAGAGGGGGTCTCCTATTGTGGGGAGTCTAGGGGCTGCAGGCACAGCTGCAGAATAGACAGATGTCCCTTTAGAACAGAGATGAGGAGGAATTTCTTTAGCCAGAAGATGGTGAATCTGGAATTCATTGCCACGGATGGCTGTGGAGCCAAGCCATTGGGTATATGTAAAGCAAAGGTTGACGTGTTCTTGATTAGTCAGGGCGTCAAAGGTTACGAGGAGAAGGCAGGAGGATGGATTTGAGAGGGATAATAAATCACCCATGATGGACTGGCTGCAGATGTGATGGGCTGAATGGCCTGATTCTGCTCCTGTGTCTTGTGGTCAAAAACTCTGGAGGAACTCAGCAATCAGTCAGCATCTATGGGTGAGGGAGGGGTAGCTGACAGCTGAGATCCTGAGGGGGCAGCGTAGAAGCTGACAGGTGAGTGGAGGGTGGGTGGGGGAGGGGTTGAAGGTTACAGGTAACAGGTGAGCAGAGGGTGGGTGGGGGAGGGGTTGAAGGTTACAGGTAACAGGTGAGCAGAGGGTGGGTGGGGGAGGGGTTGAAGGTTACAGGTAACAGGTGAGCAGAGGGTGGGTGGGGGAGGGGTTGAAGGTTACAGGTAACAGGTGAGCAGAGGGTGGGTGGGGGAGGGGTTGAAGGTTACAGGTAACAGGTGAGCAGAGGGTGGGTGGGGGAGGGGTGCATTAAGAAGGTTGGATGTGATGGGTGGAATAGTTAGAGCTGAAGGAGGAATCAGATTGGAGAGGAGAGTGGACCATGGGAGAAAGGGAAGGAGGAAGGAGACCAGAGGGAAGTGATAGGCAGGTGAGGAAAAGAGTCAGAGGTTGAGAAATAGAAAAAGAAAAGGCCAGGGGGGAGGGAAATCACTAGAAGTTACAGTAGTAGGTGTTTGTGCAGAGAGATCCTACATTTTGTGGCAGATGGAGTGAAGGTGTTCAATCTATATCTGGGGCTCACCACATAGAAGAGGCCACACCAGAACTCGGCAGACTCCCAGATAAAGTGTCACCTCACCCGGAGGGACTGTCTGGGGCCATGACTAGTGATGAGACAGGAGGCAGTGTCCCAGTAAGGTTCGTGGATAATAAAGTGTGAAGAAATCCCATAAAATTTCCTACAATTATTTTTAATAAAATGTTGTCAAATTGGAGCACATAAATGAGTTAGGTGTTGATGAATTTAACTTCTCCACTTCTCAGGAAACATTGAAGTCTTCCAGGATGATTTTGTCTTCTGGGTGTCGTTTACATGTTTGGCTTTACTTGTACCTCTGGTGTCCTTCAGTTGTCCACGAGCCGTGAGTTCCTCCAGACATTTCAATCATTGTTTAACGAAGTTGATATTAATGTAATGACAGCTGTTTTGGCACTGCATTCTGCACCCATGCTGAGCTCATCAATTTCATCAACTTTGCCTCTAGATTCCTCCCTGCCCTTAAAGTAACTTGGTCAACGTTGGAGACCTCTCTACCCTTTTCTCCCTCTCTGGAGACAAACTCTAACAACATCTTCTATAAACTACCAATTCCCATGGTTACCTTGACTATACCTCTTCACACCCTGTCTCCTTTTCTCAGTTCCTTTGTCTCTGCCGCATCTATTCTCAGAAAGAGACTTTCCTTTCCAGAACATCAGATCTCCCCCTTCAAAGAACAGGGTTTCCCTTCTCTGCAGATCATTGATGCTGTCCTCACCCACATCTCCATTTTCCAGACATCTGTGCTCACCCCATCTTCTAACTGTGTTAAACATGATAGAGTTCCTCTTGTCTTTCCACATCCAACACATCAGTCTCTGCAACTTTCATCTTCAACAGGACCCTACCACCAAACATATCTTTACCTCCTCTCCTCCTCCCCCTGCCATACTTTCACAGGGATCCCTGTGATTCCGTCCATTTGTCCCTCCCCCGGCACTTCTTCCTTAAAGCAGCCAAAGTGCTACACCTCCTCCCTCACTTCCATTCTGGGCCCTGAATGCTGCACCTGCAAATCTGCTAGGGTCCTCTATTGTGTCCGGTGCTCTTGATGTGGCTTCCTTTACATTGGTGAGGCCCATCGTAAATTGAAGGATTGCTTCGAGTACCTCCACTCCATCTGCCTAAAGTAGAGCTTCCCAGTGGCCCAACATTTTAGTTCCCATTCCCATTCCCATTCCCATTCCGACGTGTCGGTCCATGTTGTTGTGCCTAGATGGAGGAGCAACACTTTAATATTTCCTCTGGATAGCCTCCAATCTGATGTCATGAATACCAATTTCTCCTTCTGGTAAAAACATTTTTCCCTCCCTTCTTCCTTCCCCACTCTGATCTCTTACACTTCTCGCCTGCTTATTGCTTTCCCTTGAGTCCCCCACCTCCTTCCCTTTCTCCCATGGTCCACTCTCCTCTCCTATCCGATCCCTTCCTCTCCAGCCCTCATCTTTCCCACTCACCTGGCTTCACCTATCACCAGCTATCTTCCTCCCCCTCCACCCCACCATCTTTATATTCAGGCATTTTCCTTCTCTGATTGAAGCCTCTATTCACAGAAGCCTCAGGATCACCACCCCGACTCTATCCACTTAGACAATGGCTGCTTTGCTTGCTCTTGCTTTCTGTATTAGCTTTTGCTTCACAATGTGTGTATGTTCATGGGTTTCTGCTGCTGTAGCCCATCTACTTCGAGGTTCGATGTGTGTTCAGAGATGCTCTTCTGCACACCAATGCTGTAACACATGGTTATTTGAGTTACTGTCATGCCATTCTCCTCTGACCTCTCCCATTAACAAGGAAGTTTTGCCCACAGGCAAACCACCCATTGGATTTTTTTTGTTTGTTTCTTACACCATTCTTTGTAAACTCCAGAGAATTGTGCATGGAAATCCCAGATCAGCAGTTTCTGTGATCCTCAAACTACCCAATCTGGCACCAACAATCATTCCATGATCAAAGTCACTCAGATCGCATTTGTTCTCCATTCTGATGTTTGGTCTAAACAACAACTGAATTGACCATGTCTGCATGCTTTTATGCATTGGGTTGCTGCTATATGATTGGCTGATTAGATATTTGCATAAATGAGCAGGTGTACCTAATAAAGTGGCCACTGAGTGTATACCATACACTTTGTGTTTTAAACTGAGCAAGAATTGAGCTGGCGTTTTCATGCTGACTGAATTGTGAATATTTTTCAGTTGAATATAACAGCCTGTGGATTGATTGGCTCCTACACAGTCATCCTCGCGATCCATGCCTTTGTGTTCACCAGCCTTGCCTACATCGCATTAAATGTTCTCAAGCACGCACTGGATGATGACTTCAAAGCTGCCTTCACGAATGTGCCCTTCCAGCTGAATGGTAAGAGACAAGATTGCTTAATGTCATTTCCAGTACACAAGTGTAAAGGAGAACAAGATAATTGTTACTGTGGATCCGATGCAGAACAAAAATAACACACCAAGATAAAATAAAAATAAAAAATAGAATGTATTGTATAAATAAGATAGCTTATGTACATTAATTGTATGTCCATAAAGTGGCACAAGGCACAGGGGTGTCTGTACTCTGACAGGAAATGATGAAGTAGTGGTGTTGGGGGTGTGGAGGGGTGGGTAGAGGGGTTGATCAGCCTTACTGCTCGGGGAAAGTAACTGTTTTTGAGTCTGGTGTCCCTGGTGTGGATCTACAAAGGCTCCTCCCTGATGGGAGTGAAATACAGTCCATGAGCAGGTGGGTAGGTTCCTTCATGATTGGTATATTTCTGTACAGATAGGTCCTTGGCGGGTAGGCTGATGCCGGTGATGTGTTGGGGGGATTTGACCACCAGATGTAGAGCCTTACTGTTCACTGCAGTGTGGTTTCTGTACCATGAAGTGATGCAGCCTATTGGGATGCTCAACACAGCACACCTATAGAATGATGTGAGCATAGATGTGCAAGGTCTAGAACTTCTCACCAACATCTCTACTTTCTGAGCTTTCCCTGATTGTCCCAAAACACTTCCCACAATGAGAGGTTGTGCGAGGTGTGCTCCCAGTGAAATCATTGCACCGAAGTCGTGAGGGATGAACGTGATTGCAGGGTGGGGGGTAAAGAGGACATCCACAGTGACCCTTGCCCCCCCACCATTTCATGAATGAGGCTTCATTTGGTAATCTGCCACAGTACAGTTATGCTTAATATTTTTATTTTGCTGAAATTGTCAAATCTTTAAAATGTATTCCACCCCTTTCAGCTGGGGGTGAGGGAGGAGGGGAGGCATGGCTGCACTCCGACCCTGTCAGCTGTGGGAAGGTGGGAAGCAGTCAGTTGCACTCCACCCTCTGTCAATGTGGGGGGGGAAATGGGGAATGGCTTGCACTCTACCCCATCAGCTGTTGGGGGGGGTTACACTCCACCCCCTGTCAGCTGTGTTGGGGGGGGGTTGCAGTTCCACTCTACCCTCTCAGCTGGGGCGATGACTGATTCACTCAGGTGGAACTGTGGGACATTTGATTCGAGGTATTTGTGGAGGTGAAGTGGGGAAAGGGGAAATCCGTCTGGTCCCCTCCAAAACTTGCTAATTTTTATTGATGCAACATACAAACCATCTTGTCCGGTTGCATCACGTGTTGGAATGGCAGTGACTCTGCACGTGACCACAAGAAACGGCAGAGTTATGGACATAGCTGGACACATCATGGAAACCAGCCTTTGCCCTACCCCCACCACCTCCCTGGGCTGCTAGCTGCCTCCGTAAAGCAGCCAGTACAATCAAAGACCCCAATTTCTCTTCTCCCCTCTCCTACTGGGCAGATGATACAGAAGCCTGAAAGCACATCCCACCAGGCTCGAGGACAAATTCTACCCCACTGTTATCAGACTGTTGAATGGTTTCGTAGCAAGGGGACAATTGACTCTCAATCTACATCATCATGATCTTGCACCTTATTGTCCACCAGAATTGTGCTTTCTCTGTAAATGTAATACTTTATTCTGCATCTGTTGTTGTTTTCCCTTGTTTAACATTGATGCACTATAATTTGATCTGTAAGGGTTAACTTTCAGGTTGAGTCAGTGGTAAGGAAGTCAAATGCAATGTCATCATTCATTTTGAGAAGACCTGAATATAAAAGCAAAGATGTAATGCTGAGGCTTTATAAGGCATTGGTCAGACCACACGGAGTATTGTGAACAGTTTTGGCCCCTTACCTAAGAAAAGATATGCAGGCATTGGACAGGGTCCAGAGGAAGTTCATGAGAATGATTCCATGAATGAAAGGGTTAACATATAAGGAGCATTTGATGGCTCTGGTCATGTATACACTGGAGTTTAGAAGATTGAGGTGGGGAAGGAACTTATCGACTATTGAAAAACCTAGATAGAGTGGATGTGGAGAGGATGTTTCCAACAGTGGGACAGTCTAGGACCAGAGGACACAGCCTCGGAATAGAGGTTCTGTCCATTTAGAACAGAGATGAGGAGGGATTTCTTTAGTCAGAGGTGGTGAATCTGTGGAATTTGTTGAGCTGTGGAGGTCAAGTCATTGGGTCTATTTAAATTTACTGGATACATTTTTCTGTTCTGTTACATCTCTGCACACCAGAAAAGGAGGTGTCATGGTAGCATACAGTTAGCGTGACCATGTTACAGCTCAGAGCATCAGGGTTCAGAGTTCAGTCCCAGCATTCTCTGTAAGCAGTTTATCTGTCCTCCCCATGGAATGAATAGACTTTCCCCCGTTTCCTCCCACAGTCCAAAGACCGGCTAATTGGTCAGTGTGAATTGTTGCGTGATTAGGTTAGATTTAGATCGGGGTTGATGAGCGACGCTGTATCACTAGATAAATAAATGGCAGTTGATAGGTTCTTGATTAGTCAGGGGGTCAAAGGTTATGAGGAGAATGGGGTTGAGAGGGAAGAAGTATCAGCCATGATGGAATGGTGGAACAGTCTCAATGGGCCGAGTGGCCTGATTCTGCTCTGCTGTCTTGTGAGCAGTATGCAAGGTGAGCTTTGCGTTCTACCTTAATAATAACTGAATTTATCAAAACTGGGGTGGAAGAGGCAAGTGATGGAGTCTAGCATTATGAAGCAAACAAAGTAATCCAGTGTCTTAGACTAATGTGGACTGAGATTTGGTGCTGTTTGGGTGGGCTGTCAGTTGTGAGTCACCTAAGGCTAAAGCGCACATTTGCGTTCACTGTCCAATGCGGGTTATTGCCATCTTCATGAAACATGCAACAGCCTTGTCTGATCCTTGGGTAAACATAAATTCGACTTGCCAGATTCCCAAAGCAACACGCACAAAATGCTGGAGGTACTCGATAGGTCAGGCAGCATCAATGGAAATGAATAAACAGTCAATGTTTTGGGAAAAGACCCTTCACATCAGGACTGAAAAGGAATGGGGAAGACATCAGAATAAAGAAGATGGGGGGAGGGGAAGGAGGCTAGCCAGAAGATGATGGGTGAAACCAGGTGGGTAGGAAAGGTGAAAGGCTGGAGAGGTAGGAGTTCTGACAGGAGAGGAGAGTGGACCATAGGAGAACAGGAAGGAGGAGGTGATGGGCAGGTGAGGAGAGGGAAAATGCCAGAGCGGGGAAGGATTTTTTTTAACCGGAAGGGGAAATCGATGTTCATGCCATCAGTTTGGAGGCTGACAAGATGGAATATAAAGTGTTGCTCCTCCACCCGGAAGGTGGCCTCGTGGCATAAGAGGAGGCCATGGACCAACAGGTTGAAATGAGAATGGGATTTAAAATGTTTGTCCACCAACAAGTTCTGCTTTTCGAGTGGAGGTGCTTGACGAAGCAGCTTTACGATGGGTCTCACCGATGTAGAGGAGGCCACATCAGGAGCACTGAATACAATAGATGACCCAGCAGATTCGTAGGTGAAGTGTTGATTCTCAGCTTGGCAGAAAACAGATCTAATTTGGACTGTGTTGTGGGGGATCTTTAGCAGACACTGGATGATGAACTGGCAGCATGGCATCCTGGAGGAACTCAGTCGGGCGACATCTGTGCAGGGAAATGAAGAGGAAACATTTTGGGACCCCTTCCTTTCCAGTCCTGGCGAAGGGTCTCGGACTGAAATGTTGACTGTTCATTTGCCTTCATAGACGCTGCTTGACCTGAGTTCTTCCAGCATTTCATGTTGAATGTTGAACCAGATTTCCAGCATCTGCAGGATCACTTGTGCCCCCCGCCCCCCCCCCACCCCAAACCAGATAGTTGGGAGATGTCTTTGAAAGTCTGGAAATCCTTAGTGGATTTGTTTGTTACATCCTCCAGGTTGGAGTACTGTGCAGTGATCCTTCAAACTGTACGTGAGCTCCATCACAGGTTGTGGCAATACTTCCCTGTGCTGGAGGAAGTGTTCACCCATGGTCTGAGTGCCGGTGGAGAAGAGGAATTTCACCAGAGTTTGCTGCAGTGTCTTTGAAGGTGCAGGAAGAACTCTGCTGAATGTTGGTGAACTGCACAAGGAACATTGAAGACCAGGAGCAGAATCTAATTAAAGATCTATGGAGGAAGAGGAGAGAACTAAGCTTGGTTTGGGTCAGACAGTCCCTCTGAATTAAAGGATCTTAATTGAAACACTAGGATTTTTAAGCAAATTACATTAAATTGTGATGGAGCAAAAATTGCATGTTCACAGCACAGTACAGGCCCATGATGTTGTGCTGAGTTTTTAACCTACTCTAACATCCTCCCTTCCCTCTTACGTAGCCGTCTATTTTTTTATATATGTCATCCATGTGCCTATGTCAGTTGCTTAACTGTCCCTAATGTATCTGCCTCTACCATCAACCCTGGCAGGGTATCCCACACACCCTCCACTGTGTGGAGGGGTGGAGGTACCTACTTCTGACATTCCTCCTCTTCTTCCCCCCCCCCCCCATACTTTCTTCCATCACCTTAAAATTACGCCTTGTATTAACCATTTCTGCCCTGGGCGGAGGAATGTTGACATACAATATAGGTGCTCTGTAAATTTACTTTGAACAGGAGGCCTTGCTCTCGGATGAACTTGTGCTTGCTTCTTCACGCAGATTACATCTTGCTGTCAGTGTGGGTGGTCTTGTTGGCGAGCGGAATGGTCTTCCAGTTCGTACGTGAGAAAGACCAGCCGGTTTTCCCGCCACATCCGTATCAAACCTGGAAGTGTAAACAGGAACGCCGCAAAACGAATGTCTTGGACCCCAGTCATCACATCCCTCCGCTGAAAGATCGGCTACGGAATAAACTGACTGCTTTCAAGCAGATCTTCGTCAAGCCACCACCTAGAGGTGAACAAACCCCTCTGCTCCTGTAGCCCATAGGCAAGCAACACCGAGTGAAGGGATATCTGCACCTTCTGCAGTGAGACCTGCCACTGTCGTGTAACCAGGTGTAAAGGTGGACCTTTCTGAGTTGATTTCGTCAAGGAAACTTCTGAACGTTTACAATGAGCTAATTTTCTTTGGAATATCTTGACTGATTTACTGACTCGTGGGGTGAGACTTGCACCTGTCCTATAGATTTAGAATTTTAGTGATTTTTGGAGCCGGAATACTAAGTGCTGCAAGACACGGGGTTTAAATCTGATGGCTCCTGTGCACACTGTTAATATTGTTACAAAGCATATTCTGAGAACATGAAACTTTCCTTCTCCTCCCTCAGGAATAAAGGTTGAATATTGCAAAGACCAGCTATGTATATTAGAAATGTGCAGTGTAATGGACAATAATACCTCACTGAATTTCTAAAACAATATTTCTGACCTTGGTACTACGTTAACTAGAAATAACTTTTAGAAATTTTGATCTTTAGTATTTAATGTTGCTTTAAGGATTAGGTCTATAAGGTTCTATTAACTTTTTTTGGTTAAGATATTAACACTGCCCTATGGCGCAGGGATCTTGAGTGAAAGTTGCTATAGACATTATTAGTAAGATATTTGTAGCCTTTTTCCATCCTCTTCAGCTGAAGTCCAACACTGCCTGACAAGTTTACAGCAGCCCATGACTGGGTCGTGGTTTGGAGGGGGAGGATTACAAATGCACATTGCATAAGTAAGACTGAGCTTCCTGTAGTAAAACTGACCAAGTGTCTGGGACCATTGATGGGATGTTCTCTACACCTTCTGCTCCTGTGGTCTAATGGAGGTATCTGTGCATTCTATCATGGCAATGGAGGATATCCAAGTGAATGTTACAATCTTGTCTAGAAAGTCATGAACACATGAAATACTATTTTGTATAAATTTTCTATTATATTAAAATTGTAATGTTGGATCTCTGAGGAATGTTCTGATGTGATTTGTAACCTATAGCACCTGGTGAAGAAAATAATAACTTATCTACAGGGCTCTTTTCATTGCAGACAATGTAGTTCAAAGTGCTTTACAATGGGATAAAGTCCAATTGGTTAAGGTGTTCGTCTGGTGATCTGAAGGTCGCTAGTTCGAGCCTTGGCTGAGGCAGTGTGTTGTGTCCTTGAGCAAGGCACTTAACCACACATTGCTCTGCGACGACACCGGTGCCAAACTGTATCGGCCCTAGTGCCCTTCCCTTGGACAACATCGGTGTCGTGGAGAGGGGAGACTTGCAGCATGGGCAACTGCTGGTCTTCCATACAACCTTGCCCAGGCCTGCGCCCTGAAGACTTTCCAGGCACAGATCCATGGTCTCACGAGACTAACGGATGCCTATTTTAAAAAAAAAGTCCAAACATAAGAATAAAAGACAAAAAGATGTTAGTTAAAACCAACATTAAATAAATAGTTTCTAAGTATGTGTTTAAAAGTGTAACTGAGTCTTAGATTTAGGTACTGAGTTCCATAGTTTAGGAGTGTCATTCTAAAAAAAAAACTGACCTGCCAATTTTCTTTTGAGGGAGATTCCTTATGTTTAAGAGACCGACAGAAGACCTGAGAGCTCAAGCAGGATTATAAAACGAAAGTGATACTGTGATGCACTCCGGTCCAGTCCATTGCGAGCTTTAAAAACAAGCAGAACTGTAATGAAGTGTGGCTGCCATTGTGAACCTCTCATCGCAGTGTGGTGGTGAGAAGCACATATCTGGAGAAAAGTCGGTCCTTGTCCTCACTCATTCAACAGCTTGGATAGGGCATCAGTTTTGAATAAGATGTCACATTACAAGCTCCATCTTCATGTCTGAGATGTGTAAGGGGCTTGGCAATTAATACAAGAACCCTCACTATCTCAGCAACTCTATATCCACAATACTCTAAACAACAGTCTGAACACTTATATTGCTGACGATTCTAGTATATTTATCACGTACATCAAAACAGGCAGTGAAATGCATGAAGTTCGTTTGCATGAACAAACAACACACCTCGAGTAGTGTCTCTACCCCTCCCTTTTCTCCCAACACCCACACACAGATGGTCCTCTAACTCTAAGATGTTCTGTTTTCTCTGGCCTCCGGCATCCAGCAAGCCTGGAATTGTACATTTTGGTGATTTGAATTTACAGTATTTATTATACAGTACATTCTTCAGTCACCTTGTGCTACAGAAATGCCAACAGAAGCTCCAGAGACCTCATGACTAGAAGAGGAAGGATCTTTCCCTGGAAGATGGACTACAGCTGGAATCAGTGGGAAAGACTGGCCCAGGACAGGGCTGTGGTGAGCTACCGCCAGTGGCCTATGCCCCGGGGTGATTGAGTAAGTAAGTTGTTTCACCTTAAATGTGATTACACCTGAATGGCTGCTCCAACCCAGCATAAAGAACCTGAACATGAAATATTTGGAGAGGTTAAGAAGACATACGGTGTATTGTCCTTCATCAATCGTAGAATTGAATTTAGGAGCCGAGAGGTAATGTTACAGCTATATAGAAACATAGAAAATAGGTGCAGGAGTAGGCCATTCGGCCCTTCGAGCCTGCACCGCCATTTATTATGATCATGGCTGATCATCCAACTCAGAATCCAGCCTTCCCTCCATACCCCCTGACCCCTGTAGCCACAAGGGCCATATCTAACTCCCTCTTAAACATAGCCAATGAACTGGCCTCAACAGTTTGCTGTGGCAGAGAATTCCACAGATTCACCACTCTCTGTGTGAAGAAGTTTTTCCTAATCTCGGTCCTAAAAGGCTTCCCCTCTATCCTCAAACTGTGACCCCTCGTTCTGGACCTCCCCAACATCGGGAACAATCTTGCCGCATCTAGCCTGTCCAATCCCTTTAGGATCTTATACGTTTCAATCAGATCCCCCCTCAATCTTCTAAATTCCAACGAGTACAAGCCCAGTTCATCCAGTCTTTCTTCATATGAAAGACCTGCCATCCCAGGAATCAATCTGGTGAACCTTCTTTGTACTCCCTCTATGGCAAAGATGTCTTTCCTCAGATTAGGAGACCAAAACTGCACACAATACTCCAGGTGTATAGGACCACACTTGGAGTACTGTGCTCAGTTCTGGTCACCTCACTACAGGAAGGATGTGGAAACCATAGAAAGGATGCAGAGGAGATTTACAAGGATGTTGCCTGGATTGGGGGGCATGCCCTATGAAGACAGGTTGAACTCAGCCTTTTCTCTTTGGAGCGAAGGAAGATGAGAGGTGACCTGATAGAAATGTATAAGGTGATGAGAGGCATTGATCATGTGGATAGTCAGTGGCTTTTTCCCAGGACTGAAATGGCTGCCACGAGAGGGCACAGTTTTAAGGTGCTTGGGAGTAGGTACAGAGGAGATGTCAGGGGTAAGTATTTTACGCAGAGAGTGGTGAGTGAGTGGAATGGGCTGCTGGCAATGGTGGTGGAGGCGGATATGATGGGGTCTTTTAAAAGACTTTTGGGTAGGTTCATGAAGCTTAGAAAAATAAAGGGTTATGGGTAAAGCCTAGTAATTTCTAAGGTAGGGACAGGTTTGGCACAACTTTGTGGGCCGAAGGGCCTGTATTGTGCTGTAGGTTTTCTACGTTTCTAGGATTTCAAGATTTGGATCAGTGACTGTGAAGGACCAGCAGTGTTGAAATTTGGACAGTACACAAGTTGAAGGAGAGCCTGCGGGTCGTGTTCCCTGAATGTGCTGCCGTTGTCCCCCTCTGGAGTTACTGGAGCAGCTTGGATGAGAAACTAGTCTGAGTAGCTGTACAGTCTGAGGAAAGTGGGGAAGATCCTCATTGAATATTGATAGTGGACCTGAAGAGGAAATTGGAGAGTCTGGGACCGGAGGACAGGATCAGAATAAAAGGATATTCTTTTAGAACAGAGACGAGGAGGAATTTCTTTAGCCAGAGATGGTGAAACTGTGGAATTCATTGCCACAGGCAGATGTGGAGGCAAAGTCGTTGGGTACATTTAAAGTGGAGGTTGATAGGTTCTAGGGCTTTTCACTTTGGTGTGATGGAGAATCAGAGGTGAGTAACCATATAACCATTACAGCACAGAAACAGGCCATCTCGGCCCTTCTAGTCCGTGCCGCCAGGTCGCTGGAATCTGAAGTAGCAGCACCAGATCATCCCAAATTTACATTCACTATGTGGTCTCTTGTGCAATGGTGATACCTTAAATATGCTCAGTGAAAACTTGATTTTTTTTTGTGTACAAAACTCTTTGGACTGAATGGAATGCATAATTAGAAACAGAGTACTGGCTTGCACCATCTATTTGAGGGTGGGAATAATTGCTCACCCAAGGCAACCAGTGAGGTATTGTTTTTCAGCCCCAACACAGTTCATCCACAGGGCATCACGGCCCAGCTACACCAGCGGGAAAAGCAAGACCGAAGTGACCTTTTAAAGGAAGGAAAATTGAAATGTAATATAATTGGGGAACGAAGATAGATTAGCAAGCAGAGCCAACTGGTTGGAGAAACAAAACTTTCCTTAAAGTCTCCTCCTTCAGTCGCAAGTTTTGTTGTCTCCAGAGTCTTTGGTTGGTGCACATTTTAAATTACATGAAGTACACAGGGTATTTTCTCTGCACCCCTCTGGTGATTAAGAAAGCTCTTTGCCAGTTTTTCTCCTTCTGTCCCTCACCTGGTATTGTGCAATAATTTACACCTCTGGACATTGGTTTCCATGCCTGCTTCATTATTGCAACTTTTCGTTTCATTATTATTCTATACTAATTACATTTTGACCTTATCCTGCTTGCTTTTTTTTTTGCATGAGCATGTACATTCACTTGCAAATCTGGGCAAAGGTAAGGTTATTGCAGAGATCCAGCTGACACTGCCCAATCTGTTTTGTTCATGTGAAATAGTTTACATCATAAGGAAATAAATCGTTAACAAAATATCCTGCTGGGTTCATGGTCTGATGGATTTCCACAGCGAGGTTCCTCCATGGGTTGTAATTCATGGAGTTATTATCGCTAATGAAATGGAACAGAATGTCATTAACAACATTTATGGGTAATTCTGGCAAAGGTAATGACCAGATTGATAGGAATAGGTGAAGCAGAGAACCAGCGCCTTTTTCCCAGCACAGCAATGACCAATACCAGAGGATATCCATTTAAGTTGAGGAGAGTAAGGTTTGAGGAGATGTCAGTGGGTGTTTTTGTGGTGGATGCCAGGAGAGGTGGTAAATGTTGATACAATAGGGTCATTAAAAGATTCTTAAAGGACCACATTCATGAAGCATTCAATACTTGTTTTTTAGGTCAGCGTGGTAGTGCAGTGGTTAGTACAATGTTTTCCAGCATCGCTGACCCTGGTTCTATTCCCACCGCTCTTTGTAAGGAGTTTGTTTATTCTCCCCCGACCATGTCCATTTTCCTCCCACAGTCTAAGACGTTCAGGTCGGGGTTAGTGAATAATAGGCTTGTGATGTTGATGGCAGAAGCATGATAAAACATGTGGGCTACCTCCAGCACATCCTCAGCGTGTTGGGAGTTTACGCATTTGACTGTTTCAAAGTACGTGTGACTAAGATAGTCCAATCTGGATGCGAGAGAAAATTGAGGGTTATCGGCTGTGTAGGAGTAAAGGGTTAGATTGATCATGGAGTACATTTGTGTTGGTTGGTACATTTTGGGCTCTCAATGAGAACCCCCCCCGCCCCACCCATTCTTTTAAACTGCAGTGAGTACAGGCCCATAGGTAGCAGTTTGTGGCTAGGATGAGTTAACTTGGTTCTTTAAGCCTGGTGTGTATCTGTTGGTCATGAAGGTCCTGATCAAAAACAAAAGGCAGGGCTTGGCCTGATACTGTGCCCACCAACCTCTGACACGCCGCCTTCTCCTTTTTCCACTTGGGCAAAAGATACAAAAGCCTGAAAGAATGAACGTGCAGGCTCAGGAAGAACTTCTATTCCATTGTTCCCTAGCATGATGTAGATTTTGGTCATTATGAACTTGCATCTTATAGTCTACCTGTACTGCACTTTCACAGTAACTTTATTCTGCATTGTTGTTGTTTTACCTTGTTCTATCTCATTGCACCATGTAATGGTTTGATCTGTATGAACAGTACGTAAGTCAAGTTTTTCCACTGTATCTTGATACACGTGACAATAATTCACCAATTCCAATATTGGCCTTTTTGCATGGACTGGATAAAGTCTATGTTCATGTCATTCTACAGATGCACAACAAAGCTTGGTACTGAAACTGCACACCCACGGACAGGAGAGCTCCACTGTGGGTTGTCAGGAGTGCCCATTGCATCACTGGCACCAGCCTACCATCGAGGACCGATGTGCCGGAAGATGGACTGTTTGTCCCAGTCCCATCTGGGAAGAGGCTACGTAGCATCCACAGCCATGAGTGAGTATACCGGCAAGGCAGTAGAGGTTTGAGTTCAGTTTCCGTTCTTTAACTCTAAACCGCCTTGAGTTTAAAACCAAATTTCTGTGGCTTTGCAGGAAGTTGGAGTTTGCCAGGGTGTACAGACTGCACTTGGGGCAGTCACCAGCAGGGGACAGACTTGTGCCTCTCAGTGCCAGACAAAACCACCCAGAAGTGCTGCCTTTTATTGCAGTGCTATGCAAACTCCTTGTGCTGCAAGGACAGGAAGTGCGTTAAGTGTCTGAAAATACTCTTCTCTCCCCCCCCCCCCGCCCCCGCTAATTGGCTACACCTCAGCAGTGAACTGTTGATGTTGCAGACTGCTGGTAAAGTCTGGTCCTAAACTCCCCTCGAGAGCAGACTTGATTGGGAGATGGGGGCGGGGAAAGAGAGAGGGGAAGAAAAGGCCTAGTTCTGCTCCACGTCTAATGAAGTAGCTACATCACTCCAGTACATAAAATGGAGATGACCTACTGTATTGTCTCTGCTAACCCATTCCACACTGGGCCAAAGTGACAATATTTAATCATCTTTATTAAAGCAAAAATATACACATCCAGAGACAGCATCTTGTACAGACATTGTAGGATTAACAAACAGATCCAAGTTAACGATCTCACATTGTGAATAAATTTGGTTTTAAAAAATAGAAGTCTGCTGACTTGCAAGAGTGCATTCTGTACAAACCTCACTATAAACAACTCCTTAATAAAGCTCATCTACCCCATTCTACATTTGGTCAGTTAAATAAATACTTATCCCAATTTGTGTAATTAAGTTTGACACAATCTCTTATCAGCTTCCTGCAGCCACCCTCCACACTGCAAACACGCATTTTACATGATAAATTGTTTATATATAGACACGGGTAATTCAGTTCAACTGAACCGGAGATTGCTTCGTTCCCTGAGGCCTCTTATGCTGGTAGCAGCAGCAACCTTCACTGTGAATTGCTCTCTGGCCCACGGTCAGAGGGGGAGATCCCTGAACTAAACAAGATGCTGGCCACATGACACAGAACAAGTGGATACAGATCTTTATTTCAGAAGGTTGACCATGCAATGTAAAATAGGCTACCTTTGTCAGTTTAACTAGCCACAAGAACTCATTTAGCTTCAGAAATTAACAGTAAATTGTCCGTAGTTGCATGTGTGGGCTCAGGCTGCCCACCTAAAATATTCACACACCGATGGGTTGAGAAGTGGAAGGTTGTGGCGTTGAGCAGCCTCTCAGTTCTTCCGCATGGTGAGGTTGGCATTTGTCACTAATCCAGACAATGGCCTACTTTCTAATAGGTCGTCTTTCAGGCAGTGAAACGACTCCTTGTTTATTTGCAGCACTTCTCTCAAACCTTTGTTTTCAGACTGCAAAGAAAAGACCAGAGAGTAACATCAACAATTCCAGCCTAGTGCAAGGACAACACACATCAAAGTTGCTGGTGAACGCAGCAGGCCAGGCAGCATCTCTAGGAAGAGGTACAGTCGACATTTCGGGCTGAGACCCTTCGTCAGGACTAACTGAAAGAAGAGATAGTAAGAGATTTGAAAGTGGGAGGGGGAGATCCAAAATGATAGGAGAAGACAGGAGGGGGAGGGATGGAGCCAAGAGCTGGACAGGTGATTGGCAAAAGGGATATGAGAGGATCATGGGACAGGAGGCTCAGGGAGAAGGAAAAGGGGGAGGGGGGAAAACCCAGAGGATAGGCAAGGGGTATAGTCAGAGGGACAGAGGGAGAAAAAGGAGAGAGAAAGAATGTGTGTATATAAATAAATAACAGATGGGGTACGAGGGGGAGGTGGAGCATTAGTGCAAGTCAGAGAAGTCAATGTTCATGCCATCAGGTTGGAGGCTACCCAGACGGAATATAAGGTGTTGTTCCTCCAACCTGAGTGTGGCTTCGATTGTTTAGATGGTGTCTAACATCCTCCATCACACGGGCTTATTCTACACACAGCAAGTGGAAATAAATTTAATGTGGCACGTGTGCCTGGTTCTGACTTTAAAGTGAGGGTTGATAGGGTGATTAAGTCAGTGTATTGACCTTCATTAGTCATGGAATTGAGCTCAAGAGCTAAGATGTGATGTTGCAGCTCCAGATTAGTTTTGGAGTTCTGCCAAGAAAAATGTATAGTGATTCACTTTGGAAGGTCAAATTAAGGCAGAATTGAGTTAAAGGCTGGAACCTTAGCAGTGTGGAGGAATAAAGGGATCTCGGGGTTCACATCCATAGATCCCACAATTGCCACAGAAGTTGATAGAGTGGTTAAGAAAGCATATGGTGTGTTGGCTTTCATTAGTCAGGGACTGATTTCAAGAGCCACAGGGTAATGTTACAACCCTATAAAACTGTGGTAAGACCACACTTGGAATAGCGTGTTCCGTCCTGGTCACCTCATTACAGGAAGGATGTGAAAGGTTTAGAGAGGTTGCACAGGAGATTTACCGGGTCGCTGCCTGGATTAGAGAGCATGTCTTATGAGGATAAATTGAGCAAGCTTGGGCTTTTCTCTTTGGAGGAAAGGAAGATGAGAGGTGATTTACTTGATAGAGGTGTACAAGATAATGAGGGGCATTGACAGAGTGGTCAGAAACAGGCCCTTTGTCCCTCCTAGTCGGTGCCAAGCTATTATTCTACCTATTTCCATCACCTTGCACCCGGACCATAGCCCACCAGCATCCACCACCTTTGGCAGCTTGTTCCATGCTTGCATCACTCTTGACCTCAACCTCAACCTCAGTCTCTAGTTCTAGTCTCACCTATTATTAACGGGAAAAAGTCTGCTTGCATTCACTATCTAGACCACTCAATTCTACACACCTCTATCAAATCTCCCCTCATTTTCCTACACTCCAGGGAATGAAGTCCGAATCCAGGGAAAAGAATCAACCGTCAATGTTTCGGGCCCTTCTTCAGCACGGGAAAGGACAGGGGGAAAGTCAGGAGTAAGAAAGTGGGGGGAGGGGGAGGAAAAAGTACAAGGTGGCACTGAGTATAGGAATAGAATGAGGTGGAGGATAAATGTGTGGCTGAGGGATTGGAGTAGGGGTGACCGGTACAAAAAGGATGGTTGCACTTGAATCCCAGGGGGACCAATATCCTGGCAGGGAGGTTTGCCAAGGCTACTGGGGAGAGTTTAAACTAGAATTGTTGAGGGGTGGGAACTGAACTGAAGAGACTGGGGAAGAGGCAGTTGGCTCACAAATAGAGAAAGCCTGTAGACAGTGTGTGAGGGAGGATAGGCAGGTGATAGAGAAGGGGCGCGCTCAGACCGACGGTTTGAGATGTGTCTATTTTAATGCATGAAGTATTGAGAACAAAGCGGATGAGCTTAGAGCATGGTTCAGTACTTGGAGTTGTGGCCATTACAGAGACTTGGATGGCTCAGGGACAAGAATGCAAAACTGGGCTGAGAAGTGGCAGATGGAGTTCAACCCAGATAAGTGTGAAGTGGTTCATTGTGGTAGGTCAAATATGATGGCAGATTATAGTATTAATGGTAACACTCTTGGCAGTGTGGAGGATCAGAGGGATCTTGGGGTCCAAGTCCATAGGATGCTCAAAGCAGCTGCGCAGGTTGACTCTGTGGTTAAGAAGGCATACGGTGTATTGGCCTTCATCAATCGTGCAATTGAACTTAGGATCCAAGAGGTAATGTTGCAGCTACATAGGGCCCTGGTCAGACCCCACTTGGAGTACTGTGCTCAGTTCTGGTCGCCTCACTACAGGAAGGATCTGGAAACCATAGAAAGGGTGCAGTGGAGATTTACAAGGATGTTGCCTGGATTGGGGAGCGTGCCTTATGAAAACAGGTTGAGTGAACTTGGCCTTTTCTCCTTGGAGCGACGGAGGATGAGAGGTGACCTGATAGAGGTGTATAAGATGATGAGAGGCATTGATCGTGTGGATAGTTAGAGGCTTTTTCCCAGGGCTGAAATGGCTAGCATGAGAGGACACAGGCTTAAGGTGCTGGGGAGTAGGTACAGAGGAGATGTCAGGGGTAAGTTTTTTACACAGAGAGTGGTGAGTGCGTGGAATGGGCTGCCAGCAACGGTGGTGGAGGCGGATACGATAGGGTCTATTATGTTGTATAGGTACATGGAGCTTAGAAAATTAGAGGGCTACGGGTAAGCTTAGTAATTTCTAAGGTAGGGACAAGTTCAGCACAACATTGTGGGCCCAAGGGCCTGTACTGTAGGTTTTCTATGTTTCTATGTGGCAGGTGATAGGTGAAACTGGAAGGGGGGGGTGAAGTAAAGGGCTGGAAGAGGGGGAATCTAATTGGAGATGATAGAAGACTGGAAGAGGGAGGTGATGGGCAGGTAAGGAGTTAAGGTGAGAGGGGGAAACAGGAATGGAGAATGCTGAAGGAGGGGCGGTGGAGGCTACACAGACAGAATGTAAGGTGTGGCTTCTCCAACCTGAGTGTGGCCTCATCGCAGCAGTAGAGGAAGTCATGGACTGACATGTCAGGATGGGAAGAAGAATTAAAAAGGGTGGCTACAGGGAGATCCTGCTTTTTCTGGCAGAGTGTAGGTGCTTGGCGAGGCAGTTTGCACCAGATGCAATAGGTGACCCCAACAGACTCACAAGTGAAGTGTCGCCTCATTTGGAAGGACTGTCTGGGGCCCTGAATGGTAGTGAGGGAGGTGGTGTAAGGGCAGGTGCAGCATTGTTCCACTTGCAAGGATAAGTACCAGGAGGGAAATCAGTGGGGAGGGACGAGTGGACAAGAGAGCTGCTTAGGGAGCAATCAGAGCAGAAAGTGGAGAGGTGAGGGAAAGATGTGTTTGGTGGTGGGATCTTAGTGGAGATGGTGGAAATTACAGAGAACTGTGTTAGTCATGGAGGCTAGCGGGGTGATAGGTGAGGACAAGAGGAACCCTATCCCTGGTGTGATTGTGGGAGCAGGTGCAAAATAGAGGTGATGTGGATGAGGGCAGTGTTGATGTTGGAGGAAGGGAAACCCCTTTCTTTGAAGGAGGACATCTCATTAGTTCTGAAATGAAAAGCCTCATCCTGAGGGACAGATGGGGCAGAGACTGAGGAACTAATAGAAGAGGACAGCATTTTTACAAGTGACAGGGAGAGGAGAGTTATAGTCCAGGTAGCTGTGAGAATCAAGTGGGTTTATAAAATTTATCAGTAGATAGACTGTCTCCAAAGAAGAAGACAGAGAGATCGAGAATGGGGAGAGAGTAACTGGAAATGGGCCAAGTAAATTTGAAGACAGGGTGGAAGTTACAGGCAAAGTGGATGAAGTCTGAGCTCAACATGGGTGCAGAAAGCAGTCGTTGATATAGCTCTCCTAACCTATTCAACCTTTTCTCAAACTCAGGTCTTCCTTAGCAACAGCCTTGTGATTTTTTTTTCCTGTTGGAGAATTGCACACAATACTCAAAATTAAGACTAAGATGTGAGCAGAATTAAACCATTTGACCCATCAAATCTACTTTCCATTTTATCATGGCCAATTTATTATCCCTTCCACTCCCATTCTCCTTCCTTCCTTCTCCCCATAAACTTTGACACCCTTACTAATCAAGAACCTATCAACCTCCACTTTAAATATACCCACTGACTTGGCCTCCACAGCCTCCTGTGGCAATGAATTCCACAGATTCACCATCCTCTGGCTAAAAGAATTCTTCCACAACCCTGTTCTAAATGGATGTACCTTAATTCTGAGGATGTATTCCACCCCACCATCCCAGATATCTCCATTATAGGAAACATCTTCTCTACCTCTGCTCTATCTAGGTCTTTCAGTATCCTATTGGTTTTAGAAAATTGGCCCCTCAATCTTCTAAACTCTTAGCGAGTACAGGCCTAGAACCATCAGGTGCTCCTCACACATTAACCATTTCATTCCTGGAATCATTCTCGTGAACCTTATGTGACCCTCTCCAATGCAAACAGGGGCCCAAAACTGCTCATAATACTCCAGATGTGGTCTGACCAATGCCTTACAAAGCTTCAGCATCACATCCATGAGAACATCTGCAGATGCTAGAAATCCAGAGTAACACACACAAGATACTGGGGGAACTCAGACGGAAAAGAGTGAACAGTTGAAGGATCTCGGCCTGAAACATTGACTGTTTACTCTTTTCCATGGATGCTGCCTGGCCTGCTGCGTTCCCCCAGCATTTTGTGTGTTGCCTCGCATTACATCCTTGTTTTCGCTTGCTCTCAAAACAAATGCTAACATTGCATTTGCCTTCTTTATTACTGACTTAACCTGCAAGTTAACCTTTAGGGAATCTTGCACAAAGACTGCCTAGTCATTTAAAAACTCAGATTCCTGAATTTTATCCCTATTTTAAAAAAAATCTATGCTTTTATTCCTTCTATCACAGTACATGACCATACCCTTTATTTCATACTTCTAATTAGACCTAATCTACGCCTTGCATAACTTCAACATAACATCCCAACTCCTGTACAAAGACAAGAAAATCAGCAGATGCTGGAAATCCAAGCAGTACACACACAATACTGGAGGAACTCAGCAGGCCAGGCAGCATCGCTGGAAAATAGTAAACAGTCAACATCTTGGGCTGAGGCCCTTCATCAGGATCCTGATGAAGTCTCGGCCAGAAATGTCGACTGCTTACTCAGTCCCAACTCCTGTACTGAATACTTTGATTTATGAAGGCATAGATAGGGAAGATGGTCAGTCTTTTTCCCTTGGTGGAAAGGGTCTTCTTCTATGCTATAGTGCTCTATGACATTATGCCTTTCATTTTATAAATGTCAGATCTCCCGTCAGCTTCTGGTGCTCCAGAGGAAAAAAAAATTCCAGTTTGTCCAACCTCTCCTTGCAGAACACAGAACAGTAGTTTATAGCTAATCGCCTCTAATTGAAGACACATTCTGATATTTGTGAGATTGGGGCCGTAAGTGAGAAACTGGACAAGGCAGTACTTGAATTGAATAATGATGTAACACAGTGGACGACAAGTTGGCACCTTCGACAGAGGAGAGGGTTCTGCTGTTGTATTTGAATCCACACTCACCTCTAACTGGACAATTCTTTCCTGCTCCTTGAACAGGCGTTGTTCATCGATTTCAATGGCTTTTCTCATCACTGTGGCCATTTCATGGATTTTATCGATGTGCACCTGAAGCTCCTGTGGTGAAACAAAGTCGATTTATCAATTCTGCACAGACGCTGTCCCTAATGTATAAACACAATCTACTCCTGAGTGAGAAGAGAATTCTACCCGAACAGTCCCTGTACTACACTTGGTGCTGGATGTTTCGTAATACTTGTGGGATGCACCCAGCACATTCTTAGGGTCAAAGTACATTCAATTATCTAAATACATAGATGTCATTTACTAATTTCAGATTCATTTTGTTGCAGGCATAAATAAATATACCGAAGAATTTATGAAGAACTACATACAAAGAATGACAAATGATGTGCAAATTAAAAATAAATAATACAGTATTACCAATGACATGCAAAACGCTGGGGGAACTCAGCAGGTGAGTTCCTCCAGCCTTTTGTCTGTGCTCCTTTGCATTTCAAACATCTTCAGAATCTTGCGTTAATATACTGAGAACGTGAGCTGCGGAGTCCATGAGGGTGAGGCTGTAGGTTGTGGAATCAGTTCGGAATTGAGGTGAGTGAAGTTGTCCACTCTGGTCCAGAAGCCTGATGGATGAAAGGTAAAAACTGCTCCTGAACTGATGGTGTGGAATGCAAGGCTCCTGTATGCAGCTGTGAGGAGAGTACATGGCCTGGAAGATGGGGTCCTCGATGATGTACTCTGCTTTCTTGTGGTAATGCTCCTTGTAAATGTGCTCAACAGGGGAGAGGGCTTGACCTGCGGACTGGGCCGTATCCACCACCTTGTGTACTTTTCCATTCCTGGGTACTGGTGTTTCTGGTAAACCTCTTCTGCACCCTCTCCAAAGCCTCAATATCCTTCCTATAGTGAGGCGACCAGAACTGTGAGCAATACTCCAGATGCAGCCTCACTAGAGTTTTATAAAGCTGCAACATAACTTTCTGACCTTTGAAGTCAGTGCCTCTGCATGCCACATGCCTTCCTAACCACCCTGTCAAAGCTTCAGGGAGCTATGTTCTTGGACCCCAAGACTCTCTGCGCAGCAACACTGTTGAGGGTCTTGCCCTTAACAGTGTACTGTCTTTGCATTAGACCTACTGAAGTGCAACACTTTACATTTGGCCAGGTTAAATTCCATCTGCCATTTCCCTGCCCATATCTGCAACCGATCTATCTCCCACTGTATTTTTTGCCAGTCCTCTATGCTATCGACACCACCAAACTTCATATCATCTGCAGACTTACTAACCTGCCCATCTACATTTTCATCCAGGTCATTTATATACACCACAAACAGAAGTCCCGGTACAGATCCCTGAGAAACACCACTAATCACGGAACTCCAGACAGAACAAGTCCTTTCAACCACCAACTTCCATCTTATACGGGCAAGCAAATTCTGAATCCAAACAGCTAATTCACTATGCATCTTAATTTTCTGGATGTGCCTCCCATGAGGATGATGGGAGTGACCTTGTCAAACGCCTTACTAAAATCCATCTTCATCAATCACCCTTGTCAACATGTTAAAAAAAACTCAATCAAGTTAGTAAGACATGACTTGCCATGCACAAAGCCACACTGGCTCACCCTAATTAGGCCATGATATT
Organism: Mobula hypostoma; assembly: GCF_963921235.1. Classification (NCBI taxonomy): domain Eukaryota; kingdom Metazoa; phylum Chordata; class Chondrichthyes; order Myliobatiformes; family Myliobatidae; genus Mobula; species Mobula hypostoma. The sequence continues at coordinate 3,836,970 of NC_086105.1, read as the reverse complement.
CCTGAGTCTCCACCCAGGAGACTTGCACGACAGAGTAGGGAAAACCAAGAGGAAGCCCTGAACACCACCCGTGATCACTGCTGTCTGAAACGCCAGCGGTGTATTGGGCAGTAGGTAGCCTGGCTCCAGTGGATGCGAAGTTGTTGGAGTCCATTATTAAGAAAGAGGTTTTGGGGTATTTGGAGGCACATGATGAAGTAGGTCATAGTGAGCAACCCACACAAAACGCTGGAGGAACTCAGCAGGCCAGGCAGCATCTTTGGAAAAGAGTACAACTGACTTTTTGGGTGAGACCCTTCAGCAGGACTGTAAGAAAAAAGATGAGATGGAGAAACACAAGGTGATTGGTGAAACCAGGAGGCGGAGGGGTGAGGAAAAGAGCTGGGAAGTTGATTGGTGAAAGGGATACAGGGCTGGAGAAGGGGGAATCTGATAGAAGAGGACAGAAGGCCATGGAAGAAAGAAAAGGGGAGAGGAGCACCAGAGGGAGGTGATGTGCAGACAAGGAGAGAAGGTGAGAGGGAGAAGGGGATGGGGAATGTGGGGGGGAGGGGCATTACCAGAAGTTTGAGAAAGCGATGGTCTTGCCATCAGGTTGGAGGCTACGTAGACAGAATATAAGGTGTTGTTCCCCCAACTTGAGTGTGGCCTCATCACAACAGCAGAGGAGGCCATGGACAGACATATCGGAATGGGAAGTGGCTGGCCACTGGAAGATCCCGCCTTTTATGCTCAGCGAAGCGGTCTCCCACACCACACCGGGTCTCACCGATATACAGGAGACCACACCAGGAGCACCAGACACAATATATGACCCCAACAGACTCACAGGTGGAGTGTTGCCTCATCTAGAAGGACTGTTTGGCGCACTGAATGGTAGTGAGGGAGGATGTGTAGGGGCAGGTGCAGCACTTGTTCTGCTTGCAAGGATAAAGTGCCAAGAAGGATATCAGTGGGGAGGGACAATCGAACAAGGGAGTCATGTAGGGAGTGATCCCTGCAGAAAGCAGAAAGTCTAGTTGCGGGGAGGTGGGGGAGAAGAGATGTGCTTGACGGTAGGGACCCGTTGGAGAGGGTGGAAGTTGCGGAGAAATGAGCAGTTTCCTTAAGGTGTAATCTTTCCTGTGAAATCTGTTGGAATTCTTTGAGAAAATAACAAACAGAATAGACAAAGGAGAGTCAGTGGATGTTGTTTACTTAGATTTTGAATAGGCCTTTGACAAAGTACCACATGTGAGTCTGTTTAACAAGTTAGCCCATAGTATTACAGTAAAGATACTTGCATGGATAGAAGATTGGCTGATTGTCAAAGGGGAAAGATTTGGAACAGAAGGCGCCTATGCTGGTTGGCGGCTGGTAACTTGGGTGCTCTGCAGGGGTCAGTATTAAGACTGCTTTTCTCTTGTATGTCAATGATTTGCATGACGGAATTGATGGGTTTGTACCCAGTTTGCAGATGATGCAAAGATAGGTGGAGGGGCAAGTAGCGTTAGGGCAGCAAGGAATCTGCAGAAGAACTTGGACAAATTGGGAGAAAGGGTGAAGAAGTGGCAGATATCAGGAAGTGTATGGTTATGCACTTTTGTAGAAGGAATAAACTTTAATTTAGCTATACTGTGCAGAGTAGGCATTTGCAGCGTAATGAGTCCACACCACCTCAGCAACCCCTGACAAACCTGATATAACCCTAATCTAATCATGGGACAATTTACAATAACTAACCCTAATGGGTGCTTCTTTGGACTGTGGAGGAAACCAGAGGACTTGGAGAAACCCACACATTACATGGGAAGGACGTTTGGAGATCCCTTACAGAACAGCACCAGAAGTGAACTCGAACCTCCAGAATGCTCCGAGCTGTAATTGTGTTGCGCTAACCTCTACACCACCATGGCATAGACACTTTTCAAAACAGGGAAAAAGTTCAAAGATCTGAGGTGCAACAAGACTTGGGAGTCTTCATGCAGGATACCATATGTGTCAAGTTGTGGTGGAAATGTATCACTCTTCCTTCACGTTTGCTGGATCACAATCATGGCACTTCCTCCCCAACAACACTGGAACAGTTTCAGGAAGGCAGCTCACCACCACCACCTGAAGAGTAACTAGGGATGGGCAATAAATGCCGGCTCGCCTTTGAAGCCGACACCTCTTGAATGGATACATACAGAAATGAGGCAATGGGCCATATCTGTTCAGTGGGGACTAGTAACAGTTATGTTCATGCCAGGTTCTGAGCTCACAGATGGAAGATTATTTTTCACACGCACATACAGAAATGTGTTGTTTTGCGTCAATAACCAACATGTTCCGAGGACATGCTGGGGACAGCCCCCAAGTGTCACCACACTTCCTGTGCTAGCACAGCACGTCCACTGCTTATTAATCCTAACTTGTATGTCTTTGGAACGTGGGAAGAAACTGGAGCACCTGGAGGAAACTTACGCACACGTGGGGACAATATACAAAGTCCTGACCAGTGGGAATGGAACCCTGCCCTTTACAGCTGGTGTCATAAAGCATGGTGCTAACCGCTATTGACTTGGACTGTTTAATCATTGTTGTCTTTGCAGCTTAACAATTAATTACTTCCTTTTACATACCTATTTATATACATGTAACTGTTTAGTATGTTCCCTAGTGGTCACACTATGTATATACAGTTGTTCAGTGTGTCCCCTAGTGGTCACATTTGTACAATTCTGGCAAACTCTTGAATCTTCTCTGGTGCTGCATTATTTGACTAGGGGGTATATGATTGCAAATTTGAATGAATGTTTCTTATCTCTGTGCATAAAAAGAACTGACCATGCAGTGGCACCATCCTTTTTGCTTCTCTCTCCCTTGTTACCAGCTTCTACTCCTGTTATTAACCGTTTTCAAATTTTTTTAGTGCCTCCTTCCTGACTTCCAAAAGAACTTTGGATTAAGAATAGAATCTAACAAGGCAGCACTTGGCACAGAGGATAAAAGAAATACCTTGGAATGCTGTTCCTTTAATTTGATGATCATCACTGGGTCGTCCTTCTTACTGGCCATCAGCAGTCGGAACATCTGCTCCCTGTACTTGCTCATGATGAGCTCCAATGCCGACTGATGTTCTTCCAAGGACGTGCGGAGCTCTAGGGACATAGAATTCCAAAGATCATGAACATTGGATCAGAATTAGGCAGAATCTCTTGGATCTATGATTTGCTGTGTAAATGTTCTTTTAGCTCTTGTTAAGCCTCTTCAGTCTCTGTCCTCTCCAGCAGTGGCCTGTACTCATTGAAGGTGTGTCAAGGCAGCCAACACTGGTACACTTGGATAACAGATGAGGAGTGTTTGATGGTCCTGGGACTGTACTTACTTCAGATAAGAAGAACGCAGGGTAATCTCACAGAAATCTATTGAATATTGAAAGGCTTATATAGAGTAAATGAGGAGAGGATATTTCCTAGAGTGGGGGAGTCTGGGGCTGGAATAGCCTCAGAATAGAGGGAATTCCATTTAGAACAGAGATGAAGTGGAATTTCTTTAGACAAAGGGTGGTGAATCCATGGCCACAGACAGCCTTGGAGGTCAAGACAGGGGGTATATTTAAAGTGGAGATCGAAGGATTCTTGATTAGTCAGGGCAAAGGTTACAGGGAGATGGCAGGAGAATGGGCTGAGAGAGATAATATGATAAAATGGTGGAGAAGACTTGATCGACCAAATGGCCTACCCCTGCTCCTATGTTTTAGAGTAAGAGAGGTACAGCACAGAAACAAGCCTCCATATCCCTACTACCCATATACATATCCAAACTTCTCTAGTAACCGCATTGTCATCCAGATCATTGATATAGATGTCAAACAACAAAGGACCCAGCATTGATCCTTGCAGCACTCCACTAGTCACAGGCCTCCAATCAGAGGGGTAACCCTCTACAATCACTCTCTGGCCTCTCCTGCTAAGCCAATGTCTAATCCTATTTACTATTTTATCCTGAATGCCGAGCGACTGAACCTTTCCGACTAGCCTCCCGTTCAGGACCTCGTCAAATACCTTACAAAAGTCCATGAAGACAACATCCACTGCCTTGCCTTTATCCACTTTCCTGGTAACTTCCTTGAAAAATTCTCCAAGACTATAAGACACAGGACCAGAATTTCGCCACTTGGCCTATTGAGTTTGCTCCGCCATTCAACCAGCACTGATCCTTTTTTCCCTCCTCAACCCCATTCCCCAATTTTCTCCACGTAACCTCTTATGCCATGTCCAATCAAGAACCTATCAATCTCTACCTTAAATACACCCAAATCCACAAATTCTCCACTCTATGGCTAAAGAAATTTCTCTGCATCTGTTTTAAATGGACACCCCTCTATCCTGTGCCCTCTTGTCCTAGGCTCCCCACCATGGGAAACAATCTTTCCACATCTACTCTGTCTAGGCCTTTCAACATTCGAAAGATTTCCATGAGATTCTACCTCATTCTCCTAAATACAGGCCAAGGGTGTGGGCACGTGGTGAAGTGGTTAAGGCATTCAACTAGTGACTGGAAGGTCGTGAGTTTGCGCCCTGGCCAAGGCAGCGGGTTATGTCCTTGAGCAAGGCACTTAACCACACAGTGCTCCGTGAGGACACTGGTGCCAAGCTGTATCGGCCCTTGCCCTTCCCTTGGACAACATCGGTGTTGTGGAGAAGGTAGACTTGCAGCATGGGCAACTGCTGGTCTTCCATACAACCTTGCCCAGGCCTGCACCCTGGCGAGTGAAGACTTTCCAGGCGCAGATCCATGGTCTTGCAAGAATAACGGATGCCTTTATTTACACAGGCCAAGAGTCATCAAACATTCCTCATATGATAACCCTTTCTTTCCCAGAATCAACCTTGTGAGCTGCCTCTGGACCCTCTTCAATGTTAGCACATCTTTTCTTAGATGATGAGACCAAAACTGTTCACAATACTAAAGGCGAGGCCTCACCAGTACCTTATAAAGCCTCAGCATCACATCCCTGCTCTTGTATTCAAGCCCTTTTGAAGTGAATGCCTTCCTCACCACTGACTCATCCTGCAAGTTAACCTTTAGGGTGCTCTGCACAAGTACTCCAAAGTCCTTATGCATTTCAGATTTCTGGATTTTCTCCCCATTGTCGAAAATAGTCTGCACATTTATTTCTACTAGCAAAGTGCATTACCTTGCATTTTCCAACATTGTATTTCATTTGCCACTTTCTTGCCTATTCTCCTAATCCAAGCTCTTCTGCAGCCTACCTGTTTCCTCAAAACTACCTACCCCTGCACCAATCATCGTATCATCTGCAAACTAGGCAACAAAGCCATCTGTTTCATCATATCAAATCATTGATAAACAGTATGAAAAGAAGCTGTCCCAACACCAACCCCTGCAGAACACCACTAGTCAATGGCAGCCAACTAGAAAAGGATCCTTTTTTTTCCTGCCTGCTGCCTCCTACCAATCAGCCAATGCCCTAACCATACCAGTAACTTTCCTGTAATATGATGGGCTCTTAACTTGGTAGCAGCCTCGTGTGGCACCTTGTCAAAGGCCTTCTGAAAGTCCAAGTATACAATATTCACTGCATCCCCTTTATCTATCTCACTTGTAGTCTCCTTGAAGAATTCCAACAGGTTGGTCAGGCAAGAGATTCCCTTAAGGAAACCATGCTGACTTTGTTCCATCTTGTCCTATGTCACCAAGTACTCTGTAACCTCATCCTTAACAATTGACTCGACCTTCCCAAACACTGAGGTCAGGTTAACTGGTCTATAATTTCCTTTCTGCTGCCTTCCTCTTTTCTTAAAGAGTGGAGTGACATTTACAATTTTCCAGTCCTCTGGCACCATGCCAGAGTCTAACGATTTTTGAAAGATCATCTCTAGTACCTCCACAATCTCTAATGCTACCTCTTTCAGAACCCGACAGTGCAGTTCATCTGGTCTGGGTAACTTATGCACCCTTAGGTCTTTCAGCTTTTTGAGCATCTTCTCCCTTGTAATAGAAACCGCATTCACTTCTGTTCCTTCACACACTGCTAGTGGCTTCCCTTGTCAGCCACAGATGTACTATTTTGTCATTTGAGTATGTCTTTGTTTTTGGAGTACATTTATCCTGTACCTTCCTGACTTTTCCCCAGAAACGCTCGCCATTGCTGCTCTGCTGTCATCCCTGCCAGCATCTCCTTCCAACTTACTGTGGCCAACTCCTCTCGTGTACCACTGTAATTTCCTTTACTCCACTGAAATACTGCTAACATCAGAGCTTACTTTCTCTCTATCAAATTCCAAGTTGAACTCTATCATACTGTGATCACTGACTCCTAAGGGCTCTTTTACCTTAAGCTCCTAATCATCTCTGGTTCATTACATAACACCTAACCCAGAATAGCTGATCCCTTAGTAGGTTCAACGACAAACTGCTCTAGAAAGCTATCTCGTAGGCATTCAGCAAACTCACTCTGTTGAGATCCATTACCAACCTGATTTTCCCAATTGACCATGACTACCATAACATTGCCCTTTGACTCACCTTTTCTATTTCCTGTTGTAATCTGCGGTCCACATCCCAGCTACTGTTGGGAGGCCTGTATATAACTGCCATCAGGGTCCTTTTCTCCTTGCAGTTTTTTAACTCAACCCACAAGGATTCAACATCTGATCCTACGTCATATCTTTCCACTGGTTTGATGCCATTCTTCAGCAGCAGAGCCACACCACCCCCTCGGCCTACATTTCTACCCCTCTGATATAACATGTAACCTTGGACATTCAGCTCCCAACTACAACCATCCTTCAGCCACGATTCAGTGATGGCCACAACATTATACCTGACAATGTGTAATAGTGCAACAAGATCATCCACCTTATTTCGTATACTTTGTGCACTGAGATACAGCACTTTGAGTGCTGTATTTGCTACCCTTTTTGATTTTGCATCCATGATGCACTAATACTCACCTCCTGCTGGCTGCAATTATGTCCTATCATCTGCCTACCCTTCCTGACAGTCTGACTGCACACTATCTTTGCTTTTTTACCATCCATCCTGTCCTAAGTCACTTCATTCCAGTTCCCACCCCCCTGCCAAATTAGTTTAAACCCCCTCAACAGCTGTAACAAACCTGCCCTCGAGAATATTGGGTGGACGTGACCTACCTCACACGAAACCATGCTGACTATCCTTAATCAATCCATGTATACTCAACTACTTACAGTTGCAAGAAAAAGTTAGTGAACCCTTGGCAATTACCTAGTTTTCTGTATTAATTACTCACAAGAGGTGGTCTGATCTTCAACTAAGTCACAATAATAGACAAACTCAATCTACCTAAACTAATAACACACAAACAATGTACTCCTCCTCGTCAATACTGCCATGATGGAATGGTGGAGCAAACTCAATGGGCTGAATGGCCTAATTCTTCTCCTATGTCTTATGGTCTACTTGTGTATTCACCTTTTTCCTATCTACCAGGTCCCTTAATATCTCTTGAAAACCAAGATTCCTTACACTTGTTATCGTCACCTTTAATTCTGAAAGGCACATACAAGCTTTGTACTCTAAAAATTTCATTTTTGAAGGCCCCCCAACTTTCCAAATACACCTTTACCAAAAAACAGCCTGTCCCAGTCCACACTTGCCAGATCATTTCTCATTCCATCAAAATTGAATGCATGCATTACTAAATGACAATAAAAGAGGACTGCATGTCTTCATAATCTAATTGCCCTTTCTCCAAATTAGAACTTCAACCTGCAGACCACATCCATCTCTCTGTATATTTTCTTTGAAATTAATGGCATTGTGGTTACTGGAAGCTAAGCGTTCTCCTACACAAACTTCTATCACCTGTCCCGTCTCATTCCCCAACAGCAGATCCCATATTGCACATTCTCTTGTTGGGACTTCTATGTACTGATGAAACTTTCCTGAACACATTTGACAAGCTCTATCCCATCTAGCCCTTTAGCAGTATGGCATTCCCAGTCAATATGTGGAAAGTTAAAATCACCTACAATAACAATCTTATGTTTCTTGCAACAATCTGCGATCTCTTAACAAATTTGTTCCTCTAAATCCCTAGGACTGTTGAGTGGTCTGCAGTATAGCCCCAGTAACATGGTCATACTTCTCTTATTTCTCAGTTCCACCTATAACGGCAGATTTAAAAGGAACAGAGCCTCAGAGAGTGGGCAGCGTAGTTTGCGGGCAGCGGAGTGAGCCGGGAGCAGAGTGAAGACTTAAGGGCTTCGGCTCACCGGGCTTAGGCGGAAGCGGGCGAGGCGAGGAAGGTTTGACATTCATTTTCTGTTGCTATTTGAGGAGAGGGGCATTATGACTGTGAGGGCAGTTTGCTGTTCTCGGTGTCGGATGTGGGAGGCCCTGGAGTCTCCAAGCCTCCCGGACGTCTACATCTGCGCCAAGTGCATCGAGATGCAGCTCCTAAGGGACCGCGTTACGGAACTGGAGCTGCAGCTCGATGACCTTCGTCTGGTCAGGGAGAGCGAGGAGGTGATAGAGAGGAGTGGAAGGCAGGTGGTCACGCCGGGGCCACGGGAGGCAGACAAGTGGGTCACGGTTAGGAGGGGGAAGGGGAAAAGGCAGGTGATGGGGAGTACCCCGGCGGCTGTGCCCCTTAACAACAGGTACTCCTGTTTGAGTACTGTTGGGGGGGACAGCTTACCCGGGGGAAGCGACAGTGGCCCTGCCTCCGGCACAGAGTCTGGCCCTGTAGCTCAGAAGGGTAGGGCAAGGAAGAGGAGGGCAGTTGTGATAGGGGACTCGATAGTAAGGGGGTCAGATAGGCGATTCTGTGGACACAGTCCAGAGACTCGGATGGTAGTTTGCCTCCCTGGTGCCAGGGTCCGGGATATTTCTGATCGTGTCCAAGATATCCTGAAGTGGGAGGGTGAAGAGCCAGAGGTCCTGGTACATATAGGTACCAATGACATAGGTAGGAAAAGGGATGAGGTCCTGAAAGAAGAATATAGGGAGCTAGGAAGGGAGTTGAGAAAAAGGACCGCAAAGGTAGTAATCTCGGGATTACTGCCTGTGCCACGCGACAGTGAGAGTAGGAATGCGATGAGGTGGAGGATAAATGCGTGGCTGAGGGATTGGAGCAGGGGGCAGGGATTCAAGTTTTTGGATCATTGGGACCTCTTTTGGCGCAGGTGTGACCTGTACAAAAAGGACGGGTTACACTTAAATCCTAGGGGGACCAATATCCTGGCAGGGAGATTAGCGGGGGCTACTGAGGTGACTTTAAACTAGAATGGTTGGGGGGTGGGAATCAAATTAAAGCGGCTAGGTGTGAGGAGGTTAGTTCACAACAGAGGGATGGGAACCAGTACAGAGAGACAGAGGGGTGTAAAGTGAGCGTAGAAGCAAAAAGTACAAAGGGGAAAAGTAAAAGTGGCAGGCCGACAAATCCAGGGCAAGCATTAAAAAGGGCTAAGAGAGTTGTAAAAGAGCGCCTGAAGGCTTTATGTGTCAATGCAAGGAGCATTCGTAATAAGGTGGATGAATTGAAAGTGCAGATTGTTATTAATGATTATGATATAGTTGGGATCACAGAGACATGGCTCCAGGGTGACCAGGGATGGGAGCTCAACGTTCAGGGATATTCAATATTCAGGAGGGATAGACACGAAGGAAGGGGAGGTGGGGTGGCGTTGCTGGTTAAAAAAGAGATTAACGCAATAGAAAGGAAGGACATAAGCCGGGAAGATGTGGAATCGATATGGGTAGAGCTGCGTAACACTAAGGGGCAGAAGACGCTGGTGGGAGTTGTGTACAGGCCACCTAACAGTAGTAGTGAGGTCGGAGATGGTATTAAACAGGAAATTAGAAATGTGTGCAATAAAGGAACAGCAGTTATAATGGGTGACTTCAATCTACATGTAGACTGGGTGAACCAAATTGGTAAAGGTGCTGAGGAAGAGGATTTCTTGGAATGTATGCGGGATGGTTTTTTGAACCAACATGTCGAGGAACCGACTAGAGAGCAGGCTATTCTGGACTGGGTTTTGAGCAATGAGGAAGGGTTAATTAGCGATCTTGTCGTGAGAGGCCCCTTGGGTAAGAGTGACCATAATATGGTGGAATTCTTCATTAACATGGAGAGTGACGTAGTTAATTCAGAAACAAAGGTTCTGAACTTAAAGAGGGGTAACTTTGAAGGTATGAGACATGAATTAGCTAAGATAGACTGGCAAATGACACTTCAAGGATTGACGGTGGATATGCAATGGCAGGCATTTAAAGGTTGCATGGATGAACTACAACAATTGTTCATCCCAGTTTGGCAAAAGAATAAATCAAGGAAGGTAGTGCACCCCGTGGCTGACAAGAGAAATTAGGGATAGTATCAATTCCAAAGAAGTAGCATACAAATTAGCCAGAGAAAGTGGCTCACCTGAGGACTGGGAGAAATTCAGAGTTCAGCAGAGGAGGACAAAGGGCTTAATTAGGAAGGGGAAAAAAGATTATGAGAAAACTGGCAGAGAACATAAAAACGGACTGTAAAAGCTTTTATAGATATGTAAAAAGGAAAAGACTGATAAAGACAAATGTAGGTCCCCTGCAAACAGAAACAGGTGAATTGATTATGGGGAGCAAGGACATGGCAGACCAATTGAATAATTACTTTGGTTCTGTCTTCACTAAGGAGGACATAAATAATCTTCCAGAAATAGTAAGGGACAGAGGGTCCAGTGAGATGGAGGAACTGAGCGAAATACATGTTAGTAGGGAAGTGGTGTTAGGTAAATTGAAGGGATTGAAGGCAGATAAATCCCCAGGGCCAGATGGTCTGCATCCCAGAGTGCTTAAGGAAGTGGCCCAAGAAATAGTGGATGCATTAGTGATAATTTTTCAAAACTCGTTAGATTCTGGACTAGTTCCTGAGGATTGGAGGGTGGCTAATATAACCCCACTTTTTAAAAAAGGAGGGAGAGAGAAACCGGGGAATTATAGGCCGGTTAGCCTAACGTCGGTGGTGGGGAAACTGCTGGAGTCAGTTATCAAGGATGTGATAACAGCACATTTGGAAAGCGGTGAAATGATCGGACAAAGTCAGCATGGATTTGTGAAAGGAAAATCATGTCTGACGAATCTCATAGAATTTTTTGAGGATGTAACTAGTAGAGTGGATAGGGGAGAACCAGTGGATGTGGTATATTTGGATTTTCAAAAGGCTTTTGACAAGGTCCCACACAGGAGATTAGTGTGCAAACTTAAAGCACACGGTATTGGGGGTAAGGTATTGGTGTGGGTGGAGAATTGGTTAGCAGACAGGAAGCAAAGAGTGGGAATAAACGGGACCTTTTCAGAATGGCAGGCGGTGACTAGTGGGGTACCGCAAGGCTCAGTGCTGGGACCCCAGTTGTTTACAATATATATTAATGACTTGGATGAGGGAATTAAATGCAGCATCTCCAAGTTTGCGGATGACACGAAGCTGGGTGGCAGTGTTAGCAGTGAGGAGGATGCTAAGAGGATGCAGGGTGACTTGGATAGGTTGGGTGAGTGGGCAAACTCATGGCAGATGCAATTTAATGTGGATAAATGTGAAGTTATCCACTTTGGTGGCAAAAATAGGAAAACAGATTATTATCTGAATGGTGGCCGATTAGGAAAAGGGGAGGTGCAACGAGACCTGGGTGTCATTATACACCAGTCATTGAAAGTGGGCATGCAGGTACAGCAGGCGGTGAAAAAGGCGAACGGTATGCTGGCATTTATAGCGAGAGGATTCGAGTACAGGAGCAGGGAGGTACTACTGCAGTTGTACAAGGCCTTGGTGAGACCACACCTGGAGTATTGTGTGCAGTTTTGGTCCCCTAATCTGAGGAAAGACATCTTTGCCATAGAGGGAGTACAAAGAAGGTTCACCAGATTGATTCCTGGGATGGCAGGTCTTTCATATGAAGAAAGACTGGATGAACTGGGCTTGTACTCGTTGGAATTTAGAAGATTGAGGGGGGATCTGATTGAAACGTATAAGATCCTAAAGGGATTGGACAGGCTAGATGCGGGAAGATTGTTCCCGATGTTGGGGAGGTCTAGAACGAGGGGTCACAGTTTGAGGATAGAGGGGAAGCCTTTTAGGACCGAGGTTAGGAAAAACTTCTTCACACAGAGAGTGGTGAATCTGTGGAATTCTCTGCCACAGCAAACTGTTGAGGCCAGTTCATTAGCTATGTTTAAAAGGAAGTTAGATATGGCCCTTGTGGCTACAGGGGTCAGGGGGTATGGAGGGAAGGCTGGGTTCTGAGTTGGATGATCAGCCATGATCATAATAAATGGCGGTGCAGGCTCGAAGGGCCGAATGGCCTACTCCTGCACCTATTTTCTATGTTTCTATGTTTCTATAACGCCTCGTTAGTTGAGTTCTCCAGTCTGTCCTGACGGAGCACTGTCCTGACATTTTCCTTGACTAGTTACAACACCCCTCCTCCTTTAATCCCTCCCGCTCTGAAATCTCTAAAACAACAGAACCCTGGAATATTGAACTGCCAGTCCTGCCCCTCCTGCAACAAAGTCTAAATTTTATGGAATAACCCTTCATTTCAAGGGCAATGCAGTAATCTCTCAACTGCACCTAACACGTGTGAAACAATGACAAGATGCATTATATTATGACTCATTTTCAAGCAGAATAGAAATAACAGCTGGCTGTGTCGCCTGGGAACAAAAGACGTAGAGGTGCCAATGCCAGCCCCAGATAAAACATATCAGTGTTTTCCTCTCTGAATTATTGTGCTGAGGAGTCAAAGTGACGGAATAGAACAGAGTAAAACCTTAAGGAGGTAATGATTGTGACGAAAGTACACATAGACTAAGATGTTGACTGTCCTGTGCTATCACCAGTGGGATCAACAGTTGATCTGCCACCTGTCTTCAGGAGAGAGATAAGTAAGACAATGGAGCAGCATTTGGAAATGTTAATGAAGAGACGAGAGAGATTAACAGAAGGAGACACCAGTCTGGGTATTGTCAAGACCGGTTTGCTTTGAACCTGAACTGTTTGAAGTGATGGACAGGCGATACCCCAACAGGGGGATAAAAAGGGACGGGTTCGCTAAGGCAACAGTCACCACACGAGACACCACTCACGACACCACGAGGTATCGAGACCCTGGAAGCGGTGCGCCCCCACAAGTCAGTGGGAGTTTTGGAGGGCTGGTCATGGGACCAGCCATAGACGCACAGGGTGGAAAGATTCGGTCGGCGGGAACCTGGTGTGTGTGTCCACCCTTGCCTGGGTGCCTGGTTCACCGCAGAGGAACGATCGTATCTGAAAACGGAGGGGTCACAGTCGGTGACCTCAGAAGACATTACAAAGGGCTCGCCCGAAAGCTAACTGCGAGAAATATCAAAGGTCTGTTGAATCCGATTTTGAATATCAGCATTCGCTCTCTCTCTCTCAACTGCACAACGATTGTTGCGAACTGAACTAAACTGAACTCTGTCACTTGTGATTGAACATTTTACCCCTCGACTGCGATAGAGCTTGATTTATCCTATTATCCTAGTTCTGTGTACATGTGTGTTTATTCAGTGCTAACCTGTTGCATTTATATCCTTACTATTAGAGTACTGTGTTGCTTATTTCTTTAACAAAACTTTCTTAGTTCCAGTAATCCAGACTCCAACAGAGTGATCCATTTCTGCTGGTTTGGCAACCCAGTTACGGGGTATGTAACATGATTCATCCACAGATATTCAGCCAGAGAAATCTACTGAGATCAGAGTAGCACAAGCTGAGAATTAAGCCACCGCTTGAGAGCTTCACACTTAAGTCTAGTACAGGGCTTACAACATGGAAGAGTACAGTACAGGCCCTTTGACCCACAATGTTGTGCCCACCTTTTGACCTACTCCAAGGTCAATCTAACCCTTCCCTCCCACATAGTCCTTCACTTTCCTATCATCCTATCTAACACTCTTCTAAATGCCTCTGCCTCTATCACCACATTCCATGCACCGTCCACTGAGTAAAAATCTTCCTCTGACATCCCCCCATACTGCCCTCGAATCACTTTAAAATGATACACCCAGGTATTAGCCATTTCCACCCTGGGAAAAGCTCTTTGCCTACCCACTCTATCAGTGCTCTTACAGAGTCTATAAAAAGTATTCAACCCCACCCCCCTTGGAAGTCTTCATGTTTTATAACATTGAATCACAGTGGATTCAATTTGGGTTTTTTTATTTTGACTCTTTCATGTCAAAGTGAAAACAGACCTCTACAAAGTGATCTAAATTTATTACCAACCTAAAACACAAAGTAATTCTTTGCATGAATATTCACCCATTTCAAATCAGTATTTAGTAGATGCACCTTTAGCAGCAATTACAGCCTTGAGTCTGTGTGGACAGGTCTCTAGATTGAGGTCTGGACTCTGACTTGACACTTCAGAACATCAAATTTGTTGTTTTTGAGGCGTTCCTGTGTAGCTTTGGCTTTAGGCTTGGGGTCATTGTCTCACTGGAAAACAAATCTTTTCCCAAATTGCAGTCCACCTCTATCAAATCACCTCTCACTCTCCTTCACTGCAGAGAGAAAAGCCCTAACTTGCTCAGCCGATTGTCATAAGACATGCTCTCTAATCCAGGCAGCATCCTGATAAATCTCTGCACCCTCTCTAAAACTTCCACATCCTTCATATAATGAGGCGACCAAAACTAAACACAATATTCCAAGTGTGGTGTAACCAGTCTCATAGAACTGCAACGTTACCTCACGGCTCTTGAACTCTAACGAAGGTCATCACACCATATACCTTCTTAACAGCCCTATCAACTTGTGCGGCAACTTTGACGGATCTATGGATGTGGACCCCAGGGTCCCGCTATTCCTCTACACGGCTAAGAATCCTGACATTAAACCTATAGTATACCTTCAAGTTTGACCTTCCAAGGTGAATCGCTTCATAAGTTTCTGGACTAGAACTCCATCTGTCACTTCTCAATACAGCTCTACATCCTGCTGTTCCATTGGAATCTATGACTACACTGTCCACAACTCAAGGTCATTACAGATCGACTGTATGTTCCATTTAGTTGGTGAGAGAAATCCAAGATTGCTTAATATCATTTGCAGTACACAAGTGTAAAGGAGCATGAAATATTGTTACTCTGGATCTGATGCAGCACAAAAAACACAATAAATATACATACATAAAATAGCTTATATACTATTAGATTGTATGTCCATAAAGTGAGACTAGGCACAGAAGTGTCTGTACATAAGGTGAATGACAGGAAATAAAGTAGTGGTGATTGGGGGTGTGGAGGAGTGGATTAGTGGGTGGAGGCTTGGGGAAAGTAACAGTTTTTGAGTCTGGTGGTCCTGACGTGGATGCTACGTAACCTTCTCCATGATGGGAGTAGAACAGAGTCCATGGGCAGAGTGGGCAGGATCCTTCATGATGTTACTGGCCCTTTTCAGGCACCTTTCTGTATATACAGTATCTCCTTTCTGGTGAGTATTGAATGTCATTGTTATTAGTTTCTTAATTATAAAATTCAGGTATAATGAAAGGCAAGGCAGACACACCACGACAGTAGGAACACACAAAGGCTGGAGAACCTCTGCAGGTCAGGCAGCATCTATGGAGGGGAATAAACAGTCGACATTTCGAGCCAAGTCCCTTCATCAGGAAAAGGAAGGGGAAGAAGTCAGAATAGGAAAGTGGGGAGGGAAAGGAGTACAAGCTGGCAGGTGAGATGGGTGAGACAAAAGATAAAGGGCTGAAGAAGAAATCTGATCAGAGATGAGGGTGGATCATAGAAGAAGATGACGGAGGAGGGGAAACAGAGGGAAGTGATGTGCAGGTGAGGACAGGAGAATTCTCACTATTGTCAGTAAAAGATTTACCACCCTAATTTCTGTTACCACGTGCCAGGTCTCTCAGGTATAGACCACAATTGTCCATGTGGTCACAGAATCAACAAACTCATTCATAAGGCCAGCGATGTTGTGGGGATGGAACTGGACTCTCTGATGGTGGTGTCTGAAAAGAGGATGCTGTCCAAGTTGCATGCCATCTTGGACAATGTCTCCCATCCACTACATAATGTACTGGTTGGGCACAGGGGCACATTCAGCCAGAGACTCATTCCACCGAGATGCAGCACAGAGCGTCATAGGAAGTCATTCCTGCCTGCGGCCATCAAACTTTACAACTCCTCCCTTGGAGGGTCAGACACCCTGAGCCAATAGGCTGGTCCTGGACTTATTTCCTGACATAATTTACATATTACTATTTAATTATTTATGGTGCAACTGTAGCAAAAACCAATTTCCCTCAGGAACAATAACGTATGAATATGACTATGACTATGTATGTCTACACCAATTGATATGACTGTGGAAGGTCCCATTCACTGGCCTGAAGACTCCAGGACTCCAGTACTGAGGTCTAAGCACATTGGAGCAGGGCCCAAGCTGTAAAAGGTGACACCTCAGGAAGGTGTCATTAAGGCCCACAATCACCCAGGCCATGCCCTCTTCTCAATGCCACCATCATACAGGAGGAACAGGAGTCTGAAGACACACACTCAATGTTTCAGGAACGATTTCTTCCCCTCTGATTTCTGAATGAACAGTGAACCCATGAACACTACCTCACCATTTTTTGCTCTCTTTTTACACTACTTAATTTAATTTTTAATATATACTTCTTCTATTTTATAGTTTTTTAAATTATGTATTGCAATATAGTACTGCCACAAAACAACAAATTTCATGACATATGCCAGTGACATTAAACCTGATTCTGATTAGAAGCTTTGACAGACATCATGGCCAATGCTGTACCGTTCTGTTCTATAAAATCCAGCTCCAGCTTGGGTAGAGCACAAGTCCATGCTAGAATGAGGAATATTTGATAGAGGTATGCAAAACATTGAAGGGTATAAATAGGGTAAACACAAGCAGGATTTTCTCCACAAAGGTTAAGGGAGACGAGAACTAGAGGTCATATGGCTCAGGGTGAAAGGTGAAATGTTTAAAGGGAAGACAAGGGGGATCTTCTTCACTCAAAGGGTGGTGATGAGTGTGGAATGAGTTGCCAGCAAAGTGGATACAGGTTCAATTGCAACATTGAAGAGAAGTTTGAATAAGTACGTGGATGGGAGTGGAATGGAGGACTATGGTCCATGTGCAGAATAATAATTCAGCAAGCACTCGATGGGTTGAATGGCCTACTTCTGTGCTGCAGTGCTCTATAACTCTAACCTTCTGCATGATCCTCCGCCAACCTTTATGTCATCTGCAAACTTACTAACCCACTCTCCCACTTCCTCATCCAAGACATTTATAAAACCTTCGACAGTCTTGGCCCCCATAGCTAAGAGAGGATGTGCTGGCATTGGAGAGGGTCCAGAGGAGGTTCACAAGAATGATTCTGGGAATGAAAGGAATGATTCTGGCTCTGGGCCTGTATTTGCTAAAATTTAGAAGAATGAAGGGGGATCTAACTAAAATCTATTAAATATTGAAAGGCCTAGATAGACTGGACGTGGAGAAGATGTTTCCTATAGTTGGGGAGTCTAGAACCAGAGTCCTCAGAATAGAGGGACATCTGTTCGGAGATGAGGAAGAATTTCTTTAGCCAGGGAGTAGTGAATCTATGGAATTCATGACCACAGACAGCCGTGGAGGGCAATCACTGGATATATTTAAGGCAGAGGTCAATAGATTCTCCATTAGCAAGGGTGCTGAAAGGGAAGAAAATGGAAAATGGGGTTGAGAGGGATAATAAATCAGCCATCATGGAATGGCGGAGCAGACTCAAAGGGCTGAATAGCCTAATTCTGCTCCCGTGTCCTATGGACAGTTGTGTTCTGCACAGACAACCAACTGTTGATGGTGGGGAAAGGAGGTTCACCTTTATTCTCTTGCTGCAGGTCCCTGATCTGCTTATTCTCCTGCTGAATCCCCAACACAAGCGTGGAGCGAGGTCGGTGCTTTGCCACTTCATTCAGTTCCTGGATATCCTCTTGGTACTGAAATCAAACAGAGAACACAGATTGTAATTCCCCTTGGACACAACCAACACAATACAGACAGTTTGCTGAAGTTAGTCTCCAAGCTAAAGGAGGTCACAGAGAACAGAGCACTGCAAGGTGGTAATTCAGCTTTACACAACGGTGTATAATTAGAAAGATAAAGATTAACCTTATTTGTCACAAGCATATAGAAACATACAGTGAAATGTGTTGTTTGTTTCAAATCAAATCAGGGAGGACTGTGCTGGGCAGTCTACAAGTGTCACCATGCTTCCAGCACCAATATAGCATGCCCACAATGTACTAACCCTAACCTGTACATGTTTAAAAGATGGGAGGAAACTGGAGAAACCCATGCAGTCACAGGGAGAACATACAAACTCCTAACAGCCAGTGATAGAACGCATTATGATAACCGCTTTGCTGCTTTGTCACACACTTGTCTGCCTGCACTGCACTTTCTCTGGAACACTTCATTCTGCATTCTGCTATTGTTTTCCCTAGTACTACCTCACTGCTCTGATCTGATGAATAATCTGTATGGATAGCATGCAAAACAAAATTCTGCCTTCTTTATGATAAGACTTGTGTAGCCCCCTGGCCAGCCTCAGGGTCGCTCGGCTCGCTGTCGTCTAGGGAAACAGCCCTCGGCCCCGGCAAACTGGGTAACTAGTTTGTGTGGATGCTGTGTGATGTACCCCACCCTGCCCAAATAACAGACAATACACCAGATACGATTAAATGATTTACAGTTTATAGATATTACGGGAACTATATAATTAATAGAGAATAAAGTATAAAAGGAAAATAAAAGGCGCCACACTTATCAAAGTTCAATCTCTTTGTGCACAAACAGTTGGAGCTCAGGACCCTTCTTCTTCACCCTGCGACCCCTCGGACCACCTTGACCGGCCGCCTGGGACCAACAACGGTGGTCGACCAGACGCTCCACACGAGTCCGTCTCCATCTCCCCTCCTCGCTGAACGCCCCGCTCGGGGTCCGACCCCATTAGTGGACTCACAGCACCTGCTCCATCCTCTGTCTCTCTCTCCCACCTTCTACCTCAAAACCCTGCGCATACAAATCTTCCAGGTACACCAAAGTCATAACAACTATCCCAATTGGTTCGTAACATCCTCTTATCACCCCCCTAACCCACAACAAGCTGCTCAGCATTTAACATAACAAAGAAGCCATTTTAATTAGCCTACACAGTAACATAAAAGACGAAAGCCCCTTACACTTGCATGCTGGTCCCAGGACAGATCCTCTGACAGGTTAACACCAAGCAATCTAAAGCTACTGACTCTCTCCAGCTCTGGGCCCCACACGTGGACTGGCCCATAGACCAGTTAAGAAACTCAAATACATTCCCTAAGTACCCCTCCTTCCATCCCCAGAACACTGTAACTGCAGTGTGCATCACTTACATAATACACCATAACAACATTCTGAGGCTTCTATAACAGCACCTCTTACCAGCCCTTCTTTGTGATGACACTTATGTGCTGGTACAGGACAGGTCCACTTGTGTATTAACATCACATTGTTTCTTGGTTACTATGGGCTGGGCTGATTCCTTAAGGTGGTGGTGGTGGTGGGGCGGTTGTGGGAATAAGCTCCTACAGCCTATTAAATGCTCCCAATGGTGAGCATCTCAAATGGTCCAGCTTGCGACCTTCACGTCTGGCTTAGTTACTAAATGGTTCAACAATTCATTTTATTGTAAAAGTATGTATGTATGATACAATTATGATATTTGCCTACTCCAGATAGCCATGAAATACAAAAAAGACCATGGTATTAATGAAAGAAAATATATCAACTCCCGCACCCACCGCATCACGAAAAAGAAAAGAAACAAAATTCATAGACCTCAAAATTTCGCCCCCCAGCCTGCAGTAAAAAGCAGGCACAATAACTCAGTGTTATACCTCAATGCATGGAGTACAAGAAACAAGGTGGATGATCTTGTTCCACTTTTACAGATTGTTGGGTCTGATGTTGTGGCCATCATTGTTGTGAATTGTGGATGAAGGATGGTTGTAGTTGGGAGCTGAATGTCCAAGGTTACATGTTGTATCAGAGGGATAGGAAGGTAAGCAGAGGGGGTGGTGTGGCTCTGCTGGTGAAGAACAGCATCAAATCAATAGAAAGATGTAACATAGGATTGGAAGATGTTGAATCCGTGTGGGCTGAGTTAAGAAACTGCAAGGGTAAAAGGACCCTGATGGCAGTTATATACAAACCTCCCAATGGTAGCTGGGATGTGGACCAAAGATTACAATGGGAAATAGAAAAGACATGCCTAAAGGGCAATGTTATGATGGTCACAGAAGACTTTAACATGCAGGTAAATTGGGAAAATCAGGTCGGCAATGGATCTTAAGAGAGGGAATTTGCTGAACGCTGGCAAGATGGCTTTTTAGAGCAGTTTGTCGTTGAGCCTACTCGATGATCAGCTATACTGCATTGGGTGTTATGAAATGAACCGGAGGCGATTAGGGAGCTTAAGGTAAAGGAACTAATAGAAAGGTTGTGAGTGGTGGTAAAAATCTTCTGAGGTGTATATATTTCAATGCTAGGAGTATTGCGGGGAAGGCGGATGAGTTGAGGGCGTGGATTGACACGTGGAATTATGACATTATAGCAATTAGTGAAACTTGGTTACAGGAGGGGCAGGACTGGCAGCTTAATATTCCAGGGTTCCGATGTTTCAGATGTGATCGTGGTAGAGGAATGAAAGGTGGGGGAGTAGCATTGCTTGTTAGGGAAAATATTACAGCAGTGCTCAGGCAGGACAGATTAGAGGGCTTGTCTACTGAGTTCTTGTAGGTGGAGCTGAGAAACAGGAAAGGTATGGCCACATTAGTGGGATTGTATTACAGACCACCCAATAGTCAAAGAGAATTGGAAGTGCAAATCTGCAAAGAGATAGCAGGCAACTGCAGGAAACATAAAGTTGTGGTGGTAGGGGATTTTAATTTTCCATATATTGATTGGGTCTCCCATACTGTTAGGGGTCTAGATGGTTTAGAGTTTGTAAAATGTGTTCAGGAAAGTTTTCTAAATCAATATATAGAGGGACCAACTAGAGGGGATGCAATATTGGATCTTCTGTTAGGAAACGAGTTAGGACAAGTGACAGAAGTCTGTGTAGGGGAGCACTTTGGTTCCAGTGATCATAACACCATTAGTTTCAACTTGATCATGGACAAGGATAGATCTGGTCCTAGGGTTGAGGTTCTTAACTGGAAGAAGGCCAAATTTGAAGAAATGAGAAAGGATCTAAAAAGCGTGGATTGGGACAGGTTGTTCTCTGGCAAGGATGTGATCGGTAGGTGGAAAGCCTTCAAAGCAGAAATTTTGAGAGCGCAGCATTTGTATGTTCCTGTCAGGATTAAAGGCAAGGTGAATAGGAATAAGGAACCTTGGTTCTCAAGGGATATTGCAACTCTGATAAAGAAGAAGAGGGAGTTGTATGACGTGTATAGGAAGCAGGGAGTAAATAAGGTGCTTGAGGAGTATAAGAAGTGCAAGAAAATACTTAAGAAAGAAATCAGGAGGGCTAGAAGAAGTCATGAGGTTGCCTTGGCAGTCAAAGTGAAGGATAATCCAAAGAGCTTTTACAGGTATATTAAGAGCAAAAGGATTGTAAGGGATAAAATTGGTCCTTTTGAAGATCAGAGTGGTCGGCTATGTGCGGAACCAAAGGAAATGGGGGAGATCTTAAATAGGTTTTTTGTGTCTGTGTTTACTAAGGAAACTGGCATGAAGTCTATGGAATTAAGGGAAACAAGTAGTGAGATCATGGAAACTGTACAGATTGAAAAGGAGGAGGTCCTTGCTGTCTTGAGGAAAATTAAAGTGGATAAATCCCCGGGACTTGACAGGGTGTTCCCTCGGACCTTGAAGGAGACTAGTGTTGAAATTGCAGGGGCCCCGGCTGAAATATTTAAAATGTCACTGTCTACAGGTGAGGTGCCGGAGGATTGGAGAGTGGCTCATGTTGTTCCGTTGTTTAAAAAAGGATCGAAAAGTAATCCGGGAAATTATAGGCCAGTAAGTTTAATGTCGGTAGTTGGTAAGTTATTGGAGGGAGTACTAAGAGACAGAATCTACAAGCATTTGGATAGACTGGGACTTATTAGGGAGAGTCAACATGGCTTTGTGCGTGGTAGGTCATGTTTGACCAATCTATTGGGAGTTTTTCGAGGAGGTTACCAGGAAAGTGGATGAAGGGAAGGCAATGGATATTGTCTACATGGACTTCAGTAAGGCCTTTGACAAGGTCCCGCATGGGAGGTTTGTTAGGAAAATTCAGTCACTAGGTATACATGGAGAGGTGGTAAATTGGATTAGACATTGGCTCAATGGAAGAAGCCAGAGAGTGGTGGTAGAGAATTGCTTCTCAGAGTGGAGGCCTGTGACTAGTGGTGTGCCACAGGGATCAGTGCTGGGTCCATTGTTATTTGTCATCTATATCAATGATCTGGATGATAATGTGGTAAATTGGATCAGCAAGTTTGCTGATGATACAAAGACTGGAGGTGTAGTAGACAGTGAGGAAGGTTTTCAGAGCCTGCAGATGGACTTGGACCAGCTGGAAAAATGGGCTGAAAAATGGCAGATGGAGTTTAATACTGACAAATGTGAGGTATTGCACGTTGGAAGGACAAACCAACGTAGAACATACAGGGTTAATGGTAAGGCACTGAGGAGTGCAGTGGAACAGAGGGATCTGGGAATACAGATACAAAATTCCCAAAAAGTGGCGTCACAAGTAGATAGGGTCGTAAAGAGAATTTTTGGTACATTGGCTTTTATTAATCAAAGTATTGAGTATAAGAGCTGGAATGTTATGATGAGGTTGTATAAGGCATTGGTGAGGCCTAATCTGGAGTATTGTGTTCAGTTTTGGTCACCAATTTACAGGAAGGATATAAATAAGGTTGAAAGAGTGCAGAGAAGGTTTACAAGGATGTTGCCGGGACTTGAGAAACTCAGTTACAGAGAAAGGTTGAATAGGTTGGGACTTTATTCCCTGGAGCTTAGAAGAATGAGGGGAGATTTGATAGTATATAAAATTATGATGGGTATAGATAGAGTGAATGCAAGCAGGCTTTTTCCACTGAGGCAAGGGGAGAAAAAAAACCAGAGGACATGGGTTTAGGGTGAGGGGGGAAAAGTTTAAAGGGAACATTAGGGGGGGCTTCTTCACACAGAGAGTGGTGGGAGTATGGAATGAGCTGCCAGACGGGGTGGTAAATGCGGGTTCTTTTTTATCATTTACGAATAAATTGGACAGATACATGGATGGGAGGTGTATGGAGGGATATGGTCCGTGCGCAGGTCAGTGGGACTAGGCGGAAAATGGTTCAGCACAGCCAAGAAGGGCCAAAAGGCCTGTTTCTGTGCTGTAGTTTCTAAGGTTTCTATGGAACCTTTAGGAAGCAGAGATCACAATATGATTGAGTTCAACTTGAAATTTGATAGGGAGAAAGGAAAGTCTGACATAGCAGTATTTCAGTGGAGCAAAGGAAATTATAGTGACGTGAGAGAGGTGTTGGCCAAAGCAGACGGAACAGAGATGCTGGCATGGTAGAGCAGCAATGGTGTGAGTTTCTGGGAAAAAATGAGGAAGGTACAGGATAGATGTATTCCAAAAACAAAGGAATACTCAAATGGCAAAAGAGTACAACCACGGCTGACAAGGGAAGTTAAAGCTAATGTAAAAGCAAAAAAGAGGGCATATAACAAAGCAAAAAATTAGCGGGAAGATACAGGATAGGGAAGCTTTTAAAAACCTACAGAAAGCAACTGAAAGAATCATTAGGAGGGAGAAGATGAAATATGAAAGCAAGTGAGCAAACAATATCAAGATAGATAGAAAAAGCCTTTTCAAGTATATAAAAATGAAAGAGAGAGGAGAGTGGATATAGGACTGCTAGAAAATGAGGATGGAGAAATAATAATGGGGGACAAGGAGATTGCAGATGAACTAAATAAGTATTTTGCATCAGGCCTCACTGCGGAAGACACTAGCAGTGTGACAGGTGTTGAAGGCAAGTGAGTACAGTTACTATTACAAGGGAGAAGGTACTCAAAAAGCTGAAAAACCTAAAGGTATGCAAGTCACCTGGACCAGATGAATTGCACACTGGGGTTCTGAAACAGTTAGTGGTAGGCAGTGTGGAGGCATTAGAAATGGTCTGTCAAGAATCATTGGATCTGGCATGGTTCCGGAGGACTGGAAAATTGCAAATGTCACCCCACTCTTTAAGGAGGGAGGGAGGCAGCAGGAAGGAAATTATAAACCAGTTAGCCTGACCTCAGTGGTTGGGAAGATGTTGGCGTCAATTGTTAAAGGTTACGGAGTACTTGGTGTCACAGGACAACAAAGGACAAAGTCAGCATGGTTTCCTCAAGGGAAACTCTTGCCTGACGAACCTGTTGGAATTCTTCAAGGAGACTACAAGTGAGCTAGATAAAGGGGATGCAGTGGATGTTGTATACTTGGACTTTCAGAAGGCCTTTGACAAGGTGCCACAAGAGGCTGCTTACCAAGTTAAGAGCCCATGATATTACAGGAAAGTTACTGGTATGGTTAGGGCATTGGCTGATTGATAGGAGGCAGCGGGCGGGAAAAAAAGGATCCTTTTCTAGTTGGCTGCCAGTTACTAGTGGCGTTCCACAGGGGCTGGTGTTGGGACAGCTTCTTTTTATACTGTATATCAATGATTTAGATGATGAAACAATAGTAATAAATAGTAATAGAACCATAAATAGTTAAATAGTAATATGTAAATTATGCCAGTAAATTATGAAATAAGTCCAGGACCAGCCTATTGGCTCAGGGTGTCTGACCCTCCAAGGGAGGAGTTGTAAAGTTTGATGGCCACAGGCAGGAATGACTTCCTATGACACTCTGTGTTGCATCTCGGTGGAATGAGTCTCTGGCTGAATGTACTCCTGTGCCCAACCAGTACATTATGTAGTGGATGGGAGACATTGTCCAAGATGGCATGCAACTTGGACAGCATCCTCTTTTCAGACACCACCGTGAGAGAGTCCAGTTCCATCCCCACAACATCACTGGCGTAACGAATGAGTTTGTTGATTCTGTTGGTGTCTGCTGCCCTCAGCCTGCTGCCCCAGCACACAATAGCAAACATGATCGCACTGGCCACCACAGACTCGTAGAACATCCTCAGCATCATCCGGCAGATGTTAAAGGACCTCAGTCTCCTCAGGAAATAGAGACGGCTCTGACCCTTCTTGTAGACAGCCTCAGTGTTCTTTGACCAGTCCAGTTTATTGTCAATTCGTATCCCCAGGTATTTGTAATCCTCCACCATGTCCACACTGACCCCCTGGATGGAAACAGGGGTCACCGGTACCTCAGCTTTCCTCAGGTCTAGCACCAGCTCCTTAGTCTTTTTCACATTAAGCTGCAGATAATTCTGCTCACACCATGTGACAAAGTTTCCTACCATAGCCCTGTACTCAGCCTCATCTCCCTTGCTGATGCATCCAACTATGGCAGAGTCATCCGAAAACTTCTGAAGATGACAAGACTCTGTGCAGTAGTTGAAGGTACGATGATTGGTGGCGGGGCAGGTAGTGTTGAGGAAACAGGTAGGCTGCAGAAGGGCTTAGATTAGGAGAATGGGCAAGAAAGTGGCAAATGAAATACAATGTTGGAAAATGCAAGGTAATGCACTTTGCTAGTAGAAATAAATGTGCAGACTATTTTCGACAATGGAGAGAAAATCCAAAAATCTGAGATGCAAAGGGACTTGGGAGTCCTTGTGCTAAACATCCTAAAGTTTAACCTGCAGGTGGAGTCGGCAGTGAGGAAGACAACTGCACTGTTAAATTGGACAGCTATATGGACAGGAAAGGAATGGAGGGTTATGGGCTGAGTGCAGGTCAGTGGGATTAGGTGAGAGTAAGAGTTCGGCACGAACTAGAAGGGCCAAGATGGCCTGTTTCCATGCTGTAATTGTTATATGTCAGATGGTTAATGTAAGCATTTAATTCAAGAGGTCTAGAATATAAGAGCAAGGATGCGATGCTGAGGCTTTATAAGGTACTGGTGAGGCCTCACCTTGAGAACTGCTAACAGTCTTGAGTTCCTCATCTAAGAAAAGATGTGCTGGCATTGGAAAGGGTTCAGAGGAGGTTCACAATGACAACTCCGGGAATGAAAGGGTTATCATACGAGGAATGGTTGATGGTTCTGGGGTTGTACTTGCTGGAATTTAGAAGGATGAGGTGGCATCTTATTGAAACCTTTTGAATGTTAAAAGACCTAGACAGGGTAGATGTGGAAAGGATGTTTCTCATGGTGGGATAGTCTAGGAACAAGAGGGCACAGCTTCAGGAGAGAGGGGCGTCCATTTAGATCAGAGATATGACGACATTTCTTTAGTCAGAGAGTGGTGAATTTGTGGAACTTGTTACCACAGGCAGCTGTGGTGGCCAGGTTGTTGGGTGTACTTAAGGCAGAGATTGATAGGTTCTTGATTGGACACGACATCAGAGGTTACGGGGACAAACCTGTGGAGTGGAGTTGAGGAGGGGAAAATAACTATCAGCCATGATTGAATGGCAGAGCAGACTCGATGGGCCAAATGGCCTAATTCTGTTTCCATGTCTTCTGGTCTTTGAACAAATCCCTGACACCCTCACTCACAGAAAAGAATAGTAGCACCAAATCCCCAATCTCTCCTCTTACACACAAAAATTAAGAGATTACCCACCTGCCAGTCGGTCAGAAGAAATAAAACATGGAAAAACTGAAGGAAACCAATATAAGAGTACAGTCCAATAATCACATAAACCTCAGAAACATCATTTCGTCTGCATATGAAGAGAGCAGCTGCACGAACTCAGTCCTTCCATAAAAAGCGACAGCCGACACAGGGCAGAATGCGTCGACTCAGGTCGAACACGTTGATCCAGCTGCTGACAATGTCTGTTGGGAGTCATCTCTGCACGCGCCCCCCCCCCCGCCCGCATTCACCTCAATGCTTAAATGTTGCTTGCCGCTTCAAGACCCCACACCTTGTCTCTTCGTCTCTGGTCTTTTCCAGCCTGGCGGAACCATTTCTTCTGACAGGAGAAGAGGCCAAGGCAGGTTACCGGCACCTTAAAACCCATCACACTGGGGAGATGGGGCTCGTCAGTCACGGTTGGCAGTCCACCTCGGAGAAGGAAAACTCTGATCTCAAACCTCGGCTGCACTGTGCTATACCCACTCATGGGGAAGGCTTTGGGGGTAAATTCCAAGGGAAATATCTGGAGCTGGAGTCCCCAACGCAGTCCTATACTGAGTTCAACACTGACTGGCAACTCCTGCGACACCACTGGTGCCAAACTGTATCGGTCTCTGTAGTTCTGTAGGACTCACCAATGGTGTGGAGGGGGGAACTGCTACATGAGCAACAGCCTTTCCTCCATATCGTACAGCCCTGGCCTGCGTGGGACAGCTGGGACCAAGGTCCCTGGATGATGACCCAAGCTCCAGGCTGTGAATGCCAGACTCAGTGATGACGAGACCCCGAATGTCCTCGCTGGTCTGTCGGCCCAATATTCTTCCATGTCCTTGTCGATGGTCTTCAAATGTGGAGTGGAAGCTTAGATTCTGGCCTGTCATTCAGATCCCCCGCATCGCTAACCTGACCACTAACTTCCCTCTTTGTCAGCAAAACCATCCGTACAAACCTAAAAGAAATCTTAAAAAATAACTAAGTCTCCAGAGATATTATTATTCCTGTCACAGGATGATAGCAAATGGAACCTACATTCACCATTAATCGCACGCTTGGATCTATCAGTACTTTATCCTTGTTCTTGTACAGCTGAAAATGCACTTCAGGAATTAAATGCACTCAGGATGAGAGGTTTATCACGTTGGCTGAAGGGAAACAGTCTGAACATTTTAAATGATAACCTTTGTTTTTTGATGATATCCTAGCAACAGCCTCCTAACTCTACCAATCTGCACGGTTTAATTTGTGCGTGGAGGCTGATGTAAAGAGCCAATTCTACATTCAAACTGGCTTATATAACACAGTTCTATTCTTGCATTGCATTGTGGGTGCTTGCCAACCCTTCACTTTCACATTCTAAACATTCACAGAAGAAAGAACAATGCAGCTCAGTACAGGCCCTTTGGCCCACAACGTTCTGCCGACATCTTAACCTACTCAAGATCAACTTAACTATTCCTTCCTACATGGCCCTCCATTTTTCTGTCACCCATGTGACTATAACTCACCTCAACTCTGAGCTGATTCCACAACCTATGGACTCACTCAAGGACTCTGCAGCTCTGGTCCAGCTGGAATGGGCTGCCTGGGGTGGTGTCAGAGGCAGATACATTCCAGACTTTAAAGAGATGCTTAGAGCCAGCTGGTGGCACAATGACATCAACGCCGGACCTGGGAGCAGAGGTTCCCAGGTTCAAAACCAGTCGGGTCCGCTCCCGAGTACACTCTCCATCCGTGCCGGGTTGAGTGGCGAGATTGCAACTTGACCTCATAAAATAAAGGGGAAAATACTGCGATGGTGTCTGTGTGAGGAGTGGTGTGCCACACAGTCTCTCTCTCTCTTGCTCCGTGCCTTGTAAAAAGAAAAGCCATGAAATAGACATCATCACGGACGCATGCACATGCCAAAAAAATAAATAAATAAATGAGATGCTTAGATAGGCACATGAATGTGAGGAAAATGGAAGGACTTGGCCATTGAGTTGGCAGACGGAGTAGTTTAGTTGGGCATTTGATCACTAATTTAATTGGATCAGCACAACATTGGGCCTGTTCCTGTATTGTACTGTTCTACGTCCTCAGAATTCATTTTTTGCTATTTATTTATGATTATTATTAACTGTTCGTTTTGTATTTGCACAATTGGCATTCTTTTGCACAATGGTTGTTTGTAAGTCTTTGTGTCTGCGTGTTTTTTCATTGATCCGACTACTTTAGTTCCCTGTGAATGACTGCAAGGAAATGAATCTCATGGTAGTTTATGGTAACATATATGGATAATAAATTTAATTTTATCTGAGACTATCTTAAATGTCCCCAACTGCCATCCCCAGCAGTGCATTCCATGCACCCACCACTTAAAATTATGCCCCCTTTTACTGTACAATAAAACAATTGCATTCATTATGTAATGGTGCAGTAAAGTTAGTTTTTAAGAGCTAACATTTTAAGATTAGCTTTACTTGTCACATGTACATTGATATATGGGAGAGCCTGGGACCAAAGTGCATAGCCTCAGTATTCAAGGACATCCCTTTAGAATTGAGATGAGGAGGGATTTCTTCAGCTGAAGGGTGGTGAATCTGTGGAATTCATTGCCACAGACAGCTGTGGAAGCCAAGTTATTTGGTATGTTTAAAGCAGAGGTTGACAGGTTCTCGATTAGTCAAGGCATCAAAGGAAGGCAGGAGAATGGGGTTGGGAGGGATAATAAATCAGCCATGATGAAATGATGGAGCAGACTTGAAAGGCAGAATGGTCTTATTCTGCTCCTATAATGAAACATCGAAACAGACAGGGAAATCCATCATTTGTGTCAACAACCACACAGCCTGAATCTGTGCTGGGGGCAGCCCGCAAGGGTCACCATAGCTCTGGCACCAACATATCATGCCCACAACCTGCAACCTCTCACTTGTACGTCTTTGGAATGTGGGAGGAAACATCAGCACACAGAGGAACCCCACGCAGTCACGGGGAGAACAGACAGCAGCAGGAATTAAGCCTGATCACTAATCAATGGCACGGTAAAACATTACACTAACTACTATAATACTATGCTGCCCCCTTTTTAAAAAAAGCCTTGCAAACAAAGTGTAAAAGAGGTGACAGTGGATATCAGACCGCCGGAAAACAATGCTGGAAAGGTAGTAATGGGGAAAAAGGAAACAGTGGACAAATTGAAGTATTTTGCATCAGTCTTCACGGTGGAAGACACTAGCAGAATGAGGGAAGTTACCATAACTAGTGAGAAGGTTCTTGGGAAGCTAAATGTTTGCTGTTGTGTGCTGGGCAGCAGGCTGAGGGTAGCAGACACCAACAGAATCACCAAACTCATCCGTCAGGCCAGTGATGTTGTGGGGATGGAACTGGACTCTCTCACGGTGGTGTCTGAAAAGAGGATGCTGTCTAAGTTGCATGCCATCTTGGACAATGTCTCCCATCCACTACATAATGTACTGGGTGGGCACAGGAGTACATTCAGCCAGAGACTCATTCCACCGAGATGCAACACAGAGCGTCATAGGAAGTCATTCCTGCCTGTGGCCATCACACTTTACAACTCCTCCCTTGGAGGGTCAGACACCCTGAGCCAATTGGCTGGTCCTGGACTTATTTCATAATTTACTGGCATAATTTACATATTACTATTTAACTATTTATGGTTTTATTACTATTTATTATTTATGGTGCAACTGTAACAAAAACCAATTTCCCCCCGGATCAATAAAGTATGACTATGACTAAGAAACTAGTGGCACTGCCATGTCTTCCTCATAATGGCCCAGAACAGATCCTATGAAATGATAACACAGAGGAATTTAAAGTTGCTGACCCTCTCCACCTCTGATTCCCCGATGAAGACTGGCTAATGGACTTCTGTCTTCCTCTTGCTGAAGTCAATATTCAGCTCCTTGGTCTTGCTGACATTGAGTGAGAGGTTGCTGTGTGGCACCACTCAGCCAGATTTTCAATCTCCTTCCTATATGCTGATTCATCACCACCTTTGATTTGGCTCACCACAGTGGTGTGCTAGCAAACTTAAATACAAGATTGGAGCTGTGCTTAGCCACACAGTCATAAGTATAAAGCGAGGTGGAAACTGGGGCTGAGCACACAGCCTTTTGGTGCACCTGATCTGATGGAGTTTGTGGAGGAGATGTTGTTGCCAATCTGAACGGACTGGGATCTGCAACTGAGGAAATCAGAATCCAGTGGCACACAGAGGAACTGAGCCCTAGGGCTTGAAGCTTACTGATTAGTATTGAAGGAAGGATAGTATTGGAAGGAGATGCTGGCAGGGACGTCAGCAGAGCAGCAATGGCGTGTGTTTCTGGGGAAAATGAGAAAGATGCAGGACATGTGTTTTCCAAAAGTAAAGTAATACTCAAATGGCAAAATAGTACAACCATGGCTGACAAGGGAAGTCAAAGCTAATATAAAAACAAAAGAGAGGGCATACAAAGCAAAAATTGATGGGAAGATAGAGGATTGGGAATTTTTAAAAAACCTACAGAGAGCAACTAAAAGAATCATTAGAAGGGAAAAGATGAAATACGAAAGCAAGCTAGCAAATAATATCAATGTGGATAGTAAAAACTTTTTCAGGTATGTAAAAAAATAAAAGAGAGATGAGAATGGATATAGGACCACCAGAAAATGAGGCAGGAAAAATAATAACGATGGAACAAGGAGATAGCAGATGAACTAAATGAGTATTTTGCATCAGTCTTCACTGTGGAAGACACTAGCAGTGTGCCAGATGTTGTACTGTGTGAAGGAAGAGTTCCTTTTACAAGGGAGAAAGTGCTCAAAAAGCTCAAAGACCTATAAGTACGCAAGTCCCCCAGACCAGATGAAATGCACCCTAGGGTTCTGAAAGAGGTGGCGTCAGAGATTGTGGCGGCATTAGCAATGATCTTTCAAAAATCATTGGACTCGGGCATGGTGCCAGAGGACTGGAAAATTGCAAATATCACCCCACTCTTTAAGAAAGGAGGAAGGCAGCAGAAAGGAAATTATAGACCAGTTAGCCTGACCTCAGTGGTTGGAAAGATGTTAGAGTCAATTATTAAGGATGAGGTGATGGAGTACTTGGTGACACTGGACAAGACAAAGACAAAGTCAGCATGGTTTCCTTAAGGGAAAATCCTGCCTGATGAACCTGTTGGAATTCTTTGAGGAGATTACAAGTAGGATATAGGAAGGGGATGCAGTGGATGTTGTATATTTGGACTTACAGAAGGCATTTGACATGGTGCCAAACATGAGGCTGCTTACCAAGTTAAGAGCCCATGGTACTACAGGAAAGTTACTAACATGGTTAGAGCGTTGGCTGATTGGTAGGAGACAACAACTGGGAATAAAAGGATCCTTGTCTGGTTGGCTGCCAGTGACTAGTGGTGTTCCACAGGGGTCAGTGTTGGGACCACTTCTTTTTATGTTGTATATTAATGATTTAGATGATGAAATAGATGGCTTTGTAGCCAGGTTTACAGATGATATGAAGATTGGTGGAGGGGGCAGCTAGTGTTGAGGAAACAGAGGATGCAGAAGGACATAGATTAGGCGAACGAGCAAGAAAGTGGCAAGTGAAATATAATAATGCAAACACGAAGAAATCTGCAGATGCTGGAATTTCACGCAACACACACAAAAAATGCTGGTAAACACAGCAGGCCAGGCAGCATCTATAGGAAGAGGTACAGTCAACGTTTCGGGCCAAGGCCCTTCGTCAGGACTACAGTCGACGTTTCGGGGTCCTGATGAAGGGTCTTGGCCCGAAACGTCGACTGTACCTCTTCCTATAGATGCTGCCTGGCCTGCTGCGTTCACCAGCATTTTTTGAGTGAAATATAAAGTTGGAAAATGCATGTTCACGCACTTTGATAGTAGAAATAAATGTGCCGACTATTTTCTAGACGGGGAAAAATCCAAAAATCCGAGATGCAAAGGGACTTGGGAGTCCTTGCGCAGAATGCTAAAGGTTAACTTGCAGGCTAAGTCAGTGGTGAGGAGAGCAAATGCCATGTTAGCATTCATTTCAATAGGTCTAGAATACAAGAGCAGGGATGTGATGCTGAGGCACTGGTGAGGCCTCACCTTGAGTATTGTGAACAGTTTTGGGTCCCTCATCTTAGAAGAGATGTGCTGGGATTGGAGAGGGTCCAGAGGAGGTTCACAAGGATGATTCCAGGATTGAATGGGTTTTCATACGAGGAACGTTTGAGGGTTCTGGGTCTGTACTCGCTGAAATTTAGAAGGAGAAGGGGGATCTCATTTCGAAAGTTGAAAGACCTAGACAGGATAGATGTGGAAAGGATGTTTCCCATGGCGGAAGAGTCTAGGAGAGGAGGGCACAGCTTCAGTATAAAGGGGCGTCCATTCAAAACAGAGATGCTGAGAAATTTCTTTAGCCAGAGGGTGGTGAATTTGTGGAATTTGTTGCCCCGTGCAGCTGTGGAGGCCAGGTTATTCAGTGTATTTAAGGCAGAGATTGATAGGTTCTTGATTGGACGTGACATCAAAGGTTACGGGGAGAAGGCCGGGAAATGGGGTTGAGAGGAGAAAAAAAAAGGATCAGGCATGATTAAATGGCAGAGCAGACTCATTGGGCCGAATGGCCTAATTCCACTCCTATGTCTTATGGTATTAAATGTCGAGTTCTAGTCGATGAAGAGCATCCTGATGACCACAGCTCAGCATTCAATACTATCATCCCCTCAGGCTTGATAAGATTATGACAGGTATAGATAGAGTGGACAGACAGCATCTTTTTCCCAGGGTTGAAATGTCTACTATCAGAGGGCATGCATTTAAGGTGAGAAGGGGGAATTTCAAAGGGGATGTGAGGGGCAAGTTTATTTTTAAAACATAGAAAGTGGTGGGTGCCTGGAATGTGTTGCCTGGGGTGGTGGTAGAGGTAGATACATTGGACTTTTAAGAGAAGTTTAGATAGGCACATGAATGGGAAGAAAATAGAAGGACATGGACATTGTGTAAGCAGAGGGGATTAGTTTAGTTGGCCATTTGAACGTTACTTTATTTGGTTCCGTGCAATAATGTGGGCTGAAGGGCCTGGTCTGTACTGTATTGTATGCTCTAATTATACTCGGGGAATGGAGGGACTACTGAGAACTTCAAAGCCTCAAACCTCCAATAATTCACTTCTATTTAAGAATATAACCACTGCTAAGTGAGAAATCTAAATATGTGGAGTAAACCACAATGGTGTGGAAAGGGGATGTTCAATGAGTTCTGATTCCTGTGACATTTTCAACACTGCAGACTGTGTATTGCAGTGTGTTTACAGAGCAGGCACGTCCGAGGGCTGAGAGCCTCACCGTGTCCTAAAGGCTAGAGATTAGAGAGATTAGTGCCATTTGTCACATGCACATTAAAACACAGTGAAATGTGTTGCTTGTGTTAAAAGATGTGCTGGGGACATTTATAAATGACCTGGCTGAGGAAGTGGAGGGATGGGTTAGTAAATTTGCTGATGACACAAAGGTTGGGGGTGTTGTGGATAGTGTGGAGGGCTGTCAAAGGTTACAGTGGGACATTGATAGGATGCAAAACTGGGCTGAAAAGTGGCAGAATATAGCATTAATGGCAAGACTCTTGGCAGTGTGGAGGATCAGAGGGATCTTAGGGTCCGAGTCCATAGGACACTCAAAGCTGCTACGCAGATTGACTCTGTGGTTAAAAAGGCATACGGTGCACTGACCTTCAACATTATCCTAAGAGCCGAGAGGTAATGTTGCAGCTATATAGGACCCTGGTCAGACCCCACTTGGAGTACTGTGCTCAGTTCTGGTTGCCTCACTACAGGAAGGACCTGGAAACCATAGAAAGAATGCAGAGGAGATTTACAAGGATGTTGCCTGGATTGGGGAGCATGCCTTATGAGAATAGGTTGAGTTAACTCGGCCTTTTCTCCTTGGAGCGATGGAGGATGAGAGGTGACCTGATAGAGGTGTACAAGACAATGAGAGGCATTGATCGTATGGATAGTCAGAGGCTTTTTCCCAGGGCTGAAATGGCTAGCACGAGAGGGCATAATTTTAAGGTGCTTGGAAGTAGGTACAGAGGGGATGTCAAGGGTAAGTTTTTTACGCAGAGGGTGGTGAATGTGTGGAATGGGCTGCCGGCGGCGGTGGAGGCGGAAACGATAGGGTCTTTTAAGAGACTCCTGAATGGAGCTTAGAAAAATAGAGGGCTATGGTTAAGCCTAGGTAGTTCTAAGGTAAGGGCATGTTCGGCACAGCTTTGCGAGCCGAAGGGCCTGTATCGTGCTGTAGGTTTTCTATGTCAACCCGCAAGTATTACCATGCTTCCTTTGCCAATGTATAATGCCCAGAATTTACTAACACTGACCCGTATACCTTTGGGATGAGGGAGGAAACACACAGAGTCAAAGGGAGAATGTATAAACGTTGTAGAGGACGACAAGAGTTGAACACAGATCACTGATCGCGGTGCTGTAAAGTGTTACGCTTACTGCAACGCTACCCCACCAGAGATTCCCATGAACTGCCTTCATACCGTGACCACAGAGTGTACCACTAAAATCCAACATTCAAGCCCCACGTAACACAGAGGAAAGGCAACATTATCCTGAGAGTTTTATTACCACCGAGTTACCACGCTCATGGATTTCACATTCATTTATCACATGTCCATCGATACAGTAAATGAAATGCACTATTTGCGTTAACAACGAACACAACCCAACAATGTGCTGGGGACAGCCCACAAGTGTCACCAACGTAGTATGCTGACAATTCTCAGCAGAACAACACAAGCAGCAACAGAAACAGCACAAGCCCCTTTCCTCCTTTCCGCACACACAGACTCTCTCTGGTCTTCAACCTCCAGGCTTCGATCTTCGGTATTGACCAGAGGACTCAACACAGGCTCTCAAACCAGTGGGGATAACTTCACTTGGCCCAGGACCCTTCACATCATGTTCTCGATATCTATTGATTATTTATTTAGTTTTCTTTTGTTTTACTTTCTATATTTGCAGTTTGTTGCCTTTTGCACATAGGTTGTTTGTCCGTATTGCTTTGTGCAGTCTTTCATTGATTCTATTGTGTTTCTTTGTATTTACTGTGAATGCCCACAAAAAATGAATCTCAGGCTGTTTATGGTGACGTCTATGTACTTGGATCATAAATTAAGCTTGAACTCTGAATTTTCTGAACTCGTTGAAGATGGAACCCCAACCTCCAGGCCTTGAATGGACCTCTGACCCTGGAAATTGCTGAGCTGGGGAACTAGCAGCCCTTGTGCCTTCTGCCCACATGTAAATCCAAACCCAGGACTCACCACCTGGATCAGGTCCTGATGAATGGACTTGCCCCAAAATGTCAACTGTGTATTCATTTCCACAGATGCTGCCTGACTTGCTGCATTCCTCCAGCATTTTGTGTGTGCTTCTTTTTCTTCAGGTTTTATTACAGAAAATGATTTATTCAAGAATTTTTATTCACTGATTATAACACAGCAATATAGTATAGAATAATCAGGGATTCAAACTAATTGTTTCAAATTAAAATACAATTACTATCATGATTTGGGGCGGCACAGTGGGGTAGCAGTTAGTGTAACACCACCATAGCGCCCAGATTCAAATCCTGCCGCAGTCTGTAATGAGTTTCTACGTTCCCGTGACTCAGCTCCTCCCAATTTCCAAAAACATACAGGTCCGTAGGTTAATTGGTCACATGGTGTTAATTGGGCAGAGTGGGCTTATTTGGCTGGAAGGGGCTTTTTATTGTGTTGTATCTTTAAATAAAATTAAATATTTCCATCTACAACACACTGAGTCCCAAGGGCCTTTAGGCATAGGAGCAGAAATAGACTATTTGGCCCATCAAGCTGAACTATTATCCCTCACAACCCTATTCTCCTGTCTTCCCCCCATAACTTTTGATGCACTGACTAATCAATCAACCTATCAACCTCTGATTTAAATATACCCAATGACTTGGGCTCCACACATATCTGTGGCAATGAATTCCATAGATTTATTCCTCTCTGGTTAAAGAAATTCATCTTCAATTCTGTTCTGAATGGATATCCCTCTATTCTTTCAAGAACTTTCTCACTTTCAAGGACTCTTCATTTCATGTTCTTGATATTTATTATAATTAGTTTCTTTTATTGTCCCTTTTTGTTTGAAATGAAAGAGGAAATTGGTAGCTCGTGTTGGCTGCTTGTTTGTAGGGTTGTTCGCTCAGCCTGGAGGTTAGGCCATAAAGCATTTCATTATCAGTCAAGGTAACATCATTAGTGCACATCTAAGTGTTGTTTCTACTGAGTGCTCACAGTTCAACTCACTGTTCTGATTCGTTGGCTGTCGTGCTGGCTGCTAGTCTCCACTGGGTCTCAACCAACCAGATCTCCTTGGCCCGTATCCCTGTTTATTGGTCGTTGTGAGCGTTGGTTCCTTGGGTGCCCAGGGCTCACCCCTCAGCCCTGATCCCGCAGATACCTAGGTTTGTAAATTGTGTCCAGATCAATATTCTTGTTAATAGAGCCTTCTGTTGAGAAGCAAGCTTCTAAGAATTCTCTTAATTTATTGTTTTGTGTTTCTGCCAGGATTTTTGTAGTTTCTCAGACGAACTTGTGTCCTTCTTGTCCTTCACGGACTGAGACAGGTGCAGAGAATCATGTCCTCTTGCGGCTAGCTGATGTTCATGTAGTCTATGTGTATAGTTTTCTCCCCGTCTACCCTACATAATGTTTGGGCAGTCTCCACATCAGATTTGGTACATTATGTCTGTTCTCTCCATGTGGGCTTTTGGATCTTTGGGTCTCGAGAAGAACATTCTGATGATTGTGCTGGGTTTGTGTGCTACCGTTATTCTGTGTGGCTGGAGCAGTCTAGCCATCATTTTGGAAATATTTCCGTTGTTCGGTAGGGTCAGCCTCTTGCTGACTGTTCAGTAGGAGTTAAAAGGTTATTTCTCCAGACAAGACATCTTCTGGTGAAGTTTTTTGGAAGACCATTGGAATACTTTGAAAAGATGATTTCCTTCTTTCTTCTTAAGGTCCCCACTACTGCAGTGCGTTTCCACTTGATTGAATAGGTGTTCAGACACAACTTCATTTGTGGCAGTTTCGTTTCATATTTGCAGTTTGTTGTCTTTTGCTCACTGGTTATTTGCCCTGTTGGTGCAGTCTTTCATTGATTCTATTATGGTTATTGTAGTTATTGAGTATGCCCACAAGAAAATGGTGATATATATGTACTTTGATAATAAAATTTACTTTGACTCTATTTTGATTCTGTTGCCACTGGCCCTAGACTACTGGAAACATCCTCTCCACAGCCATTGTTTCTAGGCCTTTCAATATTTGAATATTTTTGTTTCTAAGTTCTATTGCAACACAGTTTGGAAGGTGACTTTCACAACAGAATAATCAGCAGACCCCACCCACCTGCTTCATGGCTTCCACCCGCTTGTTAAGAGCAGTGGTTTGCTCGATGAGGGCCTCCGCTGCATTATCGTGTTCTTTCAGGCGCTCGACCAGTGCTTTTGCATCAGCCAGAACCTTCTCTATGGTACAACTCATTTCTGCAAGAGAATAGACCGTGTTACTTTATACCTGATGATATAACTCAGAAATATCCCAAAAATAGCACATCTCCCACACAATAGATTACTGTGCTGCACTTAGCCCAACGTTCCTCTGCTGGCTTTTTGGAATTACTGAACTAGTCGTTCCTCTCTTTCCCAACAGTGTATAAATTCCTCCGTTTCTTCGGTACAAGAGAAAGGCCCATCTAGTCCATACCAAACTGTTATTTTGTCTAGTTCCATCGATTCACACCCGAATCATAGCACTCCATACCCCCCCCCCATCCATATGTCTATCCAAATTTCTCTTAAATGTTGAAATCAAACCTCCATCCATCACTTCCTCTGGTAATTCATTTGACACTCTCACCATGCTGAATGAAGAAGCTCCCCCCTCACATATTTCACCTTTTACCCTTAACCTATGGATTCTAGTTTTAGTCTCAGCCAAGTATAGTGAAACAAGCCAGTTTGCATTTACCCTATCTATACCCCTCTGTACTGTCCTCACAGAGGTGTTGTAACATCAACCAGACAGTCTATTTCTACCTTTAATATCTTTCTATTTCCCTTTCAGGGTTCTTTTGAAGACCCTGACCAGGAGTTACATGCAGGCTTCGGTTCTTTGTAGGAATGGGACCCGTTCTCAGGGTTCCATGACTGGTCGCTATTCGACATACCAAGGATTTGTATAAATCTCGATGGTGTTCGGAAGCCTAAGATCTCAGGGCTCTGGAGACGGGTGGATCAAGGGTCAGTGTCACGGCAGGAGACTCATTTGTTGTCGGAGAGGCTGGAAAATCTTTCGTTGTGGGCCCGAAGACCCGAGGTCTTTGCGATCTTCGGACACAGAGCTCGAAAAAAGCAACAATACAGACTTTTAAGATCGTAAGCCAGCGGGTTGTTGTTATGTCTCCCGCTCGCTGTGAAAATGGGGGACACCTACCCCTCCCTTGTCAGGGAGAGGGAGAATCCGCGGGTTGTCGAATTCGGATGAAATGAGAAGCTTTTGGGGTAACTTTGGTCTGTGTCTTTGCTATTGCTTAGCACACACTTGGGCTCGGTGATGGTACCGATGTGCATTTATTTTTGCTGGTGGGGGGAGGGGGGATCATTGTTTGCTGCCACTTACGCGTGGGAGGGGTGAGCTGGGGGGGGACTTTGGGGTTCACATGTCTAACTGTTGTTCATTCTTTGGGGCACTTCTCTGTTTTCATGGATGTTTCGCGACGAAAAAGCATTTCTCTGACATTAAACTTGACCTTTGACCCTTTGAACAATCAGCCAAACTCCATTCAAAAATGACATGAGTCAGGATATAGCATTCCCTAGCTCCTTGAGTTTATTGCAGACTCAATGGCATGACAGAGCGAAAAACAACAAAATAAGTGCAATCCACACAAGTAAACATACACAGATAAGTAAAAAAACTTCGTTAAGTTTCCTGTAGGTAAGTATTATAGGATTCCAATAGGTAAGTACTACAGGCAAGTAGTATGTGTAAACCATTAGCATCCAGGTTAGTAACTAATAAACTCAAGAATAACATTCTTTTTCATAAAAATCTTACTGACACCTTTAGATTAATTTCCAAACAATATGACACCAATTTACAAGCAATGCTTCTGCTGAGGAAACAACAGGATGGCTTTAGATGCTAATTTATTTAGCTCCTGACATAAACCTCTAACCTTCTGCCACCAAAATGCTTTCCTTCTTCCAGATGAGGAGGAAGATGGATAGGGTGGACCATTCACCAAAACTCACATATGTTGTGAAATTTGACTGCCCAGGAAGTGTCCTAATACAGATCTGAGACTGCTCATTTCAACATAAAAGCTGAATGTGCTTAATCACATAGAAAAACATAGATCAACTGCCTGAAGGGCAGATTGCCCTCATAGTTTTGCATACTTCTCTCAAATCTCCCCTCATTCTCCTAAACTCTAGGGAATAAAGTTCAAAGTACTTTTTTAATCAAACTACCCGTATGTTGCCATATATTACCTTGAGATTCATTTGCTTGCAGGCATTCACAGCAGCACAGAATACAATAGAATCAATGAAAAACTGCACACAAAGACTGACAAACAACCAACATGCAAATGAAGGCAAACTGTGCAGATAGATATATAAGAATGAGAATTTAAGTTGTAGAGACCTTGAAAGGGAGTCCATTTAAGTTGTGGGATCAGTTCAGTTTGATGTTGTGGTGTGCACCGAGCCTGGCAATTAGCTTGCAGACATTCCATCACCAGTCAAGGTGACATCCTCAGCGTCACTGACTTCGGAACACGAAGACCGAGAAGTGCAACACTTTAACTGGGACGCCATGGAGGTTCTGGTGCAGGCAAGAGAAATTTTAGGTGTGGTTTCTTCTGATTACTTTGCAAACATATTGAAATAGACACTATCTATGAACACCTAACAGCCGAAGAGCTGCGAGCCAATAGAATTCAAAGGCCAACTGAAAGGGGTGGCCAATTAGGTTCAAGGC
Organism: Mobula hypostoma; assembly: GCF_963921235.1. Lineage (NCBI taxonomy): Eukaryota > Metazoa > Chordata > Chondrichthyes > Myliobatiformes > Myliobatidae > Mobula > Mobula hypostoma. The sequence continues at coordinate 3,796,101 of NC_086105.1, read as the reverse complement.
AAGAGAACAGGGTGGCTATATAAATGTGAGCACTCCCAGAGAGAAACACCAACAACTGCGCATTGACAATGTCACCTTGACTGGTGATGAAACGTTAGCAAGCTAATTGCCAAGCTTGACGAATACCACAACATTAAACCTCTCAACCAGAGCTCCCAATATTCTCCACCACCCTGAATCAGTTCAGAGCTGAGCTGAGTGAAGTTCAGAAGCTTGATGGTTGTAGGGTAATAACTTTTTGAGCCTGGTGGTGTCAGACCTGAGGCTCCTGTACCTCCTTCTCTATTCAATTAAATGCTATTCAACCTTTCTCTAGAACTCAGGTCTGCAAGTCCTGACAACATTTGGTCACAGTCCATACCAAGCATGGGGCCAGTGATGGGCTCTGCCTGCTTCTATTAACAGACTGACTTTGTCAGTTGGTTTACACTACAAACAGCTGATTGAGAAATGATGGTTGAGCAACTAGACATTTGGTAAGTTCCGGAACCACAAGAAAAGCTGCAGATGCCAGAAACATCACTGAGAATCAACATAGACTGGGTGACTGTTTCGTCGAACACCTTTGCCTCATCAGCCACAAAAGGTGGGATATTTCAGTGGCCACCCATTTCAACTGAACTCCCCATCTCCATTCCGTGTCTGTCCATGGGCTCCTCTACTGCTATGATGAAGCCACTCTCAGGTTGGAGGAGTAACTCATATTCAGGATGGTGGTAGCTCAGGATGAGGTTTTTTCATGCTGCAGTGTTCATCGAGCTTGGCAATTAGCTTGCAAGTGTTTCGTCACCGGTCAAGGTGACACCCTCAGTGCGCAATTGTTTGTATTTCTCACTGGGAGTACTCATGTTTATATAGGCCCCCGTTCTCTTGCTTTGATCTTGATTGGCTGTACCTTCAGTGACCTTTGAATTCTATTGGCTCGTGTTTCTTTGGCTCTTAGGGGTGTGTAGATGGCATCTATTTCGATGTTTGTTTACAGAGTTATCAGAAGAGAACCACACCTCTAAAATTTATCATGCTCACTTTGTTTGCCTGCACCAGAGCCTCCTCAACGTCCAGTTAAAGTAGTGCCCTAGGACTTCATGTACTGAGGTTAGCGATCCTGGATACCGGATCAAGCACATTCTGGATATACTTGTCACAAGGAGGACAGGTGGTACATTAGAGACATTCATCTACCAGAAGAGTACACACACAGACCAGGTATTGAACTACCAACAGCAACCACCCAGTTTGCCACTAGAAAAGTGCATTTGCACCTTATTTAAGAGAGCACAAACACAATGTAGCACCACCGAACTTTGGGTCATGGAAGAGAAGCACTTATTCAAAGTGCTCGATTGGCACTTTACTCAATGTACAACCTTGCACTACACTAAGAACATCTCAGAAACGACAGCTCAACAGCTGAAACCTCACCACATCACAATCGCAATCCCTCTCAAAACAACTGCAACTTTAAGGAAACTTGTCTCAAGAACCAAGGAACCAGTAAAGACAATGGACAAAAGCAAAGTGGTGTACAGGATCACTTAAGAACATAAAACATAGAATAGTACAGCACATTACAGGCCCTTTGGCCCACAATGTTGTGCTGACCCTTAAACCCTGCCTCCCATATAAGCCCCCACCTTAAATTCCTCCATATACCTGTCTAGTAGTCTCTTAAACTTCACGAGTGTATCTGCCTCCACCACTGACTCAGGCAGTGCATTCCACACACCAACCACTCTCTGATTAAAAAACCTTCCTCTAATATCCCCCTTGAACTTCCCACCCTTTACCTTAAAGCCATGTCCTCTTGTATTGAGCAGTGGTGCCCTGGGGAAGAGGCGCTGGCTATCCACTCTATCTATTCCTCTTATTATCTTGTATACTTCTATCATGTCTCCTCTTATCCTCCTTCTCTCCAAAGAGTAAAGCCCTAGCTCCCTTAATCTCTGATCGTAATGCATACTCTCTAAACCAGGCAGCATCCTGGTAAATCTCCTCTGTACCCTTTCCAATGCTTCCACATCCTTCCTATTGTGAGGCGACCAGAAATGGACACAGTACTCCAAGTGTGGCCTAACCAGAGTTTTACAGAGCTGCATCATTACCTCGCGACTCTTAAACTCTATCACTCGACTTATGAAAGCTAACATCCCATTAGCTTTCTTGACTACCCTATCTACCTGTGAGGCAACTTTCAGGGATTTGTGGACATGTACCCCCAGATCCCTCTGCTCCTCCACACTACCAAGTATCCTGCCATTTACTTTGTACTCTGCCTTGGAGTTTGTCCCTCCAAACCACCTCACACTTCTCCGGGTTGAACGCCATCTGCCACTTCTCAGCCCACTTCCGCATCCTACCAATGTCTCTCTGCAATCTTCGACAATCCTCTACACTATCTACAACACCACCAACCTTTGTGTCGTCTGCAAACTTGCCCCACCCTTCTACCCCACATCCGGGTCATTAATAAAAATCACGAAAAGTAGAGGTCCCAGAACCGATCCTTGTGGGACACCACTAGTCACACCCCTTCAATGTGAATGTACTCCCTCCACCAAGACCCCCCGCTTTCTGCAGGCAAGCCAATTCTGAATCCACCTGTCCAAACTTCCCTGGATCCCATGCCTTCTGACTTTCTGAATAAGCCTACTGTGTGGAACCTTGTCAAATGTCTTATTAAAATCCATGTAGATCACATCCACTGCACTATCCTCATCTATATGCCTGGTCACCTCCTCAAAGAACTCTATCAGGCTTGTTAGACACGATCTGCCCTTCACAAAGCCATGCCGACTGTCCCTGATCAGACCATGATTCTCTAAATGCCTATAGATCCTATCTCTAAGAATCTTTTCCAACAGCTTTCCCACCACAGATGTAAGGCTCACTAGTCTATAATTATCCGGACTATCCCCACTACCTTTTTTGAACAAGGGGACAACATTCGCCTCCCTCCAATCCTCCGGTACCATTCCCGTGGACAACGAGGACATAAAGATCCTAGCCAGAGGCTCAGCAATCTCTTCCCTCGCCTCCTGGAGCAACTTGTGGAGACTGCAACAAGAACTACATTGGCCAGATAAAGATGCAAACTCTCAATTCTATAAACAAACACATTGACCTCGATCCTATTTATCAGCCAATGTGGGCAAAATTCCAGAAGTTTGCCACACAACCAATCATCAGTGAGATTTCTTCCCCACATCAAAATTGAGTTTCCATAATGACCAATCAGCTAGTTGAAAGGTAAATATAGCCAGGCATTTGAAGGACACACAATTAACAGAGCACTGATGATGTCTTCTCGTATGGTGATGAAATGTTTGCGAGTAAATAGCCAAGACTGGAGAAAAACTCAATCTAACCACCAATCACCTGAGATACCCATTTTCCAAATTATTGCCAACATCACTCACATACATTGTGAAATTTGCAGTTTTGCAGCAGCACATAAAAAATTAGTAAAGGTTATAATAAAAAATATAAGTTGTGCAAAAAGAGAGGAAAACAGTGAGATAATGTTCATGGACCATCTCTTGTTTTCAAATCCATCCATTAAAGGGAGCTGAGGGGAAGTTTTTCCACACAAAGGCAGGTGAAATAGAATCTGGTCTTATCATTGTTGTATACCATGAAATTTGTTGTTTTGTGGCAGAAGGACAGAAAAAACCCTTATAAATTAAAATATATATTAAATAATGAATACACAGTATAAAAAGTGAGCAAAATAGTGACTTGATGCTGTTGTGTCATATCATCCCGTACCTGAAAGTGATTTATGTTGTTCCGTGGAGACTGCATCAATTGCTCAGTGAAGGATTTTGGTTTAGATTGGGTCCTGGCCAAGCACTGGACTGATTTAAGGCCTGAAGTTTAAATTGTGACCACAGCCTCTGGTATGGAGGAATCTTCAGAGTAACCACGATACAGGCAGAAGGAATCAGGATCAGGTTTAATATCAAAGGCACATGTTGTCAAATTTAATGTTTTGCAGCAATAAATAAAAACAGAAATGACAGTAAGAATATATATAGCATGCAATACACACACATACATACACATATAAATAGTGCAGGGAGAGTAAAATAGTGAACAAAATAGCATTGCACTAGTCCCAGTGAGGGATTGACATGGAAGCAGGAGTCTTGACTGCTGAGATTGCTATGTAAAGGAAATCCTCCACCTACTTCAGAGAAACATTTAATCAAAGACAATAATATTCTGTTGGAATTGCAGAACCCGCTTGTCACACTAATCACTCTGGGAGTTCCATTAAGTGGGCTGCGCTTCACTATTTACATTAGATCTCAAACCAGCAGCAAGTGGTTCAGAGGCAGAGAGTTCTTTTTTAATGAAGACTGGCTATACCCCCCCCCCCCCCGCAAAGAAAGGTATTCCCCATTCACACTGTATTCTCTCTCAGCTTTGAGGGACTGGTCAAAGCCTACATTTACGATGTATATGAGGGGGCATGTTTTAAAATATTTATTGAGATATAGCATGAAATAGGCCATTCAAGCTACATCACCCAGCAATCCCAATTTAATCCAAGCTTAATCACAGGACAATTTACAATGACCAACCAGCATGTCTTTGGACTGTGGGAGGAAACCAGAGCACCCAGAGGAAACCTACGCAGTCACAAGGAGACTCAAACTCCTTACAGACAGTGAACCCGGGTCTCCTGTACTGTAACCACTAACCACTACGCTACCATGCTGCCCCAAATTTTAGGCTGACCGGAGGAAACTATGGCGGTGGGGTGGGGGGGGGGGAGAATGTTAGAGGTAGTTTTATTTTCACACAGTGGTGTAAAAAACACAATGCCGGGGTGGTGGTACAGGCAGATACATTAGGGACAATTAAGAAGCTCTTAGATAAGCACATTGATGATTAAGAAATGGAGGGAAGGGTTAAATTCAATTTGGAGTGGGTTAAATGGTTCGCTGAAGTCCTGTGTTGTACTGCTCTATGTTCTACAACCAACTAGCTAGGTTGTTAAGTCAGCTACAGCTCTGTGAAGCCAGAGTGTGCACAGCTCAGAGAGGGGAAGGATAGTAGATTTATATCCCTAAAGGAGATTAGAGACAGATGGGTTTTGTGCTTTGCTGGCTTACACAACAGCTCAGGACGAAAGACACGGAACCAACTTAGCACTGATTCTACACAGACCGCTAAACTCACAGTTTCACAAAGCTTTTGTGAAAACATTTCGCCTGCTCATTGTGCATTAACCTTGTATCCACAGTGCAGTATTCTAGACTTCTTTAATTCCCCACTCTGGACTCCCACCTCTTCTCAAACAAGAAAAAATCTGCAGATGCTGGAAATCCAAGCAACACACACAAATGCTGGAGGAACTCAGCAGGCCAGGCCAGGCCTCGCCTGCCTATCATCTACCCCAGTGCCCCTCCTCCTCATTCTCCCACGGTCCACTCTATATCAGATTCCTTCCTCTCCAACCTTAAACTTTTCCACCGCTCCCCCACATACCTGGCTTCACCTATCTACTCCTCAGTTTTTTTTCCTCTACTCCTGCCGAAGGGTCTTGGCCCAAAACGCTGACTGTGCTTTTTTCCATAGATGCTGCCTAGACTGCTGAGTTCCTCCAGCATTTTGTGTGTGTTGCTCAGATTTTGAGCATCTGCAGATTTTTTCTTAATTGTCACCTATCCCCTTCCAGCTTGTTCTCCTTCCCCTCCCCCCACCTTCTTATTCTGGCATATCCTCCCTTCTTTTCCAGTCCTGAAGAGCCTACCCAAAATGTCGACTGTTTATTCATTTTCATAGACGCTGCCTGACCTGCTGACTTCTTCCAGCATTCTGTGTGTGTTGCTTTGAAACTATGTAGTAGCAGCTGCAGCAGGAAAGGCCAGCAATTGTTCGGAGAGTCTCACTTACACTGAAAGTTGACTAAGATTAAACCACATATAGTATTAATGGTAAGACTCTTGGCAGTGTGGAGGATCAGAGGGATCTTGGGGTCCGAGTCCATAGGACGCTCAAAGTAGCTGCGCAGGTTGACTCTGTGGTTAAGAAGGCATACGGTGTATTGGCCTCCAACAATCGTGGAATTGAATTTAGGAGCCGAGAAGTAATGTTGCAGCTATATAGGACCCTGGTCAGACCCCACTTGGAGTACTGTGCTCAGTTCTGGTCGCCTCACTACAGGAAGGACGTGGAAACCATAGAAAGGATGCAGTGGAGATTTACAAGGATTTTGCCTGGATTGGGGATCATGCCTTATGAAAACAGGTTGAGTGAACTCGGCCTTTTCTCCTTGGAACGACGGAGGATCAGAGGTGACCTGATAGAGGTGTACAAGATGATGAGAGGCATTGATCGTGTGGATAGTCAGAGGCTTTTTCCCAGGGCTGAAATGGTTGCCACAAGAGGACACAGGTTTAAGGTGCTGGGGTGTAGGTACAGAGGAGATGTCAGGGGTAAGTTTTTTACTCAGAGAGTGGTGAGTGTGTGGACTGGGGGGCTGGCAATGATGGTGGAGGCGGATACAATAGGGTCTTTTAAGAGATTTTTGGATAGATACATGGAGCTTAGAAAAATAGAGGGCTATGGGTAAGCCTAGTAATTTCTAAGAAAAAAAAGAAAGTTAGAAGATGGTGGGGGGGGGAGGGGTGGAGGGAGGAAGAAACACAAGGTGGTAGGTAAAACAGGGGCCGGGAGTAAAGAACTGGCAAGTTAATTAGTGAAAGAGATACACAGCTGGAGAAGGGGGATTGTAAAAGGAGAGGACGGAAGGCCATGGAAGAAAGAAAACCAGAAGCACCATCAGAGGGAGGTAATGGGCAGGTAAGAAGGTGAGAAAGGGAAAAGGGAATGGTGAGGGGGGAGGGGGGCATTACCGGAAGTTCAAGAAATTGATGTTCATGCCATCAGGTTGGAGGCTACCCAGGCAGAATATAAGGTGTTGCTCCTCCAACCTGGTGTGGCCTCATTGCAACAGTAGAGGCGGCCATGGACAGACATATTGGAATGGTAATGGGAGGTGGAATTAAAATGGGTGGCCACTGGGAGATTCTGCTTTTTCTGGTGGACAGAGCATAGATGCTTGGCGAAGCGGTCTCTCAACCTACTTTGGGTTTCACCAATACACAGGAGGAGCACAACAGGTTCACAGGTGAAGTGTCGCCTCACCTGGAAGGACTGCTTAGGGCCCTGAACGATAGTGAGGGAGGAGGTGTAGCCCTTGTTCTACCTGCAAGGACAAATGCCAGGAGGGAGATCAGCTGGCGCCAAACTATCATACCCACAACACACTAACCCTAACCTATACGTTTTTGGAATATCGATGGAAACTGCAGCACCCGGGAGAAACCCACACAGTCATGGAGAGAATGACAAATACCTTACAGATGGTGGCGGGAATTGAACCCCAAACCAGTGATTGCATGCAGCATCAAGCGATTGCGCTAACTTTTTGGATGGTGCAGCAGACTCAAAGGACTGATTAGTCTTCTGCTTTTGAACTTGTGTAACTGCTCAGTCTTGATCAATGGCTCATGCAGTGAGATGTCAGTTTAATCAGCTTAAACTTGCCCATCATCCAATGTTGGCAACCAGACACTAGCTAACAAAATCTGGCATGTGGACAGCGTAGCAAACACACAAAATGCTGGAGGAACTCAGCACATCAGGTAGTGTTTATCAGGGGAATGGACAATCCATATTTTGGGCACAGATCTTTCATTGGGACTGGAAGTACAGAGGAGAGTTAGTTGGAATGACAAAGTGGGCGGAAGGGGTAGAAACAATGGAATGGTGGGTGATAGACAAGTGATCAATGGGGATGAAATGTGAAGCTGAGAGGTAATAGGTGGAAGTGACATAGGACTGAAGGAGGAGGAATCTGATAAAAGAGGGCAATGGACCAAAGGATAGAGGGAGGGAGATGAGGAGGGGAACTTGTGAAGAAGTGTATGAGTGATGGGCAAATCAGGAGGGTTGGGGAAAGGAAGAGGTGAGGGCTGAGGGTGGGTGGTAGGGTAGAAAGGAATGAGGAGCAGAGGGGAGAAGGGTTACCAGTAGTTAAAGAAATTGATGTTCGTACCAACAAGGCAAATTATGAAGTGTTACTCCTCCTATCTGCATCTAGCTTCCCTCGATGTGGGAATGGGAAGTGGACTTAAATGGTTCAGTGAGCAGAGAGGTGGTGTTCAATCAGGAACTGGATCTCACCAATGTAGAGGAGGCCACACCGGGTGTACCTGATGCAATAAATGACTCATGGGAAGAAATGGAAGACATGGAAGGACTGTTTAGTGCCCTGGATAGTGGTGAGAAAGGAGGTGTAGTGGCAGGCGGTAACACTTCGAATGGTTGCAGGCATAGTGCCTAGAGGAAGCATTTATCCCTGCATCCTTCCAAACCATGCTCTCTTCTCACTGTCCACATGAAGACACCTTGGTGGTGGCAGGGTATTCATTAGTCTCACAGCCTGAGGTAAGAAGCTATTACCCAGTCTGACAGTCCTAGTCCTGATGTTCCTGTACCTCCTTCCTGATGGTAAGGAGTCAAAGAGATTGTGGGACGGGTGATGAGGATCCTCAACAATGCTTTGGGCCCTTCATCTGCAACATTCCCAGTAAATGTGACAAAGAGGGGGGAGGCAGACCCTGATGAACCTCTCTGCGGAGTTTGCTATCCTTTGTAGGGTCTTTTGTCCAATGCCTTGCAGCTTCTGTACCACACAATGATGCAGCTAGACAGGACAGTCTCAGTGGTGCTCCTGGAGACAGTTGTTAGAATGGGGGCAAGCAGCCTTGCACGTCTCAATCTCCTCATAAAGTGTAGGAGGTCTTGTATCCCCACATGATTAGTGTAATTGGTTTGAATCAACTGGTTATTAAATTTACAACCAACATTTAATTTAGATTGTGGACAGCATCAAATGACCATCTCTTTGTTGCAGCAACAGAATTTTGCAAAGGAAACTAGAGCATAAATATTAGCAAATAACACAAAATGTTTCACATGGAAATGGCTTGAAGATGAGATTCAAAGTGTCTTAAAGAACATGTATAGACTGTACAATACACAATAAGGAATCTTGCCAAGAATTCTTGGCAGAATCTTTCAAATTCACAAACTCTGCCACCAAAAAAGACAAAGGCTACCACCTGCTATTTCCCCAGTGTTAAATTTAATGGCCAACTGTTTTGAACTAATTACATGTTCATTCCCTAAGGTACTGTCTGGATGCCAATGTTGAACAGTGGGCAAAGTTAAGATCATTTGCTCCTCCCTTCCACAGCTCTCAAAATACATCAGCACCACTTATTATTTTTATTTAGAGAGTAGCACAGTAAGCACCAACAACCCCATGCCGTCCAAATACACACATGACCCATTAACCTATTAACCCCCATGTCTTTGGAAACTGGGAGGAAACCAGAGCACCCGGAAGGCCGTGGGATATAGGAGCAGAATTAGGCCATTTGGCCCATCCAGTCTATTCTGCTGTATGATCATAGCCGATTTATTTTTCCTCTCAACTCCATTCTCCTGACTTCTCTCCGTAACTTTTGATACTCTGACTAATCAAAAACCTACCAACCTCTGCCTTAAATATACCCAATGACTTGGCCTCCACAGCCGTCTGTGGCGATGAATTCCAGATTCATCATCCTCTAGCTAAAGAAATTCCTCATCTCTGTTCTTTTAAACGGAGGCTACAACCTTTGGTCCTAGACTCCCCCACTATAAAAATATCCTCTCCACATCTACTCTACCTAGGCTTTTAACTATTTGATAGGTTACAATGAGATCCCCTCTGCCCCACGCATCACCAGCACCAGCTACCCGCCATTAAGGACAGATATATATATATATATATATATATATATACACACACACAGAAAAGTGCCAGTAACATCATGAAGGGTCACACCCACCCTGCTCATAGACTGTTCGTCTCACTCCTGATAGGCAGCAGGCTAAGTAGCATCCACGCCAGGACCATCAGAATCAAAAACAGTTACTTTACCCGAGCAGCAAGACCGATTAACACTTCCACCCACAACCACCACTACTTTTTCATTTCCAGTCAGTCACCCTACGCACTGACACTCTTGTGCCTAGTGTCACTTTATGGGCATAGAAGCAATCTTATATTTATTGTATATATTTAATTGTGCTTTTATCTTATTACATTTTTTGTGCTACATCAGATCTGGAGTAAGAATTATTTTGTTCTCCTTTACACGTGTGTACTGGAAATGACATTAAACAATCTTCTATCTTAATACTGTAACAGTTCACTCTGGTGCTCAATTACTTGATTTCAGCTCTCTCCCTCAGACAATATGCCTCCGTCACAGTACGTAAGCAGCACAGAAACAGGCTCTTTGGTCCATCTAGTTCATGCCAAACTGTTATTCTGCCTAGTCTCATCGACCAGCACCTGGACCATAGTCCTCCATACATCTCCCGTCCATGTACCCATCCAAATTTCTCTTAAATGTTGCAATCAAACCCACACAAAGCATTTAGGTCGATACTAAAATGTCTGAAAATGTTTTACTGGTAAGTAATCACACCAATTTTAGCAGTTTTGAGGGAGGGAATCGCATTGAAACTTATTGAATATTGAAGGACCTAGATAGAATGGATGTGGAGAGGATGGTTTCTATGGTGGAGTCTAGGACCAGAGAGCACAGCCTCAGAACAGAGATGAGGAGGAACTTCTTTTGCCAGAGGGTGGTGACTCTGGAATTCATTACCATAGACAGCCGTGGAGCCCAAGTCATTGGGTATATTTAAAGCAGAGGTTGACAGGTTCTTTATTAGTCAGGATGTCAAAGGTTATGGGCAAAAAGCATGAGAATGGGATTGAGAGGAATAATAAATCAGCCACGATGGAATCAGCAGACTAGATGGCCGAATGACCTAATTCTGCTCCCATGTCTCATGGTCAAATTTGATGAAAAGCCTCCAAAGCACTCTCAGATCAGACAACCAAAAACTTTAAGAAGAAGATTGAGTAGTAAAGTACATGGACTAGTGCAAAGGAGGAATTCACAATCAGTGAGTTCAGAGAGATCTCTGAAGATCTCTCCTGGGCCCAACATATTGAAGCAGGCAATGTGAGCAGCTATAATTCACTGGGAACTTGAGGAGATTCGATATGTCACCAATGACTCAATCAAATTTCTATACATGGTCGGGAGCACTGTAATTTATAGCAATTTCTTTATATGAATTGGACTGTACTGCTGTCACAAAACAACAAATGTCATGACATATACCAGTGACAATAAACCTGATTCTGATTCACCACAGCCCCTAGAAATGTTTATGAGTCAGGAGGTGATCTCCTGTAGCAATTCTCACAAGATAATAAACAATGCGGATGCAATTCGGTGCTCATTTTAAACCCATGCACTCTACTTCTATTTTTAAATGTTACACCAATGACAAGTAGAACAAGGGGTTTACCAATGTAGTTGTGGAGAAGGCGGCTCCAACAGAGTACACATACCAGCCATTCAGTTTTGTGGAGTCAAAGAGACCATAGACGATAAGACTATAATATATAACAGCAGAGTCCGTTTGGCCCATCGTGTCTGTTCCACCATGGCTGATCCATTTTCCCTCTCAGACCCAGTCTCCTGTCTTCACCCCTTCATGAACCTAATCCAGAATCTATACTCAAAGACTTGGCCTCCACAACCATTCGTGGTAACAAATTCCACAGATTCACCACGCTCTGGCTGAAGAAATTAGACATCTCCATTCTAAAAGGATTCCCCTCTACTCTGAGACCGCATCCTCTGGTCCTAGACACTCATGCCGTAGGAAATCCTCTCCACATCCACTCTATTGAGGCCTTTCAACACTCAATATCCCACCCCCACCCTGACTTTTCACCTCTTCTCACCTACCTATCATTTCATCCTGGGTCCCCTCCTCCTTCCCTTTCTCACAGTCCAGGCTCGAAAAAGTATGCAAACCCTTGAATTTAATAACTGGTAGAACCTCCTTTAGCACCAATAACCTCCCTCAAACTTCTCCTGTAACTGCTGATCAGGCTTGCCAATGGTGAGGAGAAACTTTAGACCATTCCTCCATACAAAACTGTTTCAGTTGATAAATATTTCTGGGATACCTTGCATGAACAGCCCTCATCAGGTCATGCCACAGCATCTCAATTGGGTTAAAGTCTGGACTCCGAGTTGGCCATTCCATAAAAAGAATTTTCTTCTTTTTAAACTATTCTGCTGTTTATTTACTCTTGTGTTTCAGATTATTGTCATCCAACTTCTTTTAAGCTTCAGGTGATGGACCGCTACCCTGACATTCTCCTGTAAAATTTCTTGACACAATTTTGAATTCATTGTTCCCTCAATGATTGCAAGCTGTCCAGGCCCTGAGACAACAAAGCAGCCCCAAATCATGATGCTCCTTCCACCATGCTTCACAGATGGGATGAGGTTTTGGTGTTGGTACCCTTTTTCTGCCAAACATAGCAGTGAGCATTTCTGCCAAACAGTTCAACTTTTGTCTCATCTGTCTATGGAACATTGTCCCAGAAGTGTTGTGGAATATTCAGGTGGTCTTTTGCCAAACTTGAGATGTGCAACACTGTATTTTTTTTTTTGGCGAGCAGTGGTTTCCTGCATGGTGACCTTCCATGAACACCATCCTTGTTTAGTGTTTTACTGATAGTGGACACATGAACAGAGACTTGAGCAAGTTCCAGAGATTTCTGCAGGTCTTTTGCTGTTACCCTTGTGTTCTTTGTCACCTCCGTCAGTATTGCACGTTGTGCTCTTGGTGTGATCTTTGCAGGATGCCCACTCCTAGGGACAGTAGCAACAGTACTGAATTTCCTCTATTTGTAGACAATTTCTCTTACTTGAACTGATGAAGACTCGGGTCATTAGAAATGCTTTTGCAGCCTTTTCCAGCTTCATGTATCTCTGCAAATTCTTCCAAGGTCCTCTAAAAGTTGTTTTGACTGAGGCATGGCACACATAAATAGATCTTTCTTGAGAAGAGCAGGCTCTGCCAGTAACCCAACTTCTGTCTGTGTTTTTTTTATATAGGGCAGGGCACCTCTACAACTCACACATCCAATCTCATCTCATTGATTGACACCTGACTCCAAATAGCTTTTGTAAAAGGTATTACCCCAAAGGTTCACATACTTCTTTGAGCACAGACTATGATGCAATATTGATGAGAAGTACAATTGTTTGTGCGTTATTAGTTCAGGCAAATTGTATCTGTCTATAACTGTGACTTAGATGAAAATCATACCACATTTTAAGAGTAATTAATGCAGAATCCAGTAGATTCCAGTTAATCAGGGAAGCCACTTATTTGGGGTAATTCTTAAAGAACAAAGCTAATTGAGAAAATCTCCTTTGTTTATTTGGGACACTATGCCACTGAATTGGGGCAGCAGGCTGTTGCCAAACAGGTTCTAACTGGCGTCAATTGCGTGTGTTGTGTTCAAAACTCAGTGATTCTTGTCACTAATAGTTGGAGAGAAATAAGCCGTAAGACAATTCAGAATTGTTTTGCTCACTGTGGTTTCAAGTATTCAGGTTCGGAGATGCCAAAAGCAGCCAGGAATGGGAAGGGGTTGAGAGGGGTAGAGGGTTGGGCAATGTCAAAGAAAGGAGGTTTGCTGAGGTGGAAGCATAAAGGAGTGAGATAAGATCATCTGGCTGAGTGGTGTCACAGCAAAACCTTTGCACTCAACGTCAGTAAGACCAAAGAATTGATTGTAGACTTCAGAGGAAGTCTAGTGAACACACACCAGTCCTCATCGAGGGATCAGCAGTGGAAAGGGTGAGCAGTTTCAAGCTCCTGGGTGTCAACGTATCAATGCAATTCAAAAGAAGGCATGACAGCGGCTATACTTCATTAGGACTTTGAGGAGCATTGTCACCAAAGACACTTGCAAATTCCTGCAGATGTACCGCGGAGAGCATTCTAACTGGCTGCATCACCACATCTAGTGTGGAGGGGGTCACTGAAAAGTTGCATACCAGCCAGCTCCATCATGGACACTAACCCCCACATCGTTGATGACACCTTCAAAAGGCGGCAGCTGTCATTCAGGACGTGCCCTTTTCTCATTGCTGCCATCAAAGAGGGACAAGAGCCTGAAGACACACACTCAACATTTCAGGAACAGCTTCTTCCCCTCCACCATCAGATTTCTGAACGGACAATGAACCCACTATTTTTTTGTTCTCTTTTTGCACCACTTACTTAACTTAATTTTCTAGATATATTAGTTATTATAATTGCAAATTACAGCTTTTTATTATGTATTGCAATGTACTGCTGCTGTAAAACAACACATTTCATGACCAATGCCAGTGATATTAAACCTGATTCTGAGGTCAGTAGAGTGGAGGACAGTTCAGAGAAATGATTTGACGGGGTGATTGGTAAGGGGAATGCAGTGGGGGAGACAGGAAGAGGGTTGTTGAAAGGGACAGGGGATGTTGGGGAAAAATTGGCTTTGTTGGGGGCAGGTGCTGGAGGGATGGGAAAGGGGTGTGGTGAGATGCCAAGAGGAGAGAACGGGGGAAAGGGGTGTTGGAGAGAGAGAAGATGGGGGTCTTCAGGGATGGGGACTCTGGACCTCGCACCAATCCCTCTCTCACTACCATGGAGACCAACAACCCTCCCACTACCCCCAAGAAATATTGCTAGACATGAACCTGTCCCCACGTTTGACCGCATGGGTTTCCACCGGGTGCTACGGTTTCCTCCCACAGTCCAAAGATGTACCAGTTGGTAGGTTAATTGGTCATTGGAAATTGTTCCCTGATTAGGCTCTGGTTAAACTGGGTGATTGCTGGGCGGCAAGGCTTGGGGGGCCAGAAGGGCCCACACTGTGCTGTATGTCAATAAACTTCTAAAAACCAGCGTGGCAGTTTAAATTAACATATTATAAAAAACAATTTCAGCTGCGCGACGACAAAGGCTACGTGCACAGGAACAGTTCAGTTAGTGCGGCCACGCACCTGCACATCTTAGCGGGATCAGTGGCAAATTTTCAGTATCTCCTCTCTCATCCGGTCCCTTCTCCCCGTGCTCCCCTCCCCATTCTCCCTTCTGTCTCCGATCTCTCCTCTCTCCACCCACTTTTCCCCTCGACCCCCAATTCCTTTTCTCTACTCTCTCCCCTCAACCAATTCCTTTCCTTCCCCACAGCCCCAGTTCCATTCCTCCTCCCTCACTCCCAACTCCCAGTTCCTTTCCTCCCCTCTCTCTTCCTACCCTCGTTTCCTTTCCTCCTCCCTCACCCCCAAACCTCGCTTCCATTCCTCCCCTCTCCCCCCTCTGACCCCCGGTTCCTTTCCTCTCCTCTCTCCCTGACCCCCAATTCCTTTCCTCCCCGCTCACCCCGAACCCAGGTTCCTCTCCTCCCCTCTTTCTCCCTGACTCCCAGTTCCTTTCCTCTCCTCTCACCCCCTGACCCCAGGTTCCTCTCCTCCCCTCTTTCTCCCTGACTCCCAGTTCCTTTCCTCCCCTCTCTCTCCCAGCCCTCGTTTTCTTTCCTCCTCCCTCACCCCCCAACCCTGCTTCCATTCCTCCCCTCTCTCTCCCCCGCCTCTGACACCCGGTTCTTTCCTGCCCTCACTCCCCGACCCCCGATTCCTTTCCTCCCCTCTCTCTCTGACTCCCAGTTCCTTTACTCCTCTCTCCCCCAGACCCCCGATTCCTTTCCTCCCCTTTCTCCCTGACCCCTGGTTCCTTTCCTCCCCTCTCTCCCCGACTCCCAGTTCCTTTTTCCCCGCTCACCCCCAACCCCAGGTTCCTTTCCTCCCCTCACCTCTGATTCAAACATAAGAACATAAGAAATAGGAGCAGAAGTAGGCCATCCGGCCCATTGAGCCTGCCCCGCCATTCAATAAAATTATGGCTGATCTGTCCGTAAGCTCAGCTCCATCTACCTGCCTTTTCCCCATAACCCTTAATTCCTTTACTATGTAAAAACCTATCTAATTGTTTCTTACATATATTTAGTGAAGAAGCCTCAACTGCTTCCCTGGCCAGAGAATTCCACAGATTCACCACTCTCTGAGAAAAACAGCTTCTCCTCATCTCCGTCCTAAATCTTTTCCCCTGAATCTTGAGTCCCCTAGTTCTAGTCTCACCTACCAATGGAAACAACTTTTCTACTTCTATCTTATCTGTCCCTCTCAAAATTTTGTATGTTTCTATAAGATCCCCTCTCATTCTTCTGAACTCCAGACAGTATAGTCCCAGGTAACTCAACCTCTCCTCATAAGTTAACCCCTTCATCTCTGGAATCAACCTGGTGAACCTCCTCTGCACTGCCTCCAAAGCCAGTATATCCTTCCTCAAGTATGGAGACCAGAACTGCACACAGTACTCCAGGTGCGGCCTCACCAGTACCCTGTACAGTTGCAGCATAACCTCCCTGCTCTTGAATTCAATCCCTCTAGCAATGAAGGCCAACATTCCGTTTGCCTTCTTAATAACCTGTTGTACCTGCAAGCCAACTTTTTGCGATTCATGCACAAACACTCCCAAGTCCCTCTGCACAACAGCATGCTACAATGTTTCACCATTTAAATAATAATCTGCTCTTCTATTATTCCTTCCAAAGTGGATGATCTTGCATTTACCAACATTGTAATCCATCTGCCAGACCTTGGCCCACTCACTTAACCTATCTATATCCTTCTGCAGACTCTTCACATCCTCCGTACAATTTGCTTTTCCACTCAGTTTAGTGTCATCAGGAAATTTTGCTATGCTACGCTCAGACCCCTCTTCCAAATCATCAATGTAAATGGTAAACAGCTGCAGGCCCAGCACCAACCCCTGCGGCATCCCACTCACCACTGACTGCCAACTGGAGAAACACCCATATATACCAGCTCTGCCTTCTATCAGTTAACCAATCCACTATCCATGCCAATACACTTCCTCCGACTCCATGCATCCGTATCTTCTCTTGTGCAGCACCTTATCGAACGCCTTCCGGAAATCCAAGTATACGACATCCACCTGTTCCCCCCTATCCTTTCCTCCCCTCTCCCCCCACCGACCCCCAGTTTCTTTCCTTTCCTCTGCCCCCCCAACCCCCGGTTCCTTTCCTCCTCCTCTCTCTCCCCCGACCCCCAGTTCTTTTCCTCCTCTCTCCCCCCAACCCCCGGTTCCTTTCCTCCTCCTCTCTCTCCTCCGACCCCTGGTTCTTTTCCTCCTCTCTCCCCTGACCCCCGGTTCTTTTCCTCCTCTCTCCCCCGACCCCTGGTTCTTTTCCTCCTCTCTCCCCCCAACCCCCGGTTCCTTTCCTCCTCCTCTCTCCTCCCCCCCCCACGACCCCTGGTTCCTTTCTTCCTCTCCCCCCTGACCCCCAGTTCCTTTCTTCCTCTCCCCCCGACCCGCACTTTCTTTCTTCCTCTCCCCCCGACTCCCAGTTCCTTTCCTCCTCCCCTCTCTCCCCCCGACCCCCGGTTCTTTTCCTCCTCCCTTCTCTCCCCCCTGACCCCTGGTCCTTTCCTCCCCTCCCTCCCCGACTCCCAGTTCCTTTCCTCCCCGCTCACTCCCTGACCCCAGATTCCTTTCCTCCCCTCTCTTTCCCCGATCCCCGGTTCCTTTCCTCCTCTCTCTCCCCCGACCCCCGGTTCTTTTCCTCCTCTCTCCCCCCCGACCCCCGGTTCTTTTCCTCCTCTCTCCCCCCCGACCCCCGGTTCTTTTCCTCCTCTCTCCCCCCCGACCCCCGGTTCTTTTCCTCCTCTCTCCCCCGATCCCTTTCCTCCCCTCTCCCCCCAGACCCCCGTTTCCTTTCCACCGCCGCTCTCACCTCATCTGACCGCCGTTGCCATGAACTTCCCGGCACTCAAAGCGCCGAACGGAACGACCGGCGCCTGCGCGCAGTGCCTGCTGGGGATTGGAGTTCAATGGGTTCGCCGCTGCGAGTGCGCGATGCTCCAGCTCCAGTGATAGGGACCTCCAGAGCAGAGGGGGCGCTGTAAGGCTGACGACCACGTTCAGTATCGTTTATTTCAGCGTGAATCCTTCTGGGGAGGCTCAGGTCCTATGTAAACCAGGCTGGGAGACCAGATGGATGTTTAATGTAACCCAGTAACATTAAAATGGGAATGGAACTCACATTCCTGGAGTGCGGATCTACTAATCTGACCACTGAATTAACCTTAGTCCGATCACAGGACAAATTACAACGACCAATCGGTAGTTAGTACCAGTATGTACGATTTTAGAATGTGGGAGGAAACCAGAGTACCTGGACGGGACGAAATCTACGTGATCATGGGGAGAACGTACAAACTTCTTACAGATGGCATCGGAATTGAACTCTGAACTCTGACGCCCTGCTCTGTCATAGTTCACACCAACCATTACGCTCCTATGGCACCCACAATATGTGTTACTATGGATTTCCAGCATCTGCTGAATCTCTTGTATTTAAAATATCCTCGTCATCTTATCAAGCTGTGCTGCCACCTTCAGGGCTTGTAAGACTTGTGTACCAAGGACCTTCAGCACCACATAACGACTAATCTTTCATTGTGCATTAAATCCTCCCAATGTGTACTGTTTCTCACTCATCAGAATTAAATTCCATCTGTCACTGCTCTGCCCACCTTAACACTGATCATTTATCCATCTATCTATCTGTCTGTTTAACTATCTATCTGTCTGTCTATCTGTATCTATCCATCTATCTGTCTATATCTATCAGTCTATCTATATGTATCTCTCTGCTTGTCTGTCTATCTATGTATACCTATTTGTTTACTTATCTATCTATTTACCTGACCCCCATTTCCTTTCCTCCTCTCTCTCTCCCCCGACCCCTGGTTCCTATCATCCCCTCACTCTCTCCCAGACCCCCAGTTCCTTTCCTCCTCTTTCTCTCTCTTCCCCCCCCCAACTCCCACTTCCTTTCCTCCTCTCTCCCCCACCGACCCCCGGTTCCTTTCCTTTCCTCCCCTGTCTCTCCCCATGATTCCCAGTTCCTTTCCTCCCCACTCTCCCCCGACCCCCAGTTCCTTTCTTCCTCTTCCCCTTGACCCCTGGTTCCTTTCCTCCCCTCTCTCTCCCTGACCCGCTTCCTTTCCTCCTCTCTCTATCAGAATCAGAATGAGAATCAGGTTTAATATCACTGACATACGCCATGAAATTTGTTCTTTCACAACAGCACTACAATGCAATACATCATTTAAAAACTATAGATTGGGATAAGAAAGATATACAGTGCATTCCGGTTAATTGGGCCAACAGTTAATCAGGACATCTTATTTGGGACAACTCTTAAGGAACAAAAATTAATTGAGAAAATAGCTGGGATTCCCCCATTTATTTGGGACACTATGCTGCTTAACTGGGACAGCTGACTGTTGCCAAACAGTTTCTATCCAGTGTCAGTCACATGAACTTGTGTGGTCATTAGAAACTACACCATGCTCAAAGCAAACAGTTTTTAAATAGCGTCAGTCGTATGTATTTGTATTCAAAAAGCAGTGATTTTTGTCACTGATAGTTGGTGAGAAATAAGCAGTAAGATAATTTGCTCACTGTGAGTTCAAGTTTTCAGGCTTGGAGATGCCAGAAATGGCCAGGAGTGAAAATTGGTGACTTCACTACTTCAACACATTAGTAACTATGAGGAATTTGAAGGTATCGATAATCATCTTGAATGTTATAATGAATATGAAGATTTGAAGGATGCAATTGTTGAGAGCATTGTATGAAGGCAGTCCATTATCCGCACGGGTGTCTGCGCTAATTTTGCATCCTGTGGAAGAGTCTCAGCCTGAAACATCGACTGTGCTCTTTGCCATAGAAGCTGCCTGGCCTGTCGAGTTCCTCCAGCCCTTTGTGTGTGTTACTCGGATTTCCAGCATCTGCATTAATTTTGTTCAGTTACAGTCAATTAAAAAGCATGGTTGTCCGTCATTTCCAACAATGACAGTGAAACTATGAGGGAGAATTGACAATGTGGAAAAGCCACTGCAGGGGAGCCGTTCTATTCTCTTAACGTTGACAGTCCGTGTAAGGGAAATCATCACAAACTGGGTTCTCCTTGGCTGCAGCAGATGACCATAACTTCTCCTGTGCCTTGTCGTGCCTTTGTTCTGCTTGAACTGCTTTTTTTGGATGTTAGATTTTGCTGGCGATCTCATCTATCCAGTCTGCCATTGTTGGCTTTGCATGCTAGGACAGTCATATCCCTATCTCAGTGGGGTATGGGGCCCATTGGCTACCCTCACCTGGTTTAACCCGCCTGTTCAAAGTGTTGTTCCGGGGTGTGGCTGCTGTCACATGCAAACGGCTACTTGGAGCCACAGGTGAGAACCGAGTGTCCGGTGGGGACCCAGGGTGAGTGAGTCACCCTGGAATGGACAGGGAAAGCCCCTTCACCAGTGGTGCTGGACACCCCATACACAGCAGCGTACACAGGATGAATTCCTCCATCAATAAATTATAGGAACGAATACACAGTTTTATAGTGCTGTAATAGCATTTGTATAGTTCCAGTTGCTCTCTATTTCATTTAAGTACATAATTTGTTACTCAGTTAAATAGTAGTTTGTCTTTTTTAACCATTGTCATGAAACGTCAGCCAATTGGGCCAAAATGTACTGGTTCTGATGTATCCCAATTAACCGCAAACCACTATATACAGTAAATATAAAAATTAAATTAAATAATAGTGCAAAAAGAAAAACATCAAACTGAGATACTGCTCATGAGTTCACTGTATCTCCAGTAATCTGATGGCAGTGGGGAAGAAGCTGTTCCTAAAATGTTTTATTTATTTACGGTATTTATCTATCTATCTCTCTCTACCAATCTATCTCTTATTAAAATCTTTATTTTATTTTAAAATTATTATCCTGTATCCCATTGCTGCCCTTCTGTAGAAGGAGTGGCACAATAAGATAGTGCTTCACAGTGCCAGCAACCCAGGTTCAATTCCCACTGCTGTCTATAAGGAGTATGTATGTTCTTCCAGCAACTGTATGGCTTCCCTCCCAAAGTCCGTAGACAGACATCTTGGGTTAGTAAGTTGTGGACACGCTATGTTGACACTGAAAGCATAGTGACACTTGCTGGCAGCCCCAAGCACATCCCACAGATAGACTTTTCCTTGGGATTTGCTCCCGAAGCCTTCCCCGTGAGTGGGTATAGTCGTAAGTCAGCAGAGGCTTGAGCTCAGAGTTTTCCTGCTCTTAGATGAGCTACCAACCACGGTTGACGAGTCCCATTTGTTCCTTTTCCTGTCAGTAGAAACAGTTCTGCCGGGTTTAGTTGTCAGGGGCTATTTGAGACGCATGTCGTTGGGATCATTTAGTCATAGTCATAGTCATACTTTATTGATCCGGGGGGAAATTGGTTTTCATTACAGTTGCACCATAAATAATTAATAGTAATAAAACCATAAATAATTAAATAGTAATATGTAAATTATTCCAGGAAATAAGTCCAGGACCAGTCTATTGGCTCAGGGTGTCTGACCCTCCAAGGGAGGAGTTGTAAAGTTTGATGGCCATAGGCAGGAATGACTTCCTATGACGCTCTGTGTTGCATCTCGGTGGAATGAGTCTCTGGCTGAATGTACTCCTGTGCCCACCCAGTACATTATGTAGAGGATGGGAGACATTGACCAAGATGGCATGCAACTTGGACAGCATCCTCTTTTCAGACACCACCGTCAGAGAGTCCAGATCCATCCCCACAACATCACTGGCCTTACGAATGAGTTTGTTGATTCTGTTGGTGTCTGCTACCCTCAACCTGCTGCCCCAGCACACAACAGCAAACATGATAGCACTGGCCACCACAGACTCGTAGAACATCCTCAGCATCGTCCGGCAGATGTTAAAGGACCTCAGTCTCCTCAGGAAATAGAGACGGCTCTGACCCTTCTTGTAGACAGCCTCAGTGTTCTTTGACCAGTCCAGTTTATTGTCAATTCGTACCCCCAGGTATTTGTAATCCTCCACCATGTCCACACTGACCCCACTGGATGGAAACAGGGGTCACCGGTACCTTAGCTCTCCTCAGGTCTACCACCAGCTTCTTAGTCTTTTTCACATTAACTGCAGATAATTCTGCTCACACCATGTGACAAAGTTTCCTACCGTAGCCCTGTACTCAGCCTCATCTCCCTTGCTGATGCATCCAACTATGGCAGGGTCATCAGAAAACTTCTGAAGGTGACAAGATGGGTAGTGGGAGCTCATTCTCACTACAGCCCCGTTATGACAACTTTAAGAGAAAAGACCCCATCTGTGCTGCTCATGGTCATTGCTCCGTCTAAGGTGTGTGCCTGTGTGCGTGCACTCACCTTAGCTACTAGTGCACAGAAGGTTGTCACCCCCTACCTCATTGGCATGTTGAGTATATTTCACGATCGTACACAATCACATTTCCTTTTCCAGTTTCTGATGCAGACAGTGTTGACAAAGTGGAGTCTGCGATAATTTGTCTGCAGATTTTAGAACTGGCCTATTTATATAGTTTTTATTGACTAAATTATTTAGTCAATTTGTCGAATTCTAAAGAGGCAAAGGGCGTGAAGTGTGAAGGAATTGCTAATTCGTTTAAAGCGGTATGGCTTATTATCCTTAGAACAGCTTCAGGTTTACTTCCGCTTGAATACTCAGAGCGCGCATGTTGTTGTCACTGGGCAAAGATTTGACAGCACGAGGTTTTTGTGCACACTGGTCATTACAAATTACAGGGAAGAGTGCTCATCATTCTGTACAGCTGAATTAAGGTCACCCCTCACCATCTAGGGAATAAAGCTCTAACTTGTCTCACCTTTTCCCGTAGCACAGCCCCTCAACTCCTTCCAGCATCCTTGTAAATCTTTTCTGCACACTCCGCGAGTCCACTGGGGAAGTCCTAGCCCCAGTGCCGTCAAATCCACCAGTGTGCCGGAGGCTGGAGGCCAAAGACGGCCTGCCTGGGGGTGAATGACTGTATGTGTGTGGGTGGGTAGGTGGGTGAGTGGGAGGAAAGGGGCTTGTTTCGCTGTTGTTGTTTTGTTACTTGTGTTCTATATTGTTCGGCCAAGCATTGTGGGGACGCTATGTTGGCGCTGAAATGTGTGGCGACGCCTGCAGGCTTCCCCCAGCACATCATTAGACTGTGTTGACTGTTAACGCAAACAACACATTTCACTGTAAGTTTTGATGTTACGTGATAAATAAATGCATCTGAATCACTTCCCAGTTTAGTAACACTGCTGAGACGTGGGCCAAATGCAGGAAGATGGGACTATCTCACATAGGCATCCTGGTCAGCATGAGATGGGTCAAAAGTTCCCAGGTTGTATAACTCTATGACCCTATGGTAACACTGGCGTGTTGAACAGTCACTTGTGGCATTCGGGCTGTGACATCATGTCTATTTACAAATGGCGAGACTTCAAAGTCAAAATATATTTATTATCAAAGTACATATATGTCACCATTAACAACTCTGAGATTAATTTTACTTACAGGCAATTACAAGAAAATAAAGATATACAATAGATATTTTGAATTGAATTGACTTTATTACTTACATCCTTCATATACATGAGAAGTGAAAATCTTTACATTACGTCTCCATCTAAATGTGCAATGTACAATTTATAGTAATTTGTAATAAATAGTACATAGAACAAGACAGTATAACATAGAAATACAATTGTATCAGCGTGAGTTAATCAGTCTGATGGCCTGGTGGAAGAAGCTGTCCCGGAGCCTGTTGGTCTGGTTTTTATGCTGCTGTACCATTTCCCAGATGGTAGCAGCTGGAATAGATTGTGGTTGGGGTGACTCGGGTCTCCAATGATCCTTCAGGCCCCTCTTACACTCCTGTCTTTGTAAATGTCCTGAATAGTGGGAAGTTCACAACTACAGATGCACTGGGCTGTCCACACCACTCTGTGCAGAGCCCTGCGATTGAGGGAAGTACAGTTCCCATACCAGGCAGTGATGCAGCCAGTCAGGATGCTCTCAGTTGTGCCCCTGTAGAAAGTTCTTAGGATCTGGGGGCCCATACCAAACTTCCTCAACCGTCTGAGGTGAAAGACGCTGTTGTACACACAGCTGGTGTGTACAGACCACGTGAGATCCTCGGTGATGTGTATGCTGAGGAACTTAAAGCTGTTCACTCTCTCAACCCCAGATCCATTGATGTCAGTAGGGATTAGCCCATCTCCATTCCTCCTGTCATCCACAACCAGCTCCTTTGTTTTTGCGAAGTTGAGGGAGAGGTTGTTTTCTTCACACCACTGTGTCGAGGTGATGACTTCTTCTTTGTAGGCTGCCTCATTATTATTTGAGATTAGGCCAATCAGTGTAATGTCGTCAGCAAATTTAATTAGCAAATTAGAGCTGTGGGTGATGACACAGTCATGGGTATACAGAGTGTAAAGGAGGGGCTTAGTACACAGCCCTGAGGAGCACCTGTGTTGAGAGTCAGAGGGGTGGAGGTGAAGGAGCCCACTCTTGCCACCTGCCGGTGATCTGACAGGAAATCCAGGATCCAGCTGCACAAGGCAGGGGGAAGGCCGAGGTCTTTGAGTTTCTTGTTGAGCCTGGATGGAATTATGGTGTTGAATGCTGAACTGCAGTCCAAGAACAGCATTCTCACATAAGTACCTTTCTTCGCCAGATGCGTAAGGACGGTGTCTATTGCGTCATCTGTCGATCGGATGTGTCGGTCGGTGATTTGTAGGGATCCAGTGTGGGTGGCAGCAAGCTGCAGATGTAGTCTTGACCAGCCTCTCAAAGCATTTGATTATTATTGAGGTGAGTGCGACAGGACACCAGTCGTTCAGATATGTTACCTTGGTCTTTTTAGGTACCGGAACAATGGTGGATATTTTGAAGCAGGAGGGCTCTACAAATTATACTCAAACGAAGTCTGACAAACAACTAATGCACAGAAGAAGAAAGTCATGCAATTACAGTAATATATGAAGAATGTTGAGAAGATGAGTTGTAGAGTCCTTGAAAGTGAGTCTATAGGTCGTGCAATCCATTCAGAGTTGAGGTGAGTGAAGTTATCCATTCTGGCTCAGGAGCCTGATGGTTGTAGGGTAATAACTGTTCCTGAGCTGATAGTGTGGAACCTAAGGCTCCTCGACCTCCTGCCTGATAGTCAAAGTGGGATAAGAGCATGCCCTGAGTGGAGGAGGTCCTTGATGATGTGCTCAATAGTGAGGAGGGATTTGCCTGTGGTGGACTGGGCTGTATCCATCACCTTTTGTAAAAAATGTATTTAATTTATGTTTTTCGAGTAAATGTTACTCATCTGATGTCATGTGCTGTCAGCCTTGCTCCTGCTGACACCTCCCAACCTGAACACGCCGACATCTGTCAGCCTCCACCCAGCTGACAGGATTCACCTGCCACTCATTCCAGACTTGTCACCGGCAGCCTATTTAACCCCGGTTCTCACCCACAGACCCTGTTCACTCATCGAACAAAGTGACCACAACCAGTTGCTCCGAACTTTCCCTCTCACTGCCTAAAGTTTAACTTGTTGCCTGTTGTGTTGAGTTTCTCTTCTCCCTTGTTTTGTGGCCCCTTGTGGCTTGGTATTTTGTTGTTTATTGTTAAGGTTATCATTTATCGCTGAATCATTTCCTCTGCTCTGCTTTTGGGTCAAGCCTCCTCTACATTCCCTGACAGATGCACCACAGCAGAAATATACTTGTACATAAGGCAGTAAACTCAATTTGAGATTTGATATACTGGTGTAAAGAGCACTGTCATCAGAAGAGGGCACCAGACAGGAGAGGAGGCGGACTGACCCAGAGAAGTTCGGCCTATCCACCAGGGTGGTTCCCAGTGGAAGTCCATTGGCAAGGATGCTCTCCCCTTGCACATTGGGACCTGGGTGCAGTGTGCCGTGTAGAGCAGTGCCCTATAACAAGCTTTTAAGTTTGTCCACGGATCTCCCAGCTACTGTCACTCTGCGGGCTGGAGGAGACCATATACCATATCTATGTGGAGTGTATGAGGCTGCAACCCCTGTTTGAATTCATGAGGTGGGCTACTCCTCACCTTCTGGCTGCATTCAAGAACAGTGTATTGAGGATGTTACCATAACGAACCTCATCTGGCTGAGGGCAAATCAGACGCTATGGTTTACTGCAGAGGTCAGTGCCAGGCGGCGGGATTGTGATGCTGTCTTTGGATCAGAGGATGCAACAACTCTCAGGGAAGCAGGAATTGTGCTTTACAGCTCCATCAAGGAGGTAAAATGGGAGGATTCTCAGAGAATTTACAGTCACTTCTGCGATACCAGAGGCACAAAGCGCATGTGGCAGGGAATTCAGAGGATTACAGACTACAGGTCTACCCTGCGCGTCAGTAACCAAGTCGCCTCACTCCCCGACAGGCTGACTGTCTTTTGTGCCTGGTTTGGTGCGCAGAACAAAGTGCTGGTGAGGAAGGTACCCCTCTCCCCTGGGGAGCAGACACTCCGTCTGGCTGAAGCTGAGCTGAGGAAAACCCTGGTCAGAGTCAACCCACACAAAGCTGTGGGCTCGATAACATACCAGGTGGGTTCTAAAGACTGCGCAGCCCAGCTGACGGAAGTGATGACAGAAATACGTAACATCTCTCTGGAACAATCCACTGTCCCCTCGGATTTCAAAGCAGCAACATCATTCCAGTGCCATAGAAGACGACAGTAACCTGCCTAAATGACTATCGTCCAGTAGCATTAACATCAAATGCTTTGAGCAGCTGGTCATGGAGCACATTAAAGCCTTTCTCCCGGTTACACTGGACCCTTTCCAGTTCGCTTATCACTCAAATTGATCCACTGATGATACAATAGCCTCTGCCCTGCACTCTGTCCTGTCCCCCGTGGAAAATGGGGTCTCATATGCCAGACTGCTGTTCATAGACTTCAGTTCAGCGTTCAACACCATCATACCCCAGAAACTGGTGGGAAACTGTCCTCGCTGGTCTCAACACCTCCCTCTACAATTGGATACTGGACTTCTTCACAGTAAGGCCACAGTCAGTCCGTGTGGGCAGCAACATCTCTGGCCCCATTATGCTGAGCACCGGCACTCCCCAAGGCTGTGTGTTCAGCCCACTGCTGTTCACACTGGCGAAGCGTGACTGTATCACAGGATCCCGCTCAAACCGTGTCATCGAGCTTGTGGATGACGCAACAGTGGTTGGCCTTATCAAGAATGATGACAAGACGGAGCATGGAGGGAAAGTGGAGCGGCTGGTGGATTGGTGTGAGAAAACAACCTAAGCCTGATTGTGGAGAAGACAAATGAAATCATTGTGGACTCAGGACGGGTCAGACAAACCGTCCCCTCTGCAAGTACGTGGCTCCTCGTAGAGAGAGTTAAGTGCACCAAGTTCCTGGGAGTTTACATCATGAATGACTTCGACTGGTCCCTTAATATCACCTCCCTGAACAAGAAGGCACAAAAATGCCTTCACTTCCTAAGAAGATTGAGGCGTGCAAGGCTCTGTTCTCCTATATTACCTGTGTTTTATGGGAGCACCATTGACAGCATCCTGACAAGTTGCATCTCCATCTAGTATGGGAGTAGTCGAGCAGAAGTCCCTACCAAGGACCGAGAACAGCTGAGAGGATCATGGGGGTCTCCCCAAAATCCATGGGGGTCATTTATCAGGAGTGCTGTGTACACAGGGCCCTTAGTATTATTAAGGATCCCACCCATCCATCCAGCATCCTCTTCGACTTTCTACCATCAGGCAGGAGACTACAATGCATAAAGACAAGACCGGTCAGGATGAGAAACAGTTTCTTCGTCAGACATGATTTTCCTTTCACAAATCCATGCTGACTTTGTCTGAGGATTTCACCGCTTTCCAAATGTGCTGTTATCACATCTTTGATAACTGACTCTAGCAGTTTCCCCACCACCGATGTTAGGCTAACCGGTCTATAATTCCCTGGTTTCTCTCTCTCTCCTTTTTTAAAAAGTGGGGTTACATTAGCCACCCTCCAATCCTCAAGAACTAGTCTAGAATCTAAAGAGTTTTGAAAAATTATCACTAATGCATCCACTATTTCTTGGGCCACTTCCTTAAGCACTCTGGGATGCAGACCATCTGGCCCTGGGGATTTATCCACCTTTAATCCCTTCAATTTACCTAACACCACTTCCCTACTAACATGTATTTCCCTCAGTTCCTCCATCTCACTGGACCCTCTGTCCCCTACTATTTCTGGAAGATTATTTATGTCCTCCTTAGAGAAGAGAGAACCAAAGTAATTATTCAATTGGTCTGCCATGTCCTTGCTCCCCATAATCAATTCACCTGTTTCTGTCTGTAGGGGACCTACATTTGTCTTAACCAATCTTTTTCTTTTCACATATCTATAAAAGCTTTTACAGTCAGTTTTTATGTTCTCTGCCAATTTTCTCTCATAATCTTTTTTCCCCTTCCTAATTAAGCCCTTTGTCCTCCTCTGCTGGACTCTGAATTTCTCCCAGTCCTCAGGTGAGCCACTTTTTCTGGCTAATTTGTATGCTTCTTCTTTGGAATTGATACTATCCCTAATTTCCCTTGTCAGCCACGGGTGCACTACCTTCCTTGATTTATTCTTTTGCCAAACTGGGATGAACAATTGTTGTAGTTCATTCATGCGATCTTTAAATGCTTGCCATTGCATATCCACCGTCAACACTTTAAGTGTCATTTGCCAGTCTATCTTAGCTAACTCACGTCTCATACCTTCAAAGTTACCCTTCTTTAAGTTCAGAACCCTTGTTTCTGAATTAACTATGTCACTCTCCATCTTAATGAAAAATTCCACCATATTATGGTCACTCTTACCCAAGGGGCCTCTCACGACAAGATTGCTAATTAACCCTTCCTCATTGCTCAAAACCCAGTCTAGAATAGCCTGCTCTCTAGTTGGTTCCTCGACATGTTGGTTCAAAAAACCATCCCGCATAGATTCCAAGAAATCCTCTTCCTCAGCACCTTTACCAATTTGGTTCACCCATATATGTAAATTGAAGTCACCCATTATAACTGCTGTTCCTTTATTGCACGCATTTCTAATTTCCTGTTTAATACCATCCCCAACCTCACTACTATTGTTAGGTGGCCTGTACACAACTCCCACCAGCGTTTTCTGCCCCTTAGTGTTATGCAGCTCTACCCATATCAATTCCACATCCTCCCGGCTAATGTCCTTCCTTTCTATTGCGTTAATCTCCTCTCTAACCAGCAGTGCTACCCCACCTCCTTTCCTTTCATGTCTATCCCTCCTGAATATTGAATATCCCTGAATGTTGAGCTCCCATCCTTGGTCATCCTGGAGCCATGTCTCTGTGATCCCAACTATATCATATTCGTTAATAACAATCTGCACTTTTAATTCATCCACCTTGTTACGAATGCTC
The DNA here is from genome assembly GCF_963921235.1 of Mobula hypostoma. Lineage (NCBI taxonomy): Eukaryota > Metazoa > Chordata > Chondrichthyes > Myliobatiformes > Myliobatidae > Mobula > Mobula hypostoma. Next base: position 3,766,700 of record NC_086105.1, on the reverse strand, counting down.
CTTGCATTGACACACAAAGCCTTCAGGCTCGCTTTTACAACTTTCTTAGCCCTTATACGATAATGTTGAAAAGTGGCCCTTTTTGATTTTTGCCCTGGATTTGCCAGCCTCCCCCCCATCTCCCCTTCCCCCTTTCCCCACCTCCCCCACTCCCCCTCCATTCTCCCCCTCCTTCTCCCTCCCCCTCTCCCCCTTCTCTCTCTCCCCTGCCCCTCCCTTTCCCTCTACCCCTCCCTCCCCTCTCCCCTCTCCCTCCCCTCCTCCTTACAGGATAACCAAAGAGATAGAGGATGGAGCTAAAATCAAGTCAAATTCAATGTCTTTTAACTATTTGCATGTATATAATACATGTAACCAAGTAATGTATATAAAAATGAGATAACCTTTCTCTGAACCAGGGTGTAAATCACAGTAGTACACATAACACACAATAACTTATGAAGCTAAGGATAAACTCTGGAGATGAATCACATATAAATAATAAACTAAAGTGCATTAATATTATATATTGTAAGGCACGGAACAAATTAACCGGTGACACTTCAAATACGATTCACCAGGGAGTTCAGAATTTAATGTGGATAAATGTGAGGTTATCCACTTTGGTGGCAAAAACAGGAAAACAGATTATTATCTGAATGGTGGCCAATTAGGAAAAGGGGAGGTGCAACGAGACCTGGGTGTCATTATACACCAGTCATTGAAAGTGGGCATGCAGGTACAGCAGGCGGTGAAAAAGGCGAATGGTATGCTGGCATTTATAGCAAGAGGATTCGAGTACAGGAGCAGGGAGGTACTACTGCAGTTGTACAAGGCCTTGGTGAGACCACACCTGGAGTATTGTGTGCAGTTTTGGTCCCCTAATCTGAGGAAAGACATCCTTGCCATAGAAGGAGTACCAAGAAGGTTCACCAGATTGATTCCTGGGATGGCAGGACTTTCATATGATGAAAGACTGGATGAACTAGGCTTGTACTCATTGGAATTTAGAAGATTGAGGGGGAATCTTATTGAAATGTATAAAATCCTAAAGGGATTGGACAGGCTAGATGCAGGAAGATTGTTCCCGATGTTGGGGAAGTCCAGGATATGTCCTAGTTAACCCAGTGATCTTGGAAGTCACCTGTCCTCCAATGTTGACCTCAATGACGAGATCCAATATCGTCTTAAATGCGCTGGAACAGCTTTTGGACATCTCCGAGCGAGAGTCTTTCATGATCGTGACATCCGAACAGACACCAAAATGTTAGTGTGCAAAGCAGTGGTAATCCCAACGCTCCTGTATGCATCAGAAACCTGGACAACATACCGACGACATCTGAAGGCACTTGAAATGTTCCATCAACGCTGTCTTTGAAACATCTTAAATATCAGCTGGGAAGATAGCAGAACCAATGTCAGTGTGCTAAATGAAGCAAAAACAATAAGCATTGAAGTCTATGTCATCAAGAACCAACTAAGATGGAGCGGTCATGTTGTTTGGATGAAAGACGAACGTCTGCCGAAACAAATCTTCTACTCCCAGCTTAAGAAGGCAAACGTAAAAGAGGTGGACAACAGAAGAGATTCAAAGACGTCTTAAAAGCCAACATGAAGAAATGTAACATTGACATCAACAATTGGGAAACCAATGCCAAGGACAGGAAACTCTGGCAAGCCATCATCCGAGAAGGAACAGCAACTTTCAAAGCCGACAGATGTGCAGAATTAGAAGAAAAGAGAAGAAAATGGAAAGAGGCAGCAACAACCAAAGCCCGATCTGCCATCTGGAACTACCTGTCCTGAATGCGGAAGAACTTTCAAAGCCAAGATTGGACACATAAGCCACTTGAGAGCCCATAAGTAGATCAACGGAACGAAGACCATCATCCTCGAACTCGAGGGATAGCCATGATCATGAGCTAACCTGCTCCTGGGCTGGCTATAACAGCTATCCATGGGTCCTGGAGATGGACAACGGAGGGTTCATCCAGGCTGACTGACTGGCAATGTACAGGGCGCAGGTAGTTGTAGGAAAATAATACCTGGCATCCATGGGCAGCATAGAGGTGTCTCAGAATTGTTGGACACCGTGAGTGTAACAAGGGGTGGTTCCCAAGCTGAGTAGAACTGGGGTAGTTATCTTTAACCCACAGACAATCAGGAAAGACATACACCAGGTGGACCCAGGTGTAGAGGAGACTAAAGACGAGGATGAAGAATGAAGAGTCTTTACTTGTGGATTGGTTTGTAGAGAACTCGAGAACCAGCACTCATACAGAGTAGGTAAACTCAAGACTGGTCAAAGGCCAACTAAACAGAGGGAACTTAAAAAGAGAAACAATTCAGAGTCACAGGTGCACTGTAACTAAAACAAAATACTGATGAAAATAATCAATTAATAATCAGGGGAGGAGGAATATTGGAACCTGAAGGACTCCATCCCCTCCTGGTGCTCAGACCAAAGTATGACAGCAGGGATAAGTGCCACCATCGATAAGGATGGAAATGTGTTAGCTTAGTCTGTGTTAGTCATGATTTTGTCACAATGGGGGGGCATTGGGAGCAAGGGTGGACCCAAATGCAAGACACATCTTGTGAGGTTAATTAAATTGAGTTTATTGTCTGATACCAGGAGAGTAAAACAGAAGCAGGAATAGTGAACTGGACAAGGACTCTGGACTATGACTAGGGTGGGTCTAGGGGTCTGGGCTAGGACTCGGAATTGGATCCCAGAACTAGCGGCCACATGAAGAGGCTACGGTATGGACTCCGAGCCAGAGACTGGACAAGGACCCAGTACCTGGGTCTTGCCCTGGGCTTGGACCCCAGAACCAGCCATGGACATGACATGGGCTAGGGAGAGGAGGAGCATGGAAAAACAGAGTCTCGGTCTCGGGAGAGCAGGTACATGGAACCATGGACTCACACACAGAACAGAGAGCCGGGACCCCTCCTTGGGTACAGGACATAGGGCCGGGACTCACACACAGAACAGAGAGCCAGGACCCCTCCTTGGGTACAGGACATAGGGCCGGGACTCATGTCCCCCCGCAGGGCAACGGCAAGATGGCCTGACTTACCCCACGGAAGTGAGGACAAGACACGACAAGACATGACCCCCCATGGGGCAACGGCAAGATGGCTAGACTTACTCCACGGAGGTGAGGACAAGACAAGACCAACATGAAAGAACACCAGACAGTACCTATCTAGCTCCGGCGATAGAATAGACCAAGGTGCAGGCGAGGGCTGCAGACGAGGGCTAAAGGTGAAAGGGGCAGAGAAGGGATTCAGACAGGGGGGTAGGACAGGAATCACAGACCGCCAGGGCCAGGACTTGACTCGGTACTTGGATGCCACCAGGGCCAGGACTTGACTCAGAACTTGGGTGCTGCCAGGGCCAGGAATTGACTCGGTACTTGGATGCCACCAGGACCGGGAATTGGCTTGGAACTTGGATGCCACCAGGACCGGGACTTGACTCAGAACTTGGATGCTGCCAGGGCCAGGACTTTGACTTGGTACTTGAATGCCCCCGGAGCCAGGACTTGACTTGGAGTATCCAGGTAGTGGCGAGCTCTCGACTCGGCCCGGGAACAGTAGACAGTGGTTCTTGATTCCCTCCGGTGGGTTAACTGACGGACGCACCTCAGTGAGGAAACTTTGCAGGCTCGCTTTGGCGAGGTAACTTGACAGGGGTGCTCCGGTGAGGAAAGGCGAATTACCGGCACTCGCTTCGGGTGGAGACTAGGCTTGCTCCGGCCAGATGACACTGGCACGCCGTACCTTGGTGACTTTGCAGACGCTCTCACGCAGAACGGCTGAAAGCCGGAGACTATAAACTACCGGTTCAGCCGAGAGTAAATTGCCTCTAATCACCAAGGCCGAGGGACACAGGAAACAGGGAACCAAAGGGAAACAGGGAGTCAATGGTCCGGATCGTAACATAAACAAAGTAAATTTAAAGAGACCCCAATCCGGACTATGACAGATTTGTTTTTGTTTGTAATGTGATTGTACAATAGTACTGTAGTGGTTTGAATTTATAATAAATGTATTTTTAAAAAAAATCTGGTCCTGAAGAACATCCGAGAGACAAGAGGCGAGATGCTCTGGAGCATCACACAAAGTGCCAGAGGAACTTAGCGAGCAGGCAGCATCTGTGGAGGCAAATGGACAGCTGAACGGTCTCAGCCCAAAAAAAATTGACTGTTCATTTCCCTCCACAGATGCTGGCCGACCTGCTGAGTGTCAAGAAGCATAGAGTATCAGAGACCATTCAGCGATGAAAGATAACTTTAATAGTAGACTTTAATAAGCCACAAGAGGGCACAAAACAAGAGAGAACAGAAACTAAACACAACAGACAACAAGGTCAACTTTAGGCAGGGAGAGGGAAAGTTCGGAGCAACTGATTGAGTCTGGCTGGTTCAATGAGTGAACAAGGACAGTGGATGAGAATGGGTTTAAATAGGCTGCAGGTGATGAGTCTGGAATGAGCGGCTGGTGAATCCTATCAGCTAGGTGGAGACTGAGATGTCGGTATGTGCATATTGGGAGGTATCAGCAGGAACAGACTGGGACATGTCAGCAGGAGCAGATTGAGAGGTGTCTGCATGTGCAGATTGGGAGCCGTCTGCATGTGCAGATTGGGAGGTGTCTGCATGTGCAGACTGGGTAATGTCTGCATGTGCAGATTGGGAGGTGTCTGCATGTGCAGACTGGGTAATGTCTGTATGTGCAGATTGGGAGCCGTCTGCATGTGCAGATTGGGAGGTGTCTGCATGTGCAGACTGGGAGGTGTCAGCGGAAGCAGATTGGGAGGTGTCTGCATGTGCAGATTGGGAGGTGTCTGCATGTGCAGACTGGGTAATGTCTGTATGTGCAGATTAAGAGGTGTCTGCGGGAGCAGATAGGGAGGTGTCAGCGGGAGCAGATTGGGAGGTGTCTGCATGTGCAGATTGGGAGGTGTCAGCATGTGTAGATTGGGAGGTGTCAGCATGTGCAGATTGGGAGGTGTCAGCGGGAGCAGATTGGGAGGTGTCTGTATGTGCAGATTGGGAGGTGTGGGAGGTGTCAGCGGGAGCAGATTGGGAGGTGTCTGCATGTGCAGACTGGGAGGTGTCTGCGGGAGCAGTCTGGGAGGTGTCTGTATGTGCAGATTGGGAGGTGTCTGCATGTGCAGACTGGGAGGTGTCAGCGGGAGCAGTCTGGGAGGTGTCAGCGGGAGCAGATTGGGAGGTGTCTGCATGTGCAGTCTGGGAGGTGTCTGTATGTGCAGATTGGGAGGTGTCTGCATGTGCAGACTGGGAGGTGTCAGCGGGAGCAGATTGGGAGGTGTCTGCAGGTGCAGACTGGATTGTATCAACGGGAGCTGGCCTGACACTAAGCGTTGTGTGTTGGTTCCAAACACAATTACCGGTAGTGCTTCAACAGTTTCATTACCGAACTAATTTCCGAGATGTCTCCTAACCATCACACCTTGTAATTTTGCGGGGGCGGGAATTGCCGTTTGTTGATTTGGATCGAGAGGGGAAAATGTTTTTTTCTTGACAAAAATCTGATTCAATGTCTATGAAAGAATCGAACGCAGAAAGAGAATGTCTTCGCTCTGTGTGGTATGGAACTCTTGTATCTCAGTTCCACATCTTGGGGAATTATTCACACACACTCAGAAACTAATAAGACTCGCATTATTAAATGATTCCGCCATCTAGACTACCGCTAAGAGATGTTACCCGAATCAACGTGCGAATTTTAAAAATACGTATTCGTTTAAATAAACTGTCCGAAGTCATAATTATAACGTATAGTTTCAGTACATATTGGAGTTCCTGCTTGAGCTCTCAGGTCCTCTTCCGCTGGTCTCTTAAATTTAAACAATCTTCCTCAAAAGAGAATGAGGGGCGGCATTGCAGTGTAGTTGTTGGCCTAACGCTTTACAGTACAGGAGAGGGGGTTCAATTCCCGTCGCTGTAAGGATTTTGTACATTCTCCCCGTGATGGCGTGGGTTTCCTCTGGGTGCTCCGGTTTCCTCCCAAAGTCCAAAGGCGTACCGGTTGGTAGGTTAATTGGTCATTGTAAACTGTCCTGCGGTTAGGCTAGTTGCTGGGCGGCACAGCTCGAAGGGCCGGAAAGGCCTGTCCGCTCTATATCTTAATAAATAAATAACTGGCAGATCTGCTGTTTCAACTACACTCCTAAACTGTGGAATTCAATACCTAAAATCATAAAAGATACAGACTCACTTGACACTTTTAAACACCAGCTCAGAACCTACTGATTTAACTTTGCTTTTAACTAACATCTCTTTGTCATTTATTTTCACGTTTGCACTTTATCCCAATGTAAAGACAATTATCTCGTTTGTATGAAACTGGTTTGTATAAAGTGCTCTATAAGTGAGTTATTATTTTAATATATTTTTTCTCAGGTCAAGCTGATAAAACCTGAGATTAGGGCACAGCCAAGCACACCCATTTCTCAAATGTTAGGAACTTCCAGACTGTTCTAGTGGTGTTTAGTATTGTGGCTTTCTGGAGATTTACATAAATATTGCTGTGTAGGCCTAATTGTTTAATGCTTTTGTGTAGTGAGTTCGGGATGACATCGGTTATAGATTAACGTTGTTGTTGTTGATGTTGTTGGTGTTATTACATTGACACGGCGCAGCCGAGGGAAGTGATGGGGCGGGATGGCTGATAGGACTCGGCTGCGAAATAATTTATTGTCGGGAGGAGTGTCTGGGTGTGTCTGAGAGACCGATGAGATGTTCTATCAATACTTGGTCTTAAAAGATTCATGCACGTTCCACTTCAGGGCTGTGGGATTTCACAACGCGTTTCCATTCTGGGTGTCAGTTACACGGACACCAGAGATACAAGCCAGGGTTGCTATCACACCGGACCCGCCTCAATGAGAAGAGCTGCATCACCGTCAATTTTTAATGAAGGTCCCGTCCACCTCCGCTCTCCCGCATCTTGCGTTCTAACAAGGATTTAGGAGGTAGACAAGATCTCCGGCGGTGAAGTTCTTCTGAACCACTTGGCTTATTTTTTTTTTGTAGAGGCGGTGGGAGGGCTTTGGCGATCTGCTAATTCTCTTTGCTCAGTCTCTCCCCGGAGAGTCTCAACAGTCCACACAGCCGTTTGCTGTAGAAACTGTAACTTTGTCTGGATTCCCACTGTAAACTTCCCAAAGCAACTGGTTGGACAGGGAAAGAGAGAGGAAGAGAGGGACGGATAGACGGAGAGGGGGAGGGAGAGAGAGAGAGGGAGAGACTGAGGGGGGAGAGAGAGAGCGAGAGAGAGAGAGGGGGGACTATCTCACTGAGAACAGTATTCACACAGCAGCTCTAACAAAAGGACCATGGACAGCGCCTTTGTCGAGCATCACTACTAGTGGAGGATAAGAGGAGAGGCTCCTTCCGCGTCAAGCAGCAACGATGTCGTTCGATGGATTTGCAACTCTCAAGGAGAAAGTCAAGTACACGGTGGGAGATTCCTTGGGCCATCTCCGAAGGTACTGAGAGAGAGAGAGTTTAAAACTAAGTTTATAATGTTGCAACTGTTATAAATCCCGCAGATCCATATCGTCCGGTCATAATTCGCGTTTTATTTATTTGAACAACGCCTTTCTTTAGACAGATGATCTTCACAGAAGTTTGTACAATTGCATCGGTGTGATCATAAAACGAACAGACATTCGTAGGAGCAGAATTAAACCGTTTAGTTAATCGAGGCTGTTCGGCTAATTTACTATCCTTCTCAATCCCATTCTCCGGCCCTCTCCCCGTAACCTTTGATACCCTGACTAATCAATAACCTATCAATCTGCGCTTTAAATACACCCAATGACTTGGTCTGATCTCCACGATTGTCTGTGACAAATAATTCCACAGAATCAACACCCTCTGGCTAAATAAACTCCTCCTCATCTCTGTTCTAAAGGCTCGTCCCTCTATTTTGAGGCTGTGCCCTCTAGTCCTGGACTCTCCCACTATAGGAAACATCCTCTCCACATCCACTGTATCTCTGTCCTGCAATATTTGATAGGTTTCAATGAGATCCCCTCTCATTCTTCTAAATTCCAGCCAGTACAGGCTCTGAGCTGTCAAACGTCCCTCATACATTTACCCTTTCATTCCCAGAATCATCATCTTGGTAGAAATCTGTACAAACGAACCGGTGTGTTCACGGTCCCACTGCAAGCGTACATAAACACCAAGACAAAAAGGTAGAAAATGACCCCGGGCACTGCACAAGTTCTCCTACATTTTAACTGATTTATTCACGTGTTTTACCTCAAAAGACAAATATTAATCCTACTCTATTTCTGCTTAAAATAAAAATGATCTAATCTGTAGTCGTTTCCTGTAAAGGAAATGCTTGTAATTGAATGCATTTGAAGTCTAAGCATTTAACCTAGACCATAAAACCATTAGACACGGGAGTAGAATAAGACCATTCGGCACATCTAGTCTAATCCGCCATTCCATCATGGCTGATTTATTATCCCTCTCAACCCCATTCTCCTGTTTCCCTGTGACCTTTGATACCCTTACTAATCAAGAACCTGTCAACCTCCACTTTAAATATCCCCAAAAACTCGGCCTCCTCCTCATCTCTGTTCTAAATGGATGTCCCTCTAAGGCTGTGCCTTCCGGTCCTAGACTCTCCCAATCAACACCAAGAATAATCAAAAATCTATCAACCTCCACTTTAAGTGCACCTAATGACTTGGACAGTCAAAGTTTCAGTTCAAGACCCATCATCTGGACTAAGAGATGGTTGAGTAAGACCCAGTATTAAACCTGGACTAGATTTTATTTTTAAATTAACAGATAATTTAACCAGATAGTTCATCCTTTGAATTTTTGAATGGGCACTGAACCCAAGTACACTACCTCACTTTTTTTTCTTTTTCTTTGCTGTCTGATTGCACTATTCATTGAATTTAATTATAGGATCACAGAAAGGTACAGCACAGAAACAGGCTCTTCAATGCATCTAGTCCATGCCGAACCATTTAAACTGCTGACTCCCAATGACCTGCACCTGGACCCTAGCCCTTCATAGCCCTACCATCCATGTACCTATCCAAACTTCTCTTAAATGTTGAAATCGAGCTTGCATGCACCACTTGTGCTTTGTAGCTCATTCCACACTCTCACTACCCTCTGAGTGAAGAAGTTTCTCCTCATGTTCCCTTTAAACTTTTCACCTTCACACTTAACCCATGATCTATATACTAATATATAATCAACTTTAATAAACAGTGCAAAAAAGAGAACAATGATTGTAGTTAGTAGTTTTTTTTATTATTATGTATTGCAATGTACTGCTGCCACAAAGACAACAAATTTTATGACAAATGCCAGTGGTATTAAACCTGATTCTGATATTACTTACAGGCTGCTGACATGTGTGAGTAGAAGTGTTTGAATGCAAGTTTATAATTAGATCAATACTAACTGAATAGATTTAGAGTGACAGGGTTATAAAACAGGTAAACAGGCCCTTCAGTCCATCTCACCCATTCTGACCAAAGGTCATCCTGTTTGTCCACGTTGGTCCATATCCCTCTAAATTTTTCCTATTCCATGTACCTGTCCAATTGTCTTTTAAATGTTGTTACTTGTGACAAAAGGTCCTTTTTTGTGCTATAGTTTTCTGTGACTCTATGACTCTCTGGCTTTTAAAGTTCTTGTCCTTGTTTTTATTAAACTCATCCATGATTTCTGTCCCTCCTTTTCTGAAATCTCCTCCACCCTACTAAGCTTTCATGAACTCTGAGTTCCCCCAATTCCAATCTCTGATCATTTCTGAACTAAACCAGTGGTGACTTTGCCCTCAGCTGGCTTCAGTCTGTAACATCTCCCCCAGCACTCTCTTCCTTTGAGATTCTCCAGCTTGCTGCCAAGTTGGAGCATTCTGTGAAGCTCCTTGGGACATCTCTCCAGCAGCAGCATGTGAAGTTGCTGTTACTGTATTAATGATATTTGGAGTTGGATATTTAAAATGAAATTGATATGCCAATTTGTCCAGTTGAAATAAAGTTGCAGCAGTTCTCCAATGCCATCCAAACCCTGGAGTGTCTTATGCTCCTGAAACCTGCACCTACTGGTGCTATTTATAATTCATAAGTGTTCAGGATGGGTTTCTTAAGGTTGTCATAGCTGGGCAGGTTATTTAATTAACTATTAAATAATCCCAATGGCACACATCTCAAGTAGCCTCTGACAAACAGGCACGAGTCTTCAGGTGTGGCTTAGCTACTAAGCCTGGTGAAACCATTGCTGCTGACAGAAGAAGACCATAAGACCGTAAAACACAGGAGGGATTAGGCCTTTTGGCCCATCAAGTCTGCTCTGCCATTCAATCAAGTCTGATCCTTTTATTCCCTCCTCAGCCCCACTCCCCGGCCTTCTCCCCATAACCTTTGATGCCATGTCCAATCAAGAACCTATCAATCTGTACCTTAAATACGCCCAATGACCTGGTCTCCACAGCTACATGTGGCAACGAATTCCACAAATTCACCACCTTCTGGCTAAAGAGATGTCTCTGCATCTGTTTTAAATCAACATCCTAAGGCTGTGCCCTCTTGTCCTAGACTCTCCCACCATGGGAAACATCCTTTCCACATCTACTCTGTCTAGGCCTTTCAATATTTGAAAGGTTTCGATGAGATCCCTCCTCATCCTCCTAAATTCCAACAAGTATAGACCCAGAGTCATCAAACGTTCCTTATATGATCACCCTTTCATTCCCAGAATCGTCCTTGTGTACCTCTCTGAATTCTCTCCAATGCCAGAACATCTTTTCTTAGATGAGGAGCCCAAAACAGTTTACAATAGTCAAGGTGAGGCCTCACCAATGCCTTATAAAGCCTCAGCATCACATCCCTGCTCTTGTATTCTGGACCTCTTGAAATAAATGCTAACATGGCATTTGCCTTCCTCACCACCGACTCTACCTGCAAGTTAACCTTCAGGGTGTTCTGTACAAGGACTCCGAAGTCCCTTTGCCTCTCAGATTTTTGGATTTTCTCCCCATTTAGAAAATAGTCTGCACATTTATTTCTTCTACCAGAGCGCATGACCATGCATTTCCCAACACTGTATTTCATTTGCCATTTTCTTCCCCATTCTCCTAATCTGTCAAGTCCTTCTGCAGCCTACCTGCATCTGTAAAGGTGGGTTACTGGCACTTTAAAACCAGTCATTTCAGGCAGAAGGGGCTTATCAGTTGTGGTTGGCAGCTCATCTGGGAGAAGGAAAACTCTCATCTCAAATACCTAGTACCTTGCAGCTACACTCATGGCGAAGGCTTCGGGAGTAAACCCCATGGGAAAAATCCGGAGCTGGAGTCCCTACATTGAACTGAACACTGACTGGCAACTCCTGCAATGCCGCTGGTGCCAAACTGTTTCGGTTTCTGCTGTTCGTTTGGATTCAGCAGCTGTATGGAGAGTGTGAGCCTGCTACGGGGCAACAGCTTGCTCTGCATATTGTGCTGCCCTGGCTTGTGTATCGACTGCGTGGACAGTAAGGACACAACATCGGTGGTCAACCCTGTTTAGGACGGTTGTTATATCCCATCCCATGGGAACCCCAGTTGTTTCCTTGCAGCAGTGTCTGTTCAGGTCTCAGAGCCAGCAGTTCCAAACCATGTAAATGACACCCCTGGATCAGAACAGTCAGTATAGCCCCCCACCCCCCTGTCAACACCTAGTGACAACACAGACACAGGAGACCACAGGTGCCGACATCTGGAGCAGAAAAGACAAACTGCTGGAGGAACTTGGAACAGCTGGACTATAGAGGTGTACAAGATGGAGGTATAGAAGACAGTTACCAGGATGCTGCCTGGATTAGAGGGCATGAGCTATTATGAGAGGCTGGACAAACTTGGGTTGTTTTCTCTGGAGTGGCGGAGGCTGGGGGGTAGCTGATGGAGGTTTACAAGATTATGAGGGGTATAGATATAACAGTATCTTCTCCGCAGGCTTGAGATGTCTAATACCGGAGGGTATCTTTTGAAGGTGAGGGCGGTAATTTTAAAGGAGATATGAGAGGCAGGTTTTTTCTTACATATAGAACATAGAACATAGAATAGTACAGCACAGTACAGGCTCTTCGGCCCACAATGTTGTGCTGACCCTCAAACCCTCCCATATAAGCCCCCCATCTTAAATTCCTCCATATACCTGTCTAGTAGTCTCTTAAACTTCACTGGTGTATCTGCCTCCACCACTGACTCAGGCTGTGCATTCCACGCACCAACCACTCTCTGAGTAAAAAACCTTCCTCTAATATCCCCCTTGAACTTCCCACCCCTTACCTTAAAGCCATGTCCTCTTGTATTGAGCAGTGGTGCCCTGGGGAAGAGGCGCTGGCTATCCACTCTATCTATTCCTCTTATTATCTTGTACACCTCTATCATGTCTCCTCTCATCCTCCTTCTCTCCAAAGAGTAAAGCCCTAGCTCCCTTAATCTCTGATCATACGGAGACTCGTGGGTATCTGGGATGGTGGTAAAGGCAGATACAGTAGGGGTTTTTAGGAGCCATTTAAACAAACACCTGAATGTGAGGAAAATGGAAGGAGATGGACATTGTGTAGGCAGAAGGAATTAGCTCAGTTAGCCATTTGATTATTAACTTAATTGGTCCAGCACAACAGCCAAAGGGCCCTTTCCTGTGCTGTACTGTGCCCTATGTTCTATTTTCCTAAGATGATAAGAGGCATCGATCGAGCAGACAGAGTGGAAATGGCTAATATGAGAGGGCATAATATAAAGTTGATTGCAGGGAAGTTTCGGGGGGGATGTCAGGTGTAGGTATTTCACTGAGAGTGGAATGAACTGCCAGGGCTGCTGGTGGTAGATTCATTTCAGAGACTCTTAGATAAACACATGGATGATAGAAAATTGGAGGGCCATGTGTGAGGGTAGGATTAGATTAACCCTAGAGTAGTTTAAAAGGTGGGCATAACATTGTGGGCTGAAGTGCTGTAACGTTCTATGTTCTATGAAAGTGTTTGGAAACAGAATTAATAGTTGTCTATAATAGTTGGATGATATAATTGTAGATGAAGGAAAGGATGAGGAACTAATTGGAAGAGGGCCAGTCTGAATGTTATACTCTCTCAGCTCTTCCACTCTGTTAAGAATCTCACAATTCTCTCCTTCCCCTTGCCTCTTGTATTTGTAGACATAGAGTCATAGAATGCTACAGCACAGAAACAGGTCCTTTGGTCCATCTAGTCCATGCTGAACTGTTTTCCTGGCTACTCCCATCAGTCCGCACCTGGACCATAGCCCTCCAAACTCCTCCCATCCATGTACCTAATGAAACTTCTCGTAAATGTTGAAATCAAATCACATCCACCGCTTCCACTGGCAGCTCATTCAACCCTTTCACCACCCTCTGAGTGAAGAAGTTCCCCCTCATGTTCCCCTTATACATTTCACCTTTCACTTGTGACCAGTAGATGTAGTCTCATCCAATCTCAGTGGAAAAAGCTGTTTGCATTTACCCTACGTATACTCCTCATAATTTTGTATACCTCTGTCAAATCTCCTCGCAATCTTCTACACCCCGGGGAATAAAGTTCTAACCGATTCAACCTTTCCCTATATTATAAGTCCCAAGATCTGCAACATCCTTGTAAATTTTCTCTGCACTTTTTCAATCTTATTTACATCTTTCCTGTAGGTAGGTGACCAAAACTACACACAATACCCCAAATTAGGCCTCACCAATGTCTTATACAACTTCAACATAACATCCCGTCTCCTGTATTCAATACTTTGGATTATGAAGGACAATGTTCCTTTGCAGTTAAAGGGCTCTCTTCTAGGGGTCCTAGTCAAGATGTCATATGTCAAAGTTCTGGAATTACTGAAGTAACAACTGAAATTCCATTAGGATTTTCGAAAGGACAGGTGCTTGTGAAGTATGGAGGAACAAGAAAGGAAATGGGATTCATTTCAAAGAGCCGGTATGACCACGATGCTGTGTGACCTTCTTCTGTGCTGTCAGATAATAGTTGAGTGGAATGAGTCCAATTGGGATCGGCAGTTGTAGAAAGTCCCTCTGTGCTTGTCTTACTGTCCATACTGGTGGGGATATGGAATGAGCTTTCAGAAGAGGTGTTTGAGGTGTGTGCAGCTACAAATGCTTAGTGGTTAGCATTGCACTATTACAGCGCCAGTGACCCTGGTTCAATTCCACCGCTGTCTGTAAGGAATATATACATTCTCCCTGTGACTGTGTGAGTTTCCTCCGGGTGCTCCGATTTCCTCCCACATTCCAAATGTACGGATTAGTAAGCTAATTTGTCACATGGGTGTAATAGCACTGGGCGGGCTTGTTTTATTTCTAAATAACTAAAATAGAAGACAGTTTGGACAGGTACATGGAAAGGAATGGTTTAGAGGCATGTTGGCAGATTTGGGCCCTTTAGGGTGTGCTGTCTGGCATTGGAGAGGGTCCAGAGGAGATTCACCAGAATGTTCCCGGGAATGAAAGAATGAAAGGGTTAACATGCGAGGAGTGTTTGATGTCTCTGGGCTTGTTCTTGCCGGAGCTTAGAAGAATGAGGGGGGATCTCATCGAAACCTATCGAATATTGGAAGGCCTAGATAGAGTGGATGTTTCCTATAGTGGCCTAGTCTAGCACCAGAGGCACAGATAGAGTAGATGTGGGGAAGATGTTTCTTATCGTGGGGAGTTCAGGACCAGAGGGCACAGTTTCAGAATAGATGGGCATCCAGTTAGATGGGGAGAAATGTCTTTAGCTAGAGGGTGATGAATATGTGGAATTCATTACCACAGATGGATGTGGAGGCCAAGTCATTGGATATATTTAAAGTGGAGGTTGATAGATTCTTGATTAGTAAAGGCATCAAAGGTTGTGGGAGAGGGCAGAAGAATGGAGTTGAGAGGGATAATAAATTAGTATTGATGGAATGGTGGAGCAGACTCAATGGGCTGAATGGACTAATTCTTCTCCTATGTCTAATGGTTTTATATGGGCCAAAAAGTGACAAACAAGGCTTGTTCAAGTAGAAAACCTGATCAGCATGGACGAGATGGACAAAAGGGCTATAGACATCAGAGATATTGTAGATGTTGGAAATCCAGAGCAACGCACACAAAATGCTGGAGGAACTCAGCAGGTCAGGCAGCATCTATAAACCGTTGATGTTTCAGGCCCAGACCCTTCTTCAGGACTGGAAAGGAAGGGGGAAGATGCCAGAATAAGAAGGTGGGTGGAGGGGAAAGGAGGACAAACACGAAGCCAGGTGGGTGAGGGAGTGGGGATGAAGTAAGAAGCTGGGAGGTGATATGTGGCAAACGTAAAGGGCTGAAGAAGGAACCCGATAGGAGAGGAGAGTGGACAATGGAAGAAAGGGAAGGAGGAGAGGCACCAAGGAAAGGTGACAGGTAGGTGGGGGTAAAAGGGCAGGTAAGAGAAGGACCAGAGTGGGGAATTGAAGAAGAGGGAAGGGGGAGGGAGAAGGTTACTAGAAGTTGGACTTATACTGCAGCTTCAATAACTTCTGCAGCAAGTCCCAGAGCTCTACATAATCAATTGATTAGTTCTGTTTTGGAACTGTGGTTGATGACAGAAAGTGGGAATGTGTCAGGTGACTTTCACTCATGTACAAGTGGTAAAAGCCATCACTGGCTATTGTTAATGTGCTTTCATAAATGCCCACTGATTTGTGACAGCACCACCAATGGAAAGAGTTGACTCTACTTAAGCCCAGAAGACCATTCAGCCCATCCAACCTGCTCTGCCATTCCATCAAAGCTGATTTAATTTCCCTCTCAACCACATTCTCCTACTTTCTCCCCATTTTCTTTGTTACCCCGACTAGTCAGAAACCCATCAACTTCTGCTTTAAATTTATTCAATGATTTGGCTGCCACAGCCATCGAAGGCAATGAATTCCACAGAGCGGGGTTACCATCCTATGGGTCCATGGCATAAAAAAAGGCTGGGATCCCTCACCATGGATTCACCATTTTCTGTCTAAAGAAATTCCTTCTCATTTCTACTATAAAAGAACTTCCTTGTATTCTGGGGCTGTGCCCTCTGACCCTAGACTCCCCCACTAGAAGAAACATCCTCTTCTCATCCACCTTATCTACGTCTTTTAATATTTGATAGATTTCAATGAGGTCTCTGCTCATTCTTCTAAACTCCAGTGAGTACCCTCTATGCCTTTTCTTATCTTAAATTCCTTCAGCAGGTTCCCTCACCAACTTCCCCTATTCCAAGGCAAACATTCCCAGTTACTCTATTCCATCCACAGAACTAAAGTCCCTCAAACCTGGAATCACTTCAGTAAATTATTTCTGCAACCTTTCCAAAATTTTACATCCTTCTTAAACTGTGGTGGCCAGAATTGGATCTAATACTCCAGATGTGACTGAACCATTTGGCGTATTGGGTGCAGTTTTGCTCACCTACAGAGAGCAAAGATATCAATAAGATTGAAAGAATGTACAGGAAATTTACAAGGATGCTGCCAGCACCTGAGGAGCTGAGTTATAGGGAAAGGTTGAACAGGTTTGGACTTTACTCCCTGGAGTGGAGGAGAATGAAGGGAGATTGGATGCAGGTATACAAAATTATGAGGGATATAGATAGGGTAAATGCAAGCAGGCTTTTTCCACTGAGGTTGGGTAAGACCAGAACTAGAAGCCACGGGTTAAAGGTGAAAGGTGAAATGTTTCAGGGCAACAGGAGGGGGAATGTTTTTGCTCAGAGGGTAGTGAGAACGTGGAATGAGCTGCCAGCAGAAGTGGTGGTTGCTGGTTTGATTTCAACATTTAAGGGAGGTTTGATTAGGTACACGGATGGGAGGGATATGGAGGGCTATGGTCCCAGGTGTGAGAGTGAGAATAACAGTTTGGCATGGATTAGGTGGGCTGAGGGGCCTATTTCTGTGCTGTAGTGCATTAGGGTTTCTTAAAGGATATTCAAGACTTCATTGCTCTTCTATAAAGCCCAGGATCTGCTACTTACTTCTAACGACTTTCTCCATCTGCCCCACCCCTTTTAAAGTACTGCAGACACATGCCCATAGATCTTTCTGTTCTATTACCCATCATTGACCCTCACCATCCGGGACATGTCCCCTTCCCATTATTACCATCATGGAGGAGGTACAGGAGCCTGAAGACGCATTTCAGGGACAGCTTCTTCCCCTCCACCGTCAGATTTCTGAACGGTCCATGAACACATGAACATTACCTTACTATTCCTCGTTCACACCACTCATTTGCTTTTGGAACTTAACAGTAATTTTTTGTCTTGTACTACTGCTACCAAACAACAAATGCCATAACAGTGATGATAAACCTGATTTTGTTGCCATTACAGGAATCTGCCTTCTGGTTTATATCGCCTTCTTCATGCGTCTGACCGGAATGCACACTCAGTGACTACCATTTCATGTCACCTGGTGACATCTGCCTCCTGTCCGCCCATCTCACCAGCCTGTCTAAGTCTCCTTCGAATATCGGACCATCCTCCTCACCTTCTGTCAGACCTCTACACCCAAGCTCTAATCAATAACACAAAGCTTGAGGGTGGTAACTACTCTCTGCTTCCTGACAGTTCATCAATTTTCCTTCTATGTCATTATAAGTTTCATAAAACCATAAGACAAAGGAGCAGAATTAGGCCATTCAGCCCATCGAATCTGCTCTGCCATGGCTGATTTATTATCCCTCTCAACCCCATTCTCCTGCCTTCTCCCCATAACCCTTGACACTGTGACTAATCAAGAACCTATCAGCCTCCAATTTAAGTATATCCAATGACTCGGCCTCCACAGTTGTCCGTGGCAATGAATTCCACAGATTCACCACCCTCTGGCTAAAGAAATTCCTTCTCATCTCTGACCTAAAGGGACATTCTTCAATTCTGAGGCTCACATGCTGGAAACATCCACTCTATCTAGGTCTTTCAATATTTGATAGATTTCAATGAGATCCCTCTCCCCTCATTCTAAACTCCAGCAGCTACAGGCTCGGAGCCATCAAAAAGATGACATATGTTAACCCTTTCATTCCTGGAATCATTCTTGTCAACCTGCTCTGAATGCCCTCCAATGCCATCACATCCTTTCTTAGGTAAGGGGCCCAAAACTGCTCACAGTACTCAGTGCTGTCTGACCTGTGCCTTATACCTTTTACCTCGGTGTCTTTACTGCTGATTTTCCTGGAACTCAGTTAGGTATGAACTCTCCTAGGTGAGCTGCCAAGTACGGCTGACGAGCCTCATCTGTCTGGATTGAAGACTCCGAGAACATAGAACATTGGACATAGATCACAGGGCACAGGGCACAGAAGACAGAAGAGAGAACATAGTAGAGTATCAGATGGGTCCTCCAGCCACAATGTGTTGATTCATATAAACCTACTCCACAACATCGACTGTTGATTTCCTGCCATGGATGCTGCCTGATCTGCTGAGTTCCTCCAGCAGTTTGTGGATTCCCAGCATCTGCAGAATCTCTTGTTTCTGAGAGTCTATATATGTGTCCACTCCAGACTGTGTCATAGAAACATAGAAACATAGAAAACCTACGTCACAATACAGGCCCTTCGGCCCACAAAGTTGTTCCGAACATGACCCTACCTTAGAAATTACTAGGCTTACCTATAACCTCTGATTATCCACATGATCAATGCCTCTCATCATCTTATACACCTCTATCAGGTCACCTCTCATCCTCCGTCGTTCCAAGGAGTAAAGGCCGAGTTCACTCAACCTGTTTTCATAAGGCATGCTCCCCAATCCAGGCAACATCCTTGTAGATCTCCTCTGCACCCTTTCTATGGTTTCCACGTCCTTCCTGTAGTGAGGCGACCAGAACTGAGCACAGTACTCCAAGTGGGGTCTGACCAGGGTCCTATACAGCTGCAACATTACCTCTCGGCTCCTAAACTCAATCCCACAATTGATGAAGGCCAGTACACCGTATGCCGCCTTAACCACAGAGTCAATCTGCGCAGCTGCTTTGAGCCCTGAATCTCTCTTGAGAAACAGATTGTGTGCATTTACTCTCTCTATGCCCTTCAGGATTTTATACACCTCCGCAAGGTGCTCCTTAAAGCGTCCCAACCTGCTCACCCTCTCTCCATGATTTCAGACCATAAGATATTTAGCCGGCTGATGTTGCAGTGGCATCAGCACCGGACTCCCAAATTCAAACTCGGGCAGTCCCTTGCACGCTTCTCTTCCGTGCTGGGTTGAGCATCAAGCCAGCAACTTGGCCTTGTAAAAACCTGATAAATGCTAAAGAAATGGTAAGGTTGCCGTCCGATGCACCACAAGGCATGGAAAGGAATAACAGCTATAAGACATAGGAGCAGAATTGGGCCATTCAGTCCATCCAGTCAGATCTACCATTCCATCCTGGCTGATTTACTATCACTCTCAACCCCATTCTCCTGCCTTCTCCCTGTAACCTTTCACACCCTGACTCTCCTAAACAAATTCCTCCACATCTCTGTTCTATTGGACGTCTGTCTATTCTGTGGCTATGCCCTGTTGCTCTGGACTACCTCACTATAGGAAACATTTTCTCCACATCCACTCTATCTAGGCCTTTCAATATTTGGTAGTTTCAATGAGATGCTCCCTCAAATCCTGACAACATCTTAATATATCTTTGTACCTGCCTCAACCACTTCGTTCCACACACTGGCCACCCTCTGGGTGACAAAGTTGTCCTCAAATAATGTTGATCTTTATTGCTGGTGGATCAAAGTTTAAGAGTAGAGAGGTCCTACTGCAATAACACAGAGCTCTGGTCAGATTACAGTGGAATATTGTGTACTGGACTGGTCTCCCCACCTGCATAAGGATATACTTGGAGCAGAGAGGGGATACAGCAAAGGTTCACCCCACTGATTCCTGTATTTGCCCTCTGAGGAGAGCTTCAGCAGATTGGCCAAAGAGTCTCTTGAATTTAGAGGAATGAAAACTAGAAATGTAAGTGGCTTGACAGGAGAGATGGACCAAGGATTGGGGTTTTCACAATCAGACACCACAAAGATAAAGAGCAACACACACAAAATGCTGGAGGAACTCAGCAGGTTGGGCAGCATCTATGGAGAGGAATAGAGTGATGTTTCACATTGAGTCCCTTCATCTGGACTGGAAAGGAAGGGAGAGGAAGATAAAGGGATGGTGATTTGGAACTGAGATAAAAAGAGGATCCTTCACCCTGGGGTGGTAAATTTCTGGAATTCTGCACCCAAGAAGATTGGGGAGTCTCTGAGTCTGAGCATCGTAGGGCTCATTGGGCTGGAAGAGTTTGTTATCGTGCTGTATCTCTAAATAAAAATCCTCCACCATTTTGTGTGTGTTGCTGCTGATTCCGGCCTCCTGTACCTCGAGATTTCATGTAACATTGTACTGTAATTGAGGGTACGATGCTTCACACACAGACTGATGCCGATATTGTAATCCCTCAAGGGTCGTAGACGGCACCAACGTGGAGGAGGAGGAGGAGATGGAGCTGAACGAGGACGGTCAGCCGGTGAAGGCGGGTGCATTGAAGCGTCAGCCACTGTGTGATTGCGATTGCTTTGGAATGCCCAAGCGTTACATCATTGCCATCATGAGCGGGCTGGGTTTCTGCATCTCCTTCGGCATCAGATGCAACCTGGGTGTGGCGATCGTGGAAATGGTCAACAACAACACCGTCTACATGAACGGCAAAGCAGAGATCGAGGTGGGTGCCACATTTCTGGGCAAGGGTTGCCAACCAAAGGGGAAAGGGGGTAAAAAGAGATATGAAATCCACAGTTACATCAGCGTGGATATCTTCACTCATCTCAATGCTGAATTACTCTCTCCTCACGACTACCATCAGGAAGGAGGTAGAGGAGCCTCTGATCCCAGACCACCAGGTTCAGGAACAGTTATTACCCTTCAATTATCAGGCTCCTGAACCAGTGGGATAACTTCACTCACCTCAACACTGAACTGATTCCACAACCTACACACTCACTTTCAAGGACTCTATACCTCATGTTGTCAGTATTATTTATTTACTTATTTTTATTTGAATGGTTTGTCCTCTTTTGCACATTAGCTGTTGGTCTTTGCTATGTCTAGCTTTTCATAAATTCTATTATATTTCTGTATTTTCCTGTAAATGTAAGAAAATGAATCTCCAGGTACAATGTGGTTACATACACTCAGTGGTGTCTTTATTAGGCACGCCTGTACACCTGTTCGTTAATACGCATATCTAATCAGCCAATCGTGTGGCAGCAACTCAATGCATAAAAGCATGCAGACATGGTCAAGAGGTTCAGTTGTTGTTCAGACCAAACATCAGAATGTGAGTGTATGGTTGGAGCCTAGGAAGTACTGTCTAAGCAGGTGGTGGAGACAGTGACCTCAGAACACTTGAGAAGCATGCATACAGGCACTTGAATCACCAAGGCACACAGGGCTGGGGTCTTAACACACTTTTCGTCCCTCTTCCCTCCGGGAGAAGGTTCAGGAGCTTGAAGACTCGTACGGCCAGATTTGGGAACAGCTTCTTTCCAACTGTGATAAGACTGCTGAACGGATCCTGACCCGGATCTGGGCCGTACCCTCCAAATATCCGGACCTGCCTCTCGGTTTTTTTGCACTACTTTTCTTCCCATTTTTCTATTTTCTATTTATGATTTATAATTTAAATTTTTAATGTTTACTAATTTTAACTATCGTTAGTATTTTTAACATTTAATATTTGTAATCCAGGGAGTGTGAAGCGCAGAATCAAATATCACTGTGATGATTGTACATTCTAGTAACAATTGTTTGGCGACAATAAAGTATAAAGTATAAGGTATAAGTATAAAGTATAATGTGGGTAAGTGGGAGCAGTGTAGTTAGGTACGATGGCTGGTATAGACGTGTTGGACCCAAAGACCAGTTTTCATGCTATACAAGTTTATGATATTTTCAAAAAGACTCGTGTGACTTTTGATGCTTTTAAGGCCATGTTGAATAGACACAGGGTGGAAAGAATAAGAGGTGACGTTGATAGGGTGGAAGCTCCAGGGACTTTGTAAACACGAGCACACAGTGTTCAAGTTAACATATAAGGGGTGTTTGTCGGCTCTGGGCCTGTCCTCGCTGGGGTTTAGAAAAATGAGGGTTACTCTCATTGAAATATTGAAAGGTCTAGATAGAGTTGATGTGGAGAGGATGATTCCTATAGCGGGGAAAGTCTAGGACCCCAGGGGACAGCCTTGAAATAGAGTGATGTCCATTTACAACAGAGACGAGGAGGAATTTCTTTAGTTTGAGAATAGTGAATCTGTGGAATTCATTGTCACAGACAGCTGTGGTGGCCAAGTCATTGAGTATATTTAAAGCAGAGATTGATAGTTCTTGATTAGTCAGGGTGTCAAAGATTATGGACAGAAATAGGGTTGGGAAGGATATCAAATTAGCCATGATGGAATGCTGGAGCAGACTCGGTTGGCCGAGTGGCCTAATTATGCATCTCTGTCTTGTGGTAGGGTTCCCAACCTGCAGTCCATGGACCCCTTGCTTAATGGTATTACTTTGTGAGATAAAAGAAGTTGGGAACCCCGTCTTATAGCCTTAAGTTGAATAGTCTATTTATACTGGGATGTTACGTGGTCTGCTGGACACTTAAGAAGTAGCTGGACAATACTTGAATCGCCAAGGTAAAAGGAGGATGTGGATGAAGTGCTGGAAAATAGGATCAGTGCAGATTGCATTTTGAGGTTAGCATAGATGCTGTGGGACGAAGGGCCTGTTTTGTGCTGAATGCCTGTATGACTCTGTGAATTTTCAGAGTGTCAGGAAATCCCCAATAGTATCCTCACCCCCGCACCGCAAGGCCATCAGTGGTGTGACGAGTGAGCAAAGAATGAAGTCAAAGTTTAGTTTATTGTGATCTCCCCAATGCCCGTCTGCACAGGTGCAATGAAAAGCTTACCTGTAGCAGCATCACAGGCACTCAACATTTCCAAGAAGAATAGAAACAAAAATTATACAAGAAAGCACACAATTTGAACAAAAAAACTGCGAAGTCCATTGCAGTACAAAGTGGCCACAGGACTTCTATACTGAGGTATTGATGAGGGTTGTGCTGGTTCAAGAACTGAATGATTGACAGCCAGTAATTGTTCCTGAACCTGGTGGCATGTGGCTTCAGGCTTCTGTACCTCCTGCGTGATGGTGGTTGTGAGAAGATGGCAAGGCCTGAGTGGTGGGGATCTTTGGTGAGGAATCTTGAGGCAGTGCCTCCTGTAGATACTACTGATGGTGAGGAGAAATATGTCTGTGATGTGTTGGGCAGAGTCCATTACTATCTGCAGTGTCAAATTATTTTAGCTGTTCAGGTCTCAGTTTTGAAATAAATCCTGCAGACTTTTATTTTGTTAGTGTTACTGCCTTTAATTTTGATATTCAGTTGGACTATGTCAGGAGGGCAGCCATTTTGTCTTTCGGTAGAGTTTCTCGCTCAGATTAAAGTACATGTACACAATCCTCTTTGTTTACACCATTGAAATCATCATCTTTTTACTCTTACTCAATAGTATGTGTGAGTCCTTTCATTATTCCTATCTCCTCTGTCTCCGGCACTCTCTACAGTAAATAGGGGTGCTACATATTGTTTATTTATTTACTTTATTGAGATACAAGGTGGAACAGTCTCTTCCGGCCCTTCGAGCCACATCACTCAGCAATCCCCAAATTAACTCGAGCCTGATCACAGGACAATTTACAATGACAATTTAACCTACCAACATGAATATCTTTGGAATGTGAAAGGAAACCAGAGCACCCGGAGGAAACCCATGCAGTCATGGGGAGAATGTACAAATTCCTTACAGGCAGTGGAGGGAATCGAACCCGGGTCACTGGTACTGTAAAGCGTTGTGCTAACCACTACACTACCGTGTGATGGGAATCGAACCCGGGTCACTGGTACTGTAAACCGTTGTGCTAACCACTACACTACCGTGTGATGGGAATTGAACCCGGGTCACTGGTACTGTAAACCGTTGTGCTAACCACTACACTACCGTGTGATGGGAATTGAACCCGGGTCACTGGTACTGTAAACCGTTGTGCTAACCACTACACTACCGTGCTGCCCTATTTTTAGGAAGATCTTTCTGGAAAAGTCTCACCATAGAGGCCTCACTCATCTGGCTTGAGTACACCTCGCCAGGGTCACCCCAGCCCATCTCATCTGCAGTAAGCAGAGGTGTCTCTGACTGCTTCACTTCAAAGATCTCACTTGACCATTACTGCCCCAGGCTATTCTTGCCTGGACGTTGTCTTCAAACCTTGCCTTACCACAGCCTCCACACCATCGTACCAAATACAAATACAAATACGATTTCCCAGGTGGACGTAACTTTCCCTGGGTATATTTGTGCTTCTGCACACTTCAACATTCATTTCCACACAGCTCTATCTCCCTCGTTTCCACCCTCTTTGGGAATTTCTTCTTCACGCCCCCCTCTTAGTTCTGAAGTCATGCATCTAGATGTCTGAGATGGGGGTCAAATCCAGAACCTTATGGTGGCTGAGTGTCACAAGTCACGTAATTCTACAGATGCACGGTAGAGAGCATCCTAACAAACTGCATCACTGCATGGCACGGAAACTGCAGTGTGGCAGACGGGAAGGCTCTAGAACGGGTAGTCAAAACTGCCCAACCCATCACCAGCACCAACCTAGCCACCATTAAAGAAAGGTGCTGGAGAAAGCAGCCAGTAACATCATGAAGGATCCCACCTACTCTGCTCATGGACTGTGTGTCCCACTCCCATCCGGGAGGAGGCTACATAACATCCACATCAGGGCCACCAGACTCAAAACCAGTTACTTTGCTGATCAACACCTCCACCCACTAACCCACCCCTCCACACCCCAGCCACAACTACTATATCATTTCCTGTCAGTCACCTTATGTACAGACACTCCTGCGCCTAGCATTACTTTATGGACATACAATCAACGTATATAAGCTATCTCATGTATTTATATTATTGTGTTCTTTATCTTACTGTGTTTTTTGTGCTGTATTGGATCTGGAGTAACAATTATTTAATTCCCCTTTACACTTGTGTTCTTGAAGTAACATTAGTTACAGCTATTGTAACATTCCATCTACAGAAATTGTGCCGTGCAGGTAAGCAGTGAAGTGCAGGGTCACGACAAGGCAGATTGTTAGGTCAAGAGTCCATCTTAATGTACTAGAGAGCCATTGAATAATCTTATAACAGTGGGGTAGAAGCTGTCCTTGAGCCTCGTGGGACGTGCTTTCAGGCTTTTGCCTCTTCTGCCTGAAGGGAGAATGTCTGGGGTGGGTGGGGTCTGTGGTTACGCTGGCTGTTTTACTGAGGCAGAGAGAAGTGTAGACAGAGTCCATGGAGGGGAGGCTAGTTTCCATGATGTGCTGAGCTGTGTCCACGACGCCTTGCAGCACTGTCCCCTCTGAGCTGTGTGGGTGTGCAGCCATGCAGTTACTGAAATGCTCCCGTGCACATAGCCTTTGTTGCCTTTTTACATAATGTTAATATAATTGTGAAATACCCTGTAATTAAATATGTGTTAACGAATATATTCTATAATTTTTCTAAATAATTAAGCTTTACTTTGAAACACTTTAGACCTTCAATGTACTTACATTGCCAGTGTTTAAGTTACAGCACTGTTACAAATTGTAATAACAAACAGAATGGAAGTCGGTAGCTCATTGTTAACAAACTGCCAATCCACTGAATGCTGACCAAAAACTACTCAACTACTATTACGAGCTACACTGTGGGTGTTACACAGCAATACTGAGATTTCAAATTGGTCATTTCTGAAAGTTAAGACTGGTTCAATTAAGACGCTCACTGATATGTTGAACTATGTGCTTAGAAATGAAGAATTTGAAGAACTAACAATTCCTGTTAACATTGTTGGAACATTTCAAACTTCTAGTGCTGATTGCAAACATGGATTCAGTCTTATGAATTCAATAAAATGTAAATCCAGAAACAGACTAGAGGTGGAACATTTGGATGTTCCAGTGAGGATTAAGACATATCTTCATCTGGATGTGAAATTAGTCTGGACAGTGCTTATAAACAATGCATTTGTAATAAAGACAGAAGAGAAAAAAATTACAAAATGTGAAAGATTTTCTTTGTCATACTAGCTTTCATTATATCCTCCAAAAAAAATCAATCAAAGGTATGCAATTTTTCAATTTTTAGTATGCTTGTTACAAAAGATAAACATTTAAAGAGTTCATGCTGTGTAAACATTTCCTGCTCAGAGCAATATTTGCTCCACAGCTGTAAAAAAATGTAGTGGGAACATTGCCTGCAGTTTGTTGTGGTCAAGGGCAGAGCAGTTGTCGTCAGGGTCCATAAGGCCAGAAGCATAGGAGCAAAATTAGGCCAATCGGACTATTGGCTCTGCTGTGCTCCACATTTGATTAGGGCTGATTTATTATCCCTCTCAACCCCATTCTCCTGCCTTCTCCCCGTAACCTTTGACAACCTTACTAATCAAGAACCCATCAATGCCCACTTTAAATAAACCCAATGACCTGGCCTCCACAGCCGTCTGTGGCAATGAATTCCACAGATTCACCCCCCCCCCTTCGGACAATGAAACTCCTCCTCATCAGTCGTATCGAATTTCTGTGGCTTCCTGAAGAGGTGCAGGTGCTGATGAGGTTTCTTGGCTGTGGCGTTCACGTGGTTGGAGCAGGACAGGCTGTCGGGTGATATCCACCATGAGAAACTTGAAACTCTCAGCCCTCCTGACCTCAGCGCCATTAATATAGAGACGAGCACGTGAAATGCCCCCCTTCCTAAAGTTAATGACCAGCTCTTCAAACATTGAGGGAAAGGTTGTTACTAGGCTCTCTATTTCCTTCCTGTACTCTGACTCACCGATTGTCTCCCTCCACATCAAAGGACCCATGTTCTCCTGACTTTGACTCCCACTGGCCACTGGACCTTGTCTTTCGCACATTGGTCGTACTCCCAAGTTGGTGCAGTCTTACATTGGCTTTGTCATAGTCATAGTCATACTTTATTGATCCCGGGGGAAATTGGTTAAATATTCTGTGGATTTATTGAGTATACTTGCAAGAAAACGAATCTCAGGGTTCTATATGGTGACATATATGTACCATGATAATAAATTTACTTTGAACTTTGAAGAACAAACAGTCAGATAGCTTGCTTGTAATCCAGGAACTTCCGTCTCTAATGGCACTGTGGGACCACTGTCCCTACTTGGGAATTTTTCAGCTGCTGAAGCCATAGAGAGTGCGGCCCTGGCGTTTCAGAGCATACACCACATCCATGGCAGTGACCGTCTTGCGCTTGGCGTGTTCACTGTAGGTGACTGCATCCCGGATCACATTCTCCAGGAAAACCTTCAGCACCCCGCGGGTCTCCTCGTAGATCAGACCCGAGATCCGCTTGACGCCGCCACGGCGAGCCAGACGGCGGATGGCCGGTTTGGTGATGCCCTGGATGTTATCACGGAGCACTTTACAGTACCGCTTGGCTCCGCCTTTGCCCAGCCCTTTGCCTCCTTTCCCTCTGCCAGACATGATGCTGCTTCACTCAGGTCGCGGTTCCCTACTTGGACAGCAGCAGTTTCATTCCCTACCCTGGTAGCTGTCTCTCTTCCCCATCACCTGCCCATGGTGTCACTCCTCCTTCTCTTCCTTCCATGATTCACTCTACTCTCCTATCAGATGCCTTCTTCTTCAGCCCTTTCCCACCTATCACCTCCCAGCTTCTTACTTCGTCCCTCCTCCCCCGCCACCTGGCTTCACCTTTCACCTTCTAGCTGGTACTACTCCCCCTCCCCCCACCTTTTTACTCTGGCTTCTTCCCCCTTCCTTTCCAGTCCTGGTGAAGGGTCTCAGCCCCTCCGTCGATGCCGCCGGGCCTGTTGAGTTCCTGTTTTGTGTGGGTGTTGCAGTGGTACAAGGTGCTAGCCCTCGCCATGTTCCCCAGGGCAAGTAGGGATGTACAAGGAGAGCTGGCCTGCCTCCTCAGAGTGAATTGAAAAAAAATACATTAAACTGTTTTGACAGCTTGTTGCTGAAATGCATCTGAGAGCGCACCTAATTTAGCTTGTTTGGGAAGTGATTCATGTAATCTAATTTGTAGAATGTAATAGAGGTTTCAGAATGGACGCTTTGTGATCCATCAGGCGCGGCACCTGGTGGTAATATCTCATGATGAGCTAATGGCATCAGAGAGAAAGCCCCTGGTGTCTGAGTCATGTGCATGGGAGACACACCGGTGAGGGGGTTGCAGAAATCTGGAGCAGTTGTGCTAATAGATGTCACTGAAGTTTTAATTCAGCCTCAGTGAGATCAACTGAGATGGAAATCAGGACCAGGCTTGTTATCATGGACGTGTTATGAAGTTTGTTTTGCAGATGCGCACAGTACAATATATAAAAATTACTATAAATTACAAAACGTTTTTTATAAAGTAGTTAAAAAGAGAGCAAGGCAGTAAGTAACACACACAAAGTGCAAAATGAACTCGGCAGGTCAGTCAGCATCTATAATCAACGATTTGGGACGAGACCCTTCTCTTCCCTCTTCCATCCCGTTATTGGTGTTGGCCCAAAACGCCAACAGTTTATTCCTCTCCATAGACGTTGCCTGACCTGCTGAATTCCTGCAGGACTTCATGCGAGTTGCTCAGCGCTTCCAGCATCTTCAGAACCTCTTGTGTAAAAAATGAGACGGTGGTTTTGGGTTCATGGAACATTCAGCAGGCTGGCACAGTTCATTTCCACTGCTGTGTGTAAGGAGTTTGTAACCTCTCCCCATGGCCATGGAGGTTTCCTCAGGGTGCTCCAGTTTCCTCCCACAGTCCAAAGACAAACGAGTTAGTAGGTTAATGGGTTACATGGGTGAAATTGGGCAGTGCGGGCTCTGTGAGTGGGAAGGGTCTGTTACTATTCTGTACCTCTAAATAAATAAACGTGATGGTGGAGGGGAAGAAGCTGTCCCTAAAACATTGAGTGTTCAAGTTCAGGTTTATTGTCATTCAACTGTACACAAGAATACAGACAAACAAAACAATGTGCCCCCAGACCGAGATGCACAGCATAGTATGTATAACTCACACACAATTGTCATTCAACTGTACATGAGGACACAGGCAAAGATAAAAAGGTGCCCCCAGAGGAAGGTGCACAGCACACACACAACACATGAAGTAATATTATCACAATTAACAAATAATAAGATGTATATATAACACAAGTTAAGAAATAAACTGAATAACACTACTGGCTTTTCATAAGTGATGAGAGTTGGGTGTTGGCAGGGAGTTCAGTGGTCTTCTGGCCTGGGGGAAGAAGCTGTTTCCCAACCTAACAGTTCTTGTCCTAATGCTGTGGTATTTCCTGCCTGCTGGTGGGAGTGGAAGGGTCAGAGAAACTGTGGGGTGGATGGGAGGGATCCTTCACAATGCTAAGGGCCCTGCATATGTGGTGCTCCTGATAAGTACCTACGATGGGTGAAAGAGAGACCTCTCAGTAGTGAGTGTCTTCATGTTACTGTTTCTCTTCCCTGAGGAGAAGAGGGCATGTCCTGAGGGGAGGGGGCAAGGGTCCTTTATACTGGACTCATGATGTTCCAAATTATAATTAGAAATAGAAAATAAATAAGTATAGCAAAGAGAGATCAGACTAGTGAGGTGGTATTCATGGGTTCATTGTCCATTCAGAAATCTGATGGCAGAGGGGAAAAACTGTTCCTGAAATGCTGAGTGTGTGTCTTCAGGCTCCCGTGCCTCCTCCCTGATGGTAGCCATGAGAAGAGGGGTGGTGAGAGTCCTTCATACCGGATGCTGACGCCTTGACGCACCAGCTTTTAGAGAATGTTAGAGAATGCCCATTGGGAGCTGTGTGGAAACAGAGGCCGGCGTGGGTTTTGACGAGGCTGCATGGACCAATAGTCAATGATCAAATGATGTGGAATAATATGGTGAGAAGATTTAACCAGGACATTGTCAGCATTCATTTCCAGAGGACTAGAATACAAAACCAAGAATGGAATGTTGAGGCTTTATAGGGCATTGGTTAGACCACACTTGGAATATTGTGAGCAGTTTTGGCCCCTTAACCTAAGAAAGATTGTGCCAGCATTGGAGAGGGTTCACAGGAGGTTCATGAGAATAATCCTGGGAATGTAAGGTTTAATGTATGAGGAACATTTGAGGTCTCTGGGCCTGTATTTAGAGGAATGGGGGAGGGAAGTGGATCTCTTTGAAACCTCTTGAATATTGAAATTCTAGACTGAGTGGATGTGGAGACTATGTTTCCCATAGTGAGTGAGTCTAAGGCCAGAGGGTACAGCCTCAGATAGACGGACATCCATTTAGTACAGAGATGAGGAGGGATTTCTTTAGTCAGAGGATAGCGAATCTGTGGAATTCATTGCCACAGGTGGCTGTGGAGGCAAGTCATTGGGTATATTTAAAGTGGGGGTTGATAGGGTCTTGATTAGTCAGGGCGGCAAAGGTTACGGGGTGAAGGCAGGAGAATGGGGTTGAGAGAGATCATAAATCAGCCACGATGGAATGACAGAGCAGATTCAATGGGCTGAATGCCCTAAGTCTGCTCCTGTGTCTAACGGTCTAATTGCTGGGACACCCATCTCTTTCTTTGCCTATTTCTCTTTCCAGAAACCTCAGTTCAACTGGAACCCAGAGATTGTGGGTCTAATTCACGGCTCCTTCTTCTGGGGTTACATCGTAACTCAGATCCCCGGTGGATTCATCGCCAACAGCTTCGCCGCAAACAGGTAAGAGCGCTGTGATAGAGCTGACCTGCTTCAAGCAGCCGCAGTGGGCTCTTTCAGCAATGTGGAGAGAATACTGGAGCACGTGAAATCCAACCCCATTGCTACGGCTTCTAAATAAAGGTAGTGACATAACTTAAAGAGATCAGCTGGGGTGGGACATCTGGGTCTTCGTGCCTGCTCTCCCAGTCGGTAAGTATGGTTCCAGTTCCAGGTGAGACACAGTGGCGTAGTGGTTAGCACAACGCTTGACAGCATTAGCGCTCAGCGATCAGAGTTCAATTCCCACTGCTGTCTGTAAGGAGATTGTACAATCTTCCTGTGACTGCGTGAAATTCCTCCCACATTCCAAACGTACCGTAAGGGTTAGGGTTAGGAGGTTGCGGGTTTGCTGTGTCGGTGCCAGAAGCATGGTGGTACTTGTGGGCTGCCCCCAGCACGTTCTCTGACCGCGTTGGTCGTTAACGCAAATGATGCATTTCACTGTAAACTTCAGAATCAGAATCAGGTTTAATATCACCGGCATATGTCGTGAAATTTGTTGTTTTGTGGCGGCAGTACATTGCAATACATAATAATAAAGCTGTAAATTATAGTAAGAAATATATAAAAAATTAAATTAAATAGTAGTGCAAAAAGAAAAAAAGCTAGTGAGGTGGTGTACTTCGGTTCATTGTCTATTCAAAAATATGATGGCAAAGAGGAAGAAGCTGTTCCTGAATCGCTGAGTGTGAGCCTTCAGGCTCCAGTACCTCCTCCCTGATGGTAACGATGAGGAGAGAGCCTGTCCTGGGTGTTGGGGGTCCTTAATGATTGATGCTGCCTTTTTGAAGCATCGTCTTTTGAAGATGTCCTCGATGGAGGGAAGGCTGGTGCCTGAATATATGTGACTAATAAAGCTAATCTTTATCTTTTCTATCTATTGATAATAATGCCAATCTTTACGTCCTTTGCAAATTTTGCTAAACCTACCTCTTACATTCACTTAATATATATTATATTATGTATGTATATAATATATATATGTACACACACACATATATATGTATAAAATATAAATTATTAATGTACATAACAATCAGTAAAGGACACAATTCACTGAATATTTCATGTGACATATGAAGCTAACCCTTATCTCTCATTTATTTATTGAGATAAAGCATGGGACAGCCCTTCTTGCCCTTTGAGCTATGCTTCCCGGCAACGTCCGATTTAATCCTAGCCTAACTGCAGGAGAATTGGCAAACTCCGATTAACCTACCACTCGGTATGTCTCTGAACCGTGGGAGGAAACAGAAGCGGCCATGGAGTGAACGTACAAACTCCCCCCAGGCCGCGGTGGGAATTGAACCAGGACCCTGTGCTGTAAAGTGCTGTGCTAACAACCACGCTACAATGCTGCCCCATTTTGCACTAAACCCAAATCCCATGATGTACTTGGTTTATTATTTCACATGTACCAAATACAGTGAACAACGTTGTATCCTGTCTCACAAACAGAAGTTCAACAGGGCGGTGTGATAGAAAGAAGACAGAATATAATTTTCTAGTTATAGAGGAAGCAGTGCGGACGGACAAATCAGGTCTCTAGCTTGGTAGAGAACAATAGACATGTTTCTCTCTCCAGGTAGAGAATCAGAATCCAAAGGCTCTCCAGACTCTGGGTGAAGAGATTTGTTGTCAGTATGGTGACCATACATCTACTGGCTTTACTGATGTTCTTCAGTGAAGGAAATCTGCAATCTTTGTCTCGCTTGACCTATAAGGAACCTCAGAGAGCTGTGGGCACAGCTCAGCACATCATGAAAACCACCCTCCCCCCCACGGACTCTGTCACCCTCCTCACTGCCTCAGTAAACCAGCCAGCATAATCAAAGACCTCACACAACACGGACAGTCTCTCTTCTCCCCTCTTCCATCAGGCAGAAGATCCCAAAGCTTGAAAGCTCATACCGCTGGGGTTAAGGACAGAAGCTACCCCACCATAATCAGACTGTTGAGCCATCCCCTAGAACATCAAGATGCACTCTTGACTTCCCAGTCTACTTCGTTATAGCCTTGCACTTTATCGTCTGCCTGCACTGAGCTTTCTCCGTAAATGTTACACTTTATTCTGCCCTCTGTTATTGTTTCCCCCCTGTTCTACTTCAATGCTCTGTGTAATGATCTGATCTGTGGTACAGGGACATTTTCTGGTATCACAGCATACATTTCACACCATGGCCCACTCTCAAACTCTTTGTGAATTTACCTCCCGATTGGCCCCCAGTGCTTTTAACCTTTCAGTGTCTATTTGTCAGATGTTTCCGATAGTGGAGGAATCTGGGACCAGAGGATGTCAGGACGGATAGGTGTCCCTTTAGAACAGAGAAGAGGAATTTCTTTAGCCAGAGGGTGGTGAATCTGTGGAATTCATTGCCACAGACGGCTGTGGAGGCCAAGTCATTGGGTGTATTTAAGCGGAGGTTGATAAGTTCTTGATTAGTCAGGGCATCAAAAGTTACAGGGAGAAGGCAGGAGAATGGGATGAGAGGGGTTGTAAACAAACACCTTTTAACTCTACTCCTCAGCTTTTTTACTCCAGCCCTGCTGAAGGGTCTTGGTCTGAAACGTCGACTGTACTCTTTTCCATAGATGCTGCCTGGCCTGCTGAGTTCTTCCAGCATTTTGTGCGTGTGAAGAGGGATTATAAATCAGCCATAATTGCATGGCGGGGCAGAATCGATGGGTTGAATGGCCTAATTCTGCTCCTATGTCTTGTGGTATTATGTATGGATAGTATGTGTAAGAAAGTTTTTCCTTTTACCCCAGATTCAGATTTATTGAACACATGTACATTGAAACACACAATGTAATATGTTGATTGCATTAACAATAACACAACCTCAGGATGTTCTGGAACGATATATCAGTACATATGAAAACAATAATCCAATTTTCCAGTGGAAGCCCAGGCCACGCCAACGTGACTGACTCTGACGTTCACTCTGAAATGGCTCAGTTTCACCAAACCAGTCCATCCCCCTAACCCGGTGCTGTAGGAATATTTGCCATGCCACGGTGACGGTTCTAGGAGGCAGTACCACCCTCTTCTTAGGAACACTTAAAGGTTCACAATAAATACCAAAGGCCAGATAATTCCAGAGATTGTCAACCTTCTGCAGAAGAAATTCCTTCCATCGCTTTTGCAAACGAGCACAGTGTTATTCTGAAACAACGGCCCCAGTTGTAAATGCATCCACTAAATGAGGCATATGACCACAGGACACAGGAGCACTGTTAAGTTGTTCGGCCCATCGAGTCTGCTCTGCTGTTCCATCATGGCTGATTTATTATCCCTCTCAACCCCATTCTCCTGCCTTCTCCCCATAACCTTTGATGCCTTGACTATTCAAGAACCTATTAACCTCCGCTTTAAATGTACACAATGACTTGGCCTCCACAGCCTTCTATGGTGATGAGTTCCACAGATTCCCCACCCTTTAGCTCATTCCTCCTCATTTCTGTTCGAAAGGGATATCCCTCTATTCTGAGGCTGCGCCGTCTGGTCCTAGACTTCCCCACAACAGGAAACGTCCTCTCCACGTCCACTCTAACTCAGCCTTTCAATATTCAGTCCAATTTCCACCGCATGTTCTGCATTTGTCTGCATGTTCTCCCCATGGCTGACCGGGTTTCCTCCAGGTGCTCCGATTTCCTCCCACTTTCTGAAGATGAATGGCTTAGGGTTAGTAACCTGTGGGCTTGCTATATTGGTGATGGAAGTGGGACAACACTTGCAGGCTGCACTCAGAACATCCTCACTGATTCAATGTGATGCGTTTCAATGTACGTGTGACAAATAAAGCTGGTCGTTACAAATGTTTGGAAAGAAATAGAAATAGATGGATCGAGAGAGAGGGAGAAAGATGGAGATTACAAAAGGCAGAGAAAAATAGATACAAGATTCAGAAGAGGGAGGGAGAGACGGGATCGGGGTAGAGTGAAGAGGGGAGAACTTTGCTTTAAGATTAATGGCTCCGTTCAGACATACGGAGTTTATCAAAGTCAAAGAATTGATTGCCACTGAGGAATTTCTCACCAGAAGAGACAGCATTTAATTAAGTACTATGTTGGGCAGTCTAACCCCAAAATCAGCTGGATGAACAACCTGTCCTTTGGCACTGTCAGTTAAGGGATGACTTTTGGTCCCAGGTCTATTAATGTCTGCAGGGAGAGAAGATCGGCCTTCGCTTTAAGCCTATAATCAATGCCAGTGAGAATGCGCCGCCCCCTCGATATCACACTGAACCATCAGCCGAGATTATTAGCTGACGTTTCTGTAATGGAGCTGTTGGAATGGAAATGTCACCTCTCTTGACACATCTCAGTTTGAGGAAAATGCGATAAACACGGGCTTGCAAATTTAAATGAGGATGTGATTGTTCCCACTCCTTGGGTACGGAACAGATCTTGAAACTCCCATTGTCTGAGAGAGACGTCACTTTTCTCCAACCTTGTAAAGAGCAGCGAAACCTTTCTTTTCTACCACGACAACCTGATGTGTGTCTGCACTGGGCTGGCAGCTATTAGCCCTGGGTTTGGTGATTTCTTTTATATTACTTTGTGACTGTCCCTAATTGATTTTGTACTGTGGGCAGGTGAGGATCGATTTAGTATAGATAGATATTACAGTATACACTTAGTGGCAACCTTATTAGGCATCTCTTCTATCTAATAAAGTGGCCACTGTTTGTATTTCTGTATGTTCATGGTCTTCTGCCGCTGTAGTCCACCCACTTCACGGTTCAACGTCTTGTACATTCAGAGATGCTCTTCTGCACACCACTGTTGTAACTCATGGTTATTTGAGTTACTGTCACCTTCCTGTCAGCTTGAACCAGTCTATTCACTCCCGTCTGACCTCTCTCATCAACAAGGTGTGTTTGCCCACAAAACTAGATATTTTTTGTATCTCTCACCATTCACTGTAAACTCCAGAGACCGTTATGTGTGAAAGTCACTTAGATCACATTTCTACCCCATTCTGATGTTTGGTCTGAACAACACTGAACCTCTTGACCATGTCTGCATGCTTTCTGCATTGAGTTGCTGTCACACGATTGGCTGACAAGATATTTGTATTAACGGTCAGGTGTACAGGTGAACCTAATAAAGTGGCCACTGAAGGTAGACAGGTAATGGAATCAGATACCAGCACAGTGTGTAAGGGGCATTTAGACAGACACTGGAATGGCAGAGAAGAGTACCGTGCTAGTGCCGGACAAATGGGATCAGTGTACATGGGCAATAGAGTCACCAGAAACATGATGGGCTGAGTGGCCTGCTTCTGTGCTGATGTCTCTCAAGTTCAAATTTAATTGTCACTCAACCACACTCATGAATACTCACACATGAAACAGTGTCCTCTTGGGCTAGGGTGCAAAACACAGTACTGACAGTCACACACAGCACGAGGCACATATCACACATATAGTTACAATAATAGTAAAACATACAGTTGCAAAAAAAAAGAGAAATAAAAATTAATATAACCAAAGTCCCTGAGTGTCATGGGCTGTAGACTGATGGTGTATTGGATGTTGTCCTGGAGCCAGGTTTCTGTAAGAACAAGCCCATAGCAGTTTCTCATCACGCACTAGTGCAACCACAGACAAACACAACCCAGCCAGTCTTTACCGAGCGAATACTGGAGGGCAGCATTGATGGGAGGGACCAGCGTCCATCCCATCCTCCAGTGTCTCCTCTCCTGAGTGGCTGCACCAGGCAACCCTGCAGTGTCTCCTCTCCTGAGTGGCTGCCCCATCCCACCCTGCAGTGTCTACTCTCCTGAGTGGCTGCCCCATCCCACCCTGCAGTGTCTCCTCTCCTGAGTGGCTGCCCCATCCCACCCTGCAGTGTCTCCTCTCCTGGGTGGCTGCACCAGGCAACCCTGTGGCACGAGGGCCTGGTCCGCATGGCAACCAAGCCCGCGCAGCTCACCGCCGCTGGTCTCGCCGATGAACCAGTGATCACTGGGTCAAAGTCTCAGCCAGATCTGGAAGAGATGGCAGGATTTTTCTCTCCAAGGGAAGTTAATGAGCCAGACATGACTTTTCAAAGTGCACCCCAGAAGCAGAATTAGAATCAGGTTTATTATCACCGACATATGTCATGAAATGTGTTGCTTTGTGGCAGCAGTGCCGTATAATACAAAAACATTGCTATAAGTAACAAAAATAAACAGCGCAAAAGAGGGTTAGTGAGGCAGTGACCATGGGTTCACAGACCCTTCAGAAATCTGGTCTGGTGGTGGAGGGGAAGAAGCTGTTCCTGAATTATTGAGTGTGGGCTGTCAGGCTCCCATACCTCCTCCCTGTGGAAGTAACAAGAAGAGGGCATGTCCTGAGGAGAAGGGTCCTTAGTGATGTTTGACACCTTCTTGAACTGCATCTTGAAGATGTCCTCGCTGGCAGGGAGGGTTGTGTCTCTGATCGAGCAGGCTGAGTTTACAACCCTCTACAGGCTGACTCTACAACCCTCTACAGGCTGACTCTACAACTCTCTACAGGCTGACTCTACAGCCCTCTACAGGCTGAGTGTACAACCCTCTACTGGCTGAGTTTACAGCCCTCTACAGCTTCCTGTGATCCTGTACATTGGAGCCTCCATAACCAGATAGTGAAGCAACCAGTCAGAATACTCTGCACCGAACACCTATAGAAACCTGCAAGAGGCTACGCTGACCCTCTGAATTTTCACAAATCCCTAAGGAAGTTGTAAACGGATGCTGACGAGCTGCCTTTGTGCTTGCCTCAGGGCACTGGGGCCAGGATGGATCCGCTGAGAACGATATGCCAGAAACTTGGAGGAACGAGCCACCTTTGTGATTGCCTGATTGTGTTGGGCCCAGGATGGCAATACACACAAAGCGGAACTCAGCAGGTCAGACAGCATCCATGGAAATGAAATGATGTCAAAGACTCAACGCTTTGGGCCGAAAGATTCAATTGAGACCCTTCATCAGATCCGCTAAGACACTGATGCTCAATAAACTGGAGGTAATTTCATTGTAAGCATCACAAAGATGAGTGTGTTTACTGCAGATTCATTTAGACAGGAGATAAGATGAGATAAAGCTTTATTTAGCCCAAAGGAGATTATTGTTGCAAGGTTACTCAGTCAAAAATATATACTTTAAAATATAAAATGTAACCGTTGAGGTACAGAAGAAAATGCAATCTGTGCATTAAAAAGAAATAGTGCAAAATGCAGATGTGCAATGAAATCAAATAGTTATATACTTTATGAGGAGGAGTTGCAGTCTTATAGCCGCAGGGAGAAAGGATCTTCTGTGGGGTTCAGTGGTGGAGTCAGTCTGTTACCAAAGGTGCTCCTCTGTTTGTCCAGTATGTCATGGAGGGGGTGAGAGGGATTGTCCATATTGCTCCGTAGCCTTTGCAGCATCCTCCTCTCAGACACGACCGCCAAGGGATGCAGTTCCACCCCTAGAAAAGAACCAGCCTTCCTGACGAGCTTATCGATCTCCTCAGCATCGCTGCTCTCACCCTGCTGTCCCAGCAGACTGCAGCGTAGAATAGAATGCTGGCCGCCTCTGAGACGTAGAATATCCTCAGCATAGTACTGCAGACGTTGAATGACGAGAGCCTCCTCAGGAAGCACAGTCAGCTCTGGCCCTTCTTGCACAGAGAGCCCCTGTATTTTCAGTCTAGTCCAGTTTATTGT
Source organism: Mobula hypostoma (assembly GCF_963921235.1). Lineage (NCBI taxonomy): Eukaryota > Metazoa > Chordata > Chondrichthyes > Myliobatiformes > Myliobatidae > Mobula > Mobula hypostoma. Next base: position 3,728,117 of record NC_086105.1, on the reverse strand, counting down.
CCAGGTGATATTTAGTTAACAGCCTTTACATTGCCCAGCCACTGCTCTGGCATTCAGGTTGTCTTTCCAGCTCGGTGACGTGTCGCCCAGACCTGCTCCAGAACCACTCCGCTGTTGAAATGTAACCCCAGGTCCTGTGCAATCGGACGCCCTGCTGTCCGGTCTGTGGGCGGCGTGATAACGTAGCGGTTAGTGTAATGCTTCACGGCGCCAGCGGCTGGGGCACAATTCCTGACACGTAGAATAGACGTAGACCGTTCTTGCTGTGACTGTGTGGGTTTCCTCTGGGTGCTCTGGTTTCCTCGCACTTCACAAGGACACACGGGTTAGTAAGTTGTAGGCATCCAGTGCTGAGCCCAACATATTGGTGCAATTACAAAGAAGGCACGACAGCAGCGATATTTCATTGGGAGTTTGAGGAGATTTAGCAGTCTGCAAAGCCTCTCACAATTTTCTACAGATGTACCATTCTAACAGGCTGCATCGCCACTTGCTACCTATCCTGCACAGGATCAGAAAAAGCTGCAGGAAGTTGCAAACGCACACTCGCCTTCCCAGCATCAAGGACATCTTCAAAAGGCAGCATCCATCACTAAGGACCCCCATCACCCAGAACGTGCCCTCTTCTTGTTGCTGCCATCAGGGAGGAGGCTCAGGAGCCTGAAGACACAGACTCAACATTTCAGGAACAGCTTCTTCCCCTCTGCTATCAGATTTCTGAATGGTCAATCACTTCAAGCCATGTACACGACCTCACTATTTTTTTTTGCTTTCTTATTCATTACTTATTTAAATAAATATGTTTCTTATTGTAATTTATAGTGTATTATGTATTGAAATGTACTGCTACTGCAAAACAACACATTTCATGACACACGATGGTGATATTAAACCTGATTCTGATTCTGACCAGAAGCGTGGCGACACTTGAAAAGACTTTTAAAGAAAGTTTATCACATATACATCAAAGCATCAAAACGTACAGTGAAATGTATCATTTTGTGTCACTGACCAAACACAGTCCGAGGATGTGCTGGGGGCTGCCCACAGGTGTCACCGTGCTTCCAGCACCAACACAACTTAGCAACCCTAATCAGTACATCTTTGAAATGTGGGAGGAAACCAGAGCACCCAGAGAAAATCCACACATTCATGGAAGGAACGTACAAACTCCTTCCAGACAATGGCAGGAATTGAACCATGATCGACGATCATTGGCACAGTAAAACAATTGTGCTCATCACTACACTACCGTGCTGCCCTAAGTTGCGGGCTGCCCCCAGTTCATCCTTGGATTGTGTTGGTCGTTGGCACAAAGCCATGCATTTTACTGTGTGCTTCGATGTTTTGACAAACATGTGACAAATAGAACTAATCTTTCTTTGAAGAAACGTAATGCCTCATTTCGTACACTCCATGAGAGGAGATGACCGTGTTTTGTCCTTTCCCTTGTCAGACAATATCCCCCTTGTAAGGTGAGCCAGGAGCTGCGAGGGCTGTTAATTATTAACCCACCTTCTTCCCTGGGCAATGGTGACGGATATTAAACTGCTGTTCAGGGAAACTTTGAATTAAAAGAGAGGGTTGTATGAAATTATGGCTGGAGGGTACTCACAGGGGGGAGGGCAGATTTTATGATCACAAATGTCTGGAATATATCTGTTAAAGAGGCAGATAAAATCAAGTGAAACATATAATTAGAGCATGATACACTTTGGCAAGAGATCGGTGTCCATCGGAAAATCAATCTCTGAATAATTAGCAGCTGTTGGAATGGAGGGAAACGTATTGTATGGAACAGCATCAAGCCCTTTGATCGCTCTTGTCTCCATCTCAGGAGACAGATTATCCATTGGCATTTACTGCACACCCGCGAGGTAATGTTGCATCTCTGTAAATCTCTGGTTAGACTGCTGAAAGTTATCCTGCCATCAGTCACACTTTCTGCCTCAATAAACAATAGACAATAGGTACAGGAGTAGGCCATTCAGCCCTTCGAGCCAGCACCGCCATTCACTGTGACCATGGCTGATTATCCACAATCAGTACCCCGTTCCTGCCTTCTTCCCATATCCCTTGACTCCATTATCTTTAAGAGCTCTATCTAACTCTTTCTTGAAAGCATCCAGAGAATTGGACTCCACAGCCTTCTGGGGCAGAACATTCCATATATCCACCACTCTCTGGGTGAAAAAGTTTTTCCTCAACTCCGTTCTAAATGGCTTACCCCTTATTCTTAAACTGTGGCCTCTGGTTCTGGACTCCCCCAACATCGGGAACATGTTTCCTGCCTCCAGCATGTCCAATCCCTTAATAATCTTATATGTTTCAATCAGATCCCCTCTCATCCTTCTAAATTCCAGTGTATGCAACCCCAGTCGCTCCAATCTTTCAACATGACAGTCCCGCCATCCCGGGAATTAACCTCGTGAACCTACGCTGCACTCTCTCAATAGCAAGAATGTCCTTCCTCAAATTTGAAGACCAAAACTGCACACAATACTCCAAATGTGGTCTCACCAGAGCCCTGTACAGCTGCAGAAGGACCTCTTTGCTCTTATACTCAATTCCCCTTGTTATGAAGGCCAGCATACCATTAGCTTTCTTCACTGCCTGCTGTACCTGCATGCTTGCTTTCAGTGACTGATGTACAAGGACACCTAGATCTCGTTGTCCTTCCTCTTTTCCTAACTTGACACCATTCAGATAGTAATCTGCCTTCCTGTTCTTGCCACCAAAGTGGATAATCTCACATTTATCCACATTAAACTGCATCTGCCATGCATCCGCCCACTCACCTAGCCTGTTCAAGTCACCCAGCATTCTCATAACATCCTCCTCACATTTCACACTGCCACCCAGCTTTGTGTCATCGGCAAATTTGCTAATGTTACTTTTAATCCCTTCATCTAAATCATTAATGTATATTGTAAATAGCTGTGGTCCCAGCACCGAGCCTTGCGGTATCCCACTAGTCACTGCCTGCCATCCTGAAAAGGACTCGTTAATCGCTACTCTTTGTTTCCTGTCTGCCAACCAATTTTCTATCCATGTCAGTACCCTACCCCCAATACCATGTGCTCTAATTTTGCCCACTAATCTCTTATGTGGGACTTTATCAAAGGCTTTCTGAAAGTCCAGGTACACTACATCCACTGGCTCTCCCTTGTCCATTTTCATAATTGTATCCTCAAAAAATTCCAGAAGATTTGTCAAGCATGAGTTCCCCTTCGTAAATCCATGCTGACTCGGACCGATCCTGTTACTGCTATCCAGATGTGTCGTAATTTCATCTTTTATAATTGACTCCAGCATCTTCCCCACCACTGATGTCAGGCTAACTGGTCTATAATTCCCTGTTTTCTCTCTCCCTCCTTTCTTAAAAATTGGGATAACATTAGCTACCCTCCAGTCCTCAGGAACTGATCCTGAATCTATAGAACATTGGAAAATGATTACCAATGCATCCACGATTTCTAGAGCCACCTCCTTAAGTACCCTGGAATGCAGACCATCAGGTCCTGGGGATTTATTAGCCTTCAGTCCCATCAGTCTATCCAACACCATTTTCTGCCGAATGTGAATTTCCTTCAGTTCCTCCATTACCCTAGGTCCTCTGGCTGCTATTACATCTGGGAGATTGTTTGTGTCTTCCCTAGTGAAGACAGATCCAAAGTACCTGTTCAACTTGTCTGCCAATTCTTTGTTCCCCATAATAAATTCACCCGTTTCTGTCTTCGAGGGCCCAATTTTGGTCTTAACTAATTTTTTCCTCTTCACATACCTAAAGAAATTTTTACTATCCTCCTTTATATTTTTGGTTAGCTTACCTTTGTACCTCATCTTTTCCCCCCACATTGCCTTTTTAGTGACCTTCTGCTGCTCTTTAAAAGTCTCCCAATCCTCTGGCTTCCCACTCATACTTGCTATGTTATACTTCCTCTCTTTTATTTTTATACTGTCCCCGACTTCCCTTGTCATCCACGGCCTCCCCTTACTCCCCTTGTGCATGGGCCATCCGTATCCCCCTGGTCAATTCATCCCTCCCACTCCTCGAGTGCCTTCACCTCCACCTCCTTGTTCACCATCTGTGGCTCTAAATACCCCTCCCAGGCGTGGCAGCAATTCACCAGCACCTCCTCCAACCTGCCCTGTTGTGTCTGATGCTCCCCCCATGGCCTCGACGTCGGTGGCCGTGCACAGCTTCACCGAACACACCCACTCCATCTGGAACTCCTGGCTGTCAGCCTCTATTTCCCCTCTCTGTTCCCCCACCGGTCTGTCTGTCCTCAGACTCCTCCACTCCCAGGGTGAGGCCAAGTGCAAACAGAGGCACTGCGCCTCACACTGTCTACATGAATACTGAATCCTCTAATGTTAAATAACCTGTTCACACTCTGTCCCTCCATCTTCCTGATCTACCAGCTCCTGCTAGACCCCCTGCTCCCACCACCCTGTCTACAACATGGTGGTTGCTTGTCATGTCCGACAACGACAGGAGACCTGTGCAGGAGAGTTTTTCAAATGGAAAAGCTATTGCACTGGGGCAGTTCCTCTCTCTCGATATCAGAAGTCTGGGTCCAGTGGTACGAGTAGTCGTCACAAACTGGTTACAGTGGATGACCATGACGTCTTCTGGGCCTTGTCAAACTCTCCATGCAGCATTGCAGAACTGTCTTCCTGGCCATTGGATCTCACCGTAGATCTCCCCCCCCCCCCCAGTCCACCAGAGGTAACTTCAGATGCTAGGACAGGCATGTCCCTATCTCACCGAGGTACGAGGCCTGCCTGCCGGAGTGGTGGCCTCTGTCACATGCAGACAGCTACTTAGAGCCACGGGTGAGAGCTGAGTGTCCGGTGAAAAATCTGCCAAGATCAGTCCTGGTCATGGAAAGACCCTGATTCCCTATGTCATACAACATAACACATAATGAAGAAATGAAATGTGTTTGTTAAGACATTGTGGGCTGAATGACTTGTTCCAGAAATGAATTGACAATCTGCTATGACCAATTGACCAATTAGTTTTTGGACTGTGGGAGGAAATGCACGCAGTCACGTGAAGGAACGTACCAGCTTACAGAGGATTTCGGAATTGATCTCCAGGCTTTGACGTTGAGCTGTAACAGCGTCACGTTAACCGCTGTGTTACAGTGGCACCCTTCTTGAACTTTTTGGGGAGCATTCCCAAGATTTTCACAGATCTCCATATGAAGATGAGGTTCCCAGTGTTGTCCCTGGATGGGATGGGTCTGATCTGGTTCTGACACCCCCCCATCACTCCTCTCCCAGCCCCACCACGGGGCAGGATTTCTCCCAATTTCAGAATCTAAATAAACATCTTAATACCTTCAACCAGGTCATTGCGTGGGAACTGCTCCCAGAGAGTGCAGAATTTTAGGGGGTGGGAAGGAGGTAAGACCACTGGGGGGGGGGAGGGGGTTGTAGATTTTTGGAAGATTTCCCTACCCAATTGTAATCCAAGGACAGTACCTTCCATTGTGTCCACTAGGTGGCACAGTGGAGTCAGTCTGGAACCTCCCTGGGCCATAAGACACATGGAGCAGAGTTAGGCCATTTGGAACAGACCCAGAGCTGTCAAACATTCTTCGTATGATAACCCTTTCATTCCTGGAATCATCCTTGTGAACCTCCTCTGAACCCTCTCCAATACCAGCACATCTTTTCTTAGATGAAGAGCCCAAAACTGTTCACAATACTCAAGGTGAGGCCTCACCAGGACCTTATAAAACCTCAGCTTTGCAGCCCTGCTCTTGCATTCAAGGCCTCTTAAAATGAATGCTAACATTGCATTTGCCTACCTCACTACCGACTCAACCTGCAAGTTAACCCTTAAGGTGTTCTGCACAAGGACTCCCAAATCCCTTTGCATCACAGATTTCTGGATTTTCTCCCCAATTAGAGAATAGTTTGCACATTTGTTTCTTCTACCAAAGTACTTGACCATGCATTTTCCAACATTGTATTTCATTTGCCACTTTCTTGCCCATTCTCCAAATCTGTCTAAGTCCTTCTGCATCCTACCTGTTTCCTCAACACTACCTGCCCCTCCACCGATCTTCATATCATCTGCAAACTTGGCAACAACGCCATCTGTTTCATCATCTAAACCATTGATATACAGTATAAAAAGAAGCTGTCCCAACACTGACCGCTGTGGAACACCACTAGTCACTGGCAGCCAACCAGAAAAGGCTCTTTTTATTCCCACCTGTTGCCTCCTACCAATCAGCCAATGCGTTAACCTGTGCCAGTAACTTTCCTGTAATACCATGGGCTCTTATCTTGGAAAGCAGCCTCATGTGTGGCACCTTGTCAAAGGCTTTCTGAAAGTCCAAATACACCACATCCACTGCATTCCCTTTATCTATCCAAAAGTCCCCTCAAAGAATTCCAACAGGTTCGTCAGCCAAGATTTTCCCTTAAGGAGACCATGCTGACTTTGTCCTATCTTGTCCTGTGCCACCAAGTACTTCATCACCTCATCCTTAACAATTGACTCCAACATCTTCTCAACCGCCGAGATCAGGCTAACTGGTCTATAATTCACTTTGTGTAATATCAGGAAGCACTTGTCAAATCCCAAGTAATTCATGCCCAAAAAATCCATTCCCAGATAATTGTGGACTTTGAAACTCAACCCATGGACTATGCGGAGCACATTTGATGGGTCATATGGCTTAATTCAGCTCCTATGTCTTACTCATATCCACCTACAAGTTTGCAGATGATACCACTATAGTGAGTCCTATCTCAGACAACGATGAGTTGGTGTCAAGGAAGGAGATAGAGAGTTTAGTAACAGGGTGTCATGACAACAACCTTTTCCTCAATGTCTGGAAGACAAAAGAGCTGGTCACTGACTTCAGGAAGGTGTGTGTATCTGTGTGAGTGTATGTATGGGTGTGTGTGTGTGTGTGTGTGTGTGTGTGTGTGGGGGGGGGGTGGAGTAAGGATGGTGCACTCGATCCTGTCTACATCAACAGTGTTGAGTTTGAGAAGGTTGAGAGCTTCAAGTTCCTTGGAGCGAACATCACCAAGAGCTGATCCAACCGCATAGACACCATGGCCAAGAAAGCTCACCAACACCTCTACCTCCTCAGGAGACTATAGAATTCCTCATGTCCCTGTCGAGCGTTACCGCTCGAAGCACCATAGAAAACATTCTGTGTGGATGCACCACGGCTTGGTACAATACCGGCTCTATATGTGAGCACGAGAAACTGCAGAATGTTGTGGACACAGCTCAGCACATCCCAGGAACCGGCCTCCCCTCCATGAACTCTGTCTACACCTCTCACTTCCTCAGTAAAGTTGGCAGCATAATCAGAGACACCACCCACCCCGGGCATTCTCTCTTCTCCCCCCCTCCCATCAGGCAGAAGATACAAAAGCCTGAAATCACGCACCACCAGGCTCAGGAACAGCCTCTATCCCACGATGAGACTGTTGAATGGTCCCCTTGTATGAGAGGATGGATACCTGACCTCACACTCTACCTCATTATGATCTTGGACCTTATTGTCCACCTGCCCAGCACTTTCTGTGTAGCTGTTACACTTCGTTCTGCATACAGTTACTGTTTTCCCTTGTATCAGTTCAGTGCACCGTGTAATGATCTGATCTGCATGAACAGTACACAAGACAAGATTTTCACTGTATCTTGTTCATGTGGCAATAATAAACCTGTTTAAAGATTAGCTTTATTTCTCACATCTATGTCGAAAGATCGAAACAGTCAGTGAAATGCATCATTTGTGTCAATAACACAGTCCGAGGTTGTGTTGGAGGCAGCCGGCAAGTGTCATCACGTTTCTGGCGCCAAAGTAATATGACCACAATTAACTCTAACTCCATAAGACATAGGAACAGAATTAGGCCATTCAGCCCATCGAGTCTGCTCAGCCATTCTATCATAGCTGATTCTGGATCCCACTCAACCCCATACACCTGCCTTCTCACCTACATCCTTCAATCCATCAGGAAACGATCAACTTCCACCTCAAATATACCCACAGACTGGGCCTCCACCGTAGTCTGTGGTAGAGCATTTCACAGATTCACTATTCTTTGGCTAAAAAAATCCCTCCTTACCTCTGTTCTAAAGGGTCGGCCCTCCAATTCTGAGGCAGTGCCCTCTAGTTCTGGATACCCTCACCAGAGCAAATACCTGTCTCCACATCCACCCTGTCTAGTCCTTTCAACATCCAGTGGGTTTCAGTGAGATCTCCCTGCATTCTTCTACATTCCAGTGAGTACAGGCACAAAGCTGCCAAATGCTCCTCATATGTTTTTGGGCTGTGTGAGGAAACCAGAGCATTTGGAGGAGCAGTCATGGGGACAGATACAAACTCCTTACAGACAGCAGTCATGGGGACAAATACAAACTCCTTACAGACAGCAGTCATGGGGACAAATACAAACTCCTTACAGACAGCAGTGGGAGCTGAACCCCTGTTAGCAATGTCGGGTACTGTAAAGTGTAACCACTCTGCTTCAGCAATATAGCAACAGCAATTCTAGTCGTCTTCCTCTTCTAAAGCCCATCACCCCTGCTGGGGCACAGGCCGCTGACAGCAGCTCGTCAGAGTACTCTGTCCTGGGCCTGTCTTTTGTGTGGCCCACTGTCCTGTCCCAGTGAGGAGGTCTCTGGAGCTCTGTTCTAGGATGGAGTTGCTAGCCCCGTGCCCAGCCCTTCGCCTGGATCGGCTGTGGTGCTGAACTGGCTCCGTGACTGTGGGCTCCCTGTCAGGACCCTACAGTTCATCTTCTGTCTGGTACCTGTTTACCTTGCAGGATTTGTTCTTTTCTTGCACACTGGTTGTTTGACGGTCTCTGCTGTGTGTGGGGGGGGGGTTTAATGGGTTCTGTGGTGTCTCTGTGCTTTGTGGCTGCCACAAGGCGATGAGTCTCAAGGTTTCATATGGTATAAATAGGTTGATAGTAAATGCATGTTGAACTTTGAACTTTTTGCAGCTGGGCTTGAGACGGTCCATGGCAGATGTCAATTCTAACAGCAATACCAGTGAACTGCTCAGTGATGGTTTGTCAGGTCCAGATGATCACAGACCTGGTGTCCAGAGCTGGTCCACCCAACTGTGTGGAGTAAACGGTTCCCCACCTTCAGTGCCTGCCGGAAGCTCTGAAGTGCTTCGGCCCCTGCTCCAAATACTCCAGCTGTGCAGTCTGTCTCTGGCTGCGATCTGACCTCTTACAAACTGGGCAAATGCAAAAGAAAAATAAATAATAATAATAATGATACATAAGGAAAGGATAATTGGCGAGAACATGAGATGAAAGTGAGTGCACTTTGAACATTGAACATGGTCAGCTGGCGGAATGGAGAAACAGGACTGGGTTATTCACAGCGGCCATCGCCTTTTCAAGACAGAACCTCCCCTTTGAGATGTCCTTGCAAACCTCGTCCATCTGTGTCTCTCCTCCTTCCCCAGCCCCTGTGCTGTGGTGCCTATGAGACCAGTACAGAACTCAGCCTGTTGGTACACAAAGGATTGTTATACAAGGACAAATTAAGCCAGTTGGATTTTGCATTCAATAGATGTTAGAGGATGGAGGGGGAGGGATCCAATTGTTAAATATTGAAGATGAAAGAGCACAAGGTTTCAAGAACATAGAACACTAAGCACAGTACAGGCTATCCAGTCCACAATGTTGTGCTGATCTTTTAACTTCCTCCAAGATCAATCTAATCCTTCCCTCCCACATAGCCCTCCACTTTTCCATCATCCATGTTCCTATTTAAGAGGATTCCTGGATGCCCCTAATGTATCTACATCTACTACCCTTGGCAGTGCATTTCCTGCACTCACCACTCTCTGTGTAAAAATCCTACCTCTGACATTCTCCTTATACTCTCCCCAAATCAATTCTGCCCTGGAATCTGGTGGTCCGCTCTGATGTCTTTTATCATCTTGTATACCTCTAGATAACTAAGTTCCCTTCTTCCAAGTGAATGTTGTGGTGTAGACAACCTTGTAACTGTCACTGTGTGGATCACCATGGGAACGCCACAATGTAGGTAACCATATGAATGTCATACTGTCAACCACAATGAGATGTCACAGTGTGGGTCCTGGTGTAGGTCACCGTGTGCATAAGACCAACAGACAAAAGAGTAGAATTAGGCCATTTGGCCCATCGAGCCTGCTCTGCCATTTCATCATGGCTGATTTATTGTCCCTCGTATGAATAATAATTTAATGTCATATTGTAGGTCACCATGGGAATGTCACAGTGTAGGTCACCACCTGAATGTCACACTGTAGGTCACCATGGGAATGTTACATTGGAGGTCAATATGAGAACATCATACAGTAGGTCACTATGGGAAGATCATGGTGTAGATCACAACAGGAATGAATTAGGAAACAATGTTTTTATGAAGGACTACAGCTTTGTAAAACTCCAGTTTGGCCACACCTGGAGTATCATGTACAATTTGGTTTGCGAGGATGATGCCTGGTTTAGAGGGCATGTGTTATAACGAGAGGTTGGAAAAACTTGGGTTGTTTCTTTGGAACGGTGGAAGCTGCGGGGAGATCTGACAGTGGTTTATAAGATTATGAGAGGTACAGACAGAGTAGACAGGAGTATCTGTCTCCCAGGGTTGAAATATCTGATACCAGAGGGCATGCATTTATGGTGGGGGGGGGGAGGGTAATGTCATGGGAGATGTGAGGGGCAAGTTTTTTTACCCAGAGAGTGGTGGGTGTGTGGAATGTGCTACCAGGGCTGGTGGTGGAGGCAAATACATTAGAGACTTTTAAGAGATAGGCACATGAATGAGAGGAAAATGGAAAGATATGGACCTATTGGGTGAGGCCTTTCATTGATTCTATTGTGTTTCTCATATTTACTGTAAATGCCAACAAGTAAATGAACCTCAGGGTTGTATATGATGAGATATATATAGTTTGATGATAAACTTACTTTGAACTTTGTGAAGGCAGAGGGGATTAATTTAGTTGACCACTTGATTACTAATTTAATTGGATCAGCAGAACACTGTGGGCCGAAGGGCCTGTTCCTGTACTATACTGTTCTATGTTATATGTAACCACTGAAATAACTGAAAAGATCTTCTCTCCCTGATACCCACTCTTCTAACACATTTTGTGCTTTTCTCCTAGGGTGTTTGGAATCGCAATATTTTTGACCTCAACACTCAACATGCTCATCCCATCAGCAGCCCGGACCCACTTTGGCTGTGTTCTCTTTGTCAGAATCCTTCAAGGACTGGTTGAGGTAGGGTGTGAGATCTGCCTTACTGGTGGGGTAAACCCTTGCGGAAGTCCGATGCACTGGCCGTGTAGCTCACTCAGACCAATCCACCATTCAACAATGAACAGAGAGCCTGCTGGCATCTGTGGAGGAGAAATCAGTTAATGTTTTGAGTCAGGGATGCAAGAGGGGCAGAGTGGAGGGGTAACGGGTTACAGTGCAAGACAGAAGACCTACGGTATGTCGAGTCTAAGTTAGAATGGTGCTGATGAGTGGTGACCCTTTGTGCGCAGCTCCCATGGGAGTAATCAAATATTCCCATTTTTGGGAATCCGCAGTCACAGCCGTGGGTACTTCAGTAAGCACCATTGTTTTAAGACTACACTTTTTTAAAACTTTTTTTTGCATAACGTATTTAATTGACTTTATATATAACAGGAATGGAAAATGGTGAAGGGTGGGGGGAGGTGGTTTGCAATTACCGGAAGTTTGATAAATCTGGTTGGAGGCTAGCCAGGTGGAATATAAGGTGTGCCATCAGGTTGACATACAAGATGTTACTAATAGGGTGTTTTTGCCTAAAGAACTGATGCTCACTAGATTTATTTTTTGTGTTTTTTTTTACACCATTGTTTCTAAACTCTTGAAACTAGTATGCATGAAAATTCCAGGAGATCAGCATCTGAGATACTGAACCACCCTGTATGGCTTCAAAAATCACTCGATGATCAAAGTCACTTAGATCACATTTCCTCCCCTTCCTGATATTTGGTCTGAACTGCTGAACCTTTTGGCCATGTCTGCACGCTGTGCTGTACAGACTGGCTGAGCAGATATTTGCATTAGTGAGCAGGTGTACAGGCGTAGCTAATAAAGTGGACACTGAGTGCAAGTCAGTGATGATAAATCTAATTCTGCCAAATGAGTGATAGAGCTGTGTTCCTGATGAAGGAAGGTGCAGTTAATCTCCTGATGTGCAGGTTTAAGGAGCACTGGTTAACTAATTAAATTAGTCATATTCCATATCAAACTCACAGTTCAATCATTGAAAATTAAAAGGCAGTTTAGATTCTCTTTAAAGTGTCTGCAGTGTTAAGCAATGATAAAACTGATCGTATTCTTGCCAAAGGCACTAAAGGCCTCTTGTCTGATTGAGTGATGTTCATTATCTTCTCTGCTGTTATCAGCAGTTACTGTAAAACTGGGGTGAGATGATTCAGGCAATTGGATGTAATAAAGTGATAATCTGTTGGATAACTGAACATCGTCGGGCTTCTTCAGGGGAGTGTGCCTACAATGTCAGGCACATCAGGAAGAGAATGAGGGATGACCTGGGTCCATTCCTGAAGTAGGGTACTGTAGGACTGCAGAGATCGCCCAACTCCCCAGGGAGTGGTCTGGTCTTAGCTGGGGCCTTGGACAGTTTGCTTTTAGAGTTTTGGGTTCCTGATCTAAGGAAAGATGTGTTGGCAATGGAGAGAGTCCAGAGGAGGTTCACGAGAATGGTTCCTGGAGTGAAAGGATTAACACATTAGGAGTGTTAGTAGCCGCTGGGCCTGTATTTGCTGGAGTTTAGAAGAATGAGTGGGGGTGGGGCAGAGGTTGGAATCTCATTCAAACCTAATGAATATTGAAAAGCCTAGACAGAGTGGATGTGGAGAGGATGTTTCCTATAGTGTGGAAATCTAGGACCCAAGGGTGCAGACTCAGAATACAAGGATGTGTCACAAGGAGGTGGCTGGGAACGGACCCAAGTTAAAGACACAGACACTGAAGTACTAGGGTCAGGACTAAGACACAGGGTGAGAGCAAGGACATGGACACAAAAACTGGGATCCCGAACAGGACTGGACAAGAGAGCTAGGAGCCCGGGCTTGGACTCCGAGCCAGAGACTGGACAAGGACCCAGCACCTGGGTCTTGCCTCTGGCTTGGACCCCAGACTAGGCAAGGACAAGGCTTGGCTGGCAGGACGAGGCTGGAGTCTTCAGGCTTGAGGCTAGAGACTAGAGGGGAGGCTTGGCAGGAGGCAGGAGGCTAGAGACTTGAATCTCCTCCTGGGCAGGGCGCAGATCTCCACCCGACGGAGGCAAGGGACAGAACCAACCGCAGGGTAATGACAAGACAGCCTGACTTACCCAACAGAGGCTAGGGACAGGAAGGGACAGAACCAACCACAGGGTAATGGCAAGACAGCCTGACTTACCTGGCGGAGGCAAGGGACAGGAAGGGAGCTAGGTACGGGGTGGCTCCAGGACAAGACTGCAGGCGAGACGAGGCAAGAGTTACCAGCAAGACAAGGCAAGGCTTCAGGCAATGCAAGGCAAAACGAGAACTTCAGGCAAGGCAAGAGTTACTGGCAAAACAAGGTAAGGCTTCAGGCAAGGGAACAGAAGGCAGAGGAAGGGATACAAGGAGTAAGGACAAGAACAATCCAGCAGCCATGCCCTCGTCTCTGGAGGTATTTATGCAGCCAGCTCCAATGAGAATCAGCTGCCTCAATTAGCTCAACAAGAACAGAAACAGGGTAGACAGGAAAACCTGGAGCAAGGGTCGATGGACCAGACTGTGAACCGGAATACGGACTTCACGGACCGGACCACAACAGGATGTCCATTTAGAACAGAGATGAGGAGAAATTCCTTTCAGTAGAGGGTGGTGAATCTGTGGAATTCATTGTCACAGATGGTTGTGGAGGCTGCCCACTCAATCTATGCCTCTTATCTTGCACACCTTTATCAAGTCACTTCTCATCGTCTTTCTCTCCAAAGAGATCAGCTCTAGCTCACTCAACCTAACCTCATAAGACATGCTCTCTAATTCAGGCAGCATCCTGGCAAATTTCCTCTGCACCCTCTCTAAAGCTTCCACATCCGTCCTATAATGAGGCGACCAGAACTGGGCACAATACACAAGTGTGGTCTAAGCAGGGTTTTGTAGAGCTGCAATATTACCTCGTAGTTCTTGAACTCATTCCCTGAGTAATGAAGGCTAACATACCATATGCCTTCTTAATCACCTTATCAACTTGCATGGCAACTTTGAGGGATCTGTGGACATGGACCCCAAATCCCTCTGTTCCTACACACTGCTTGAATCCTACCAATAACCCTATGTTCTGCCTTCAAGAATATCATTGCCAGAACTATTCTCAAAGCCTAGGATGTTATACCACGGTTCTGAATGCAGCAACTCACCATTTGCTGGATGAACTCAGCTGCTCGAGAGGTGACTGGAGTTGGGGGTGGGGGTGGAATTGTTCACGTTTTGGGTTAGAACCCTGATCCTGGGTTTCAAATAAAAACTTGCCCAGTGCTGACGCAGGGTCTCGACCCCAGAGAGTTTTTCTCTCCCACACCGATTCTGCTCGACCCACTGTTTCTCCAGCAGATTGTGTGTGTTGCTCTGGATTCGGTCACTGGCAACGTCAGTCAGAACTGGGTTCAATATCAATGTTTGTTGTTTTGTGCCAGTAGAGCATCGCCATGTGAGGCTCCATTGGTCATGGTCCACCATGGACATCATGTCCTGGCTGTCTATATAACACACAAGCCAGGGCAGTGCGATATGGAGAGCAGGCAATTGCCCATGCAGTAGGCTCCCTCTCTTCACACTGATGAGTCCAAAGGAACAGCACTGACCGATACAGTTTGGCATCCGCAGTGTCACAGGAGTTGCCAGCCAGTGTTGAACTGCATGTAGAACTGCCTCAGGGACTCCAGCTCCAGAACTTTCCCTGGAGTTTACTGAGTCTAGCACAAGGCAGTGGAGGCTTGAGATCAGAGTTTTCCTTCCCCATCTCCTAGATGAGCTGCCAACCACGGCTGACGAGCCCCATCTGTCTGAAGCGACTGGTTTTAATGCAGCAGTAACCTGCCTTTGTCCCTTCTCCTGTCAGTAGAAATGTTTCCACCGGGTTTAGTAGCTAAGCCACATGTGAAGACCGGGAGCTGGACATGCATGCCATTGGGAGTATTTAATTGGTAGCAGGAGTTTGTCTCTACATCGCTTCACCCCAGCAATGACAACCTCAGGAACATTACAATACAAAATACTAAAGCTATAAGTTACAGTAAGAATTATACAGCTAATATTAAATTGAATACAGAGTGCAAAAAGAGAGGAAAAAAGTAGTAAGTTAGTGCTATGGATTCATTGCCCGTTCAGAAATTGGATAGGAAAAAGGAAGAAGCTATTCCTGAATCATTGAGTGCATGTCTTGAGGTTCCTGTACCTCTTCTCTGATGGTAGGAATGAGAAGAGGGCATGTCCTGGGTGGTGGGGTCCTTCTTGATGCATCGCCTTTGGAAAATATGATGGTGGGGAGAGTAGCCCCCATGATGGAGCTGGCTGCGTTTACAACCCTCTGCAGCTTTTTTCCCTCGAGTCTGCTGATGTTTGTAACTTCCTTGCCAAGGGTACATCGGGGCCAGGGATGGCATAGCGGTACTGTTTGTTTTGATTACAACTGTGCGTCGGTTCTTAATGTTTGTTGCTGTTTTTACAGGGAGTTACCTACCCAGCATGTCATGGACTGTGGAGCATGTGGGCCCCGCCTTTGGAGAGAAGCCGGCTGGCCACCATCTCTTTCTGTGGTCAGTGTCTCCTTTGTTAGTTCCTCCCCAGGCAGTGATGGGCTTAGCAGCTGGACATTAGGGGGGACTCTACCCTTTGGAAGAGTCTAAAATCACAAGAGAATCTGCAGATGCTGAAATTCCAGAGGAACATACACAAAATGTTGGAGGAACTCAGCAGGTCAGGCAGCATCTGTGGAAGGGGGTAAACAGTCAATGCCTCAGGCTGAGACCCTTCATCAGGAATGGAAAGGAAAGGGGAAGAAGCCAGAATAAGGTGGTGGGGGGAGGGGGAGGGGGAAGGAGGAGGACGTTAGAACATGATAGGACAGACCAGGTAAGTGATAGAAAAGGCAGGAACAGATGGAATCTGACCTACGAAGGAGAATAAAGGGTCAACATTTTGGGCCGAGACTCTTCAGCAGGACCAGAAAGGAAGGGGGAAGATGCTGGAATAAGAAGGTGAGAGGAGGGGAAGGAAGACAAGCTAGAAGGAATCTTTTAGCTTGTACTGCTTCCAGCATCTTCCCCCTTCCTTTCCCATCCTGATAAAGGCTCTCATCCTGAAAAGTTGACTTTATTCATTTGCACGGATGCTGCCCGACCTGCTGAGTTCCTCCAACGTTTTGTGTTTGTTGCTCTGGAAAACTCTTTCAGGTTTTGGACACCGTGGTGTTGGTTCCCAACGCGGATCGGGGTTACCTCCTCCTGGGGAAAGTGAACCAAGAGACTCTGAGAGTTTGCTGCAGGAGAGAGTCTTGGTTCCAAAGCCAAGCTGCTCAGGTGCTGGTTAATGCAGAAGGAGTGGAGGTGTGGTGTTGGGAAAGGTCACCGAGAAAAGGTCTTTCTTTATCCAATAATCCAGCCTTTTCTTTCTTATTCTCCACTTCCACTTTCTTATTCACCGCATTCCTTCCCCAACTACACTTTACTGTGAACCTCCTCCACCTGATAAACTGACCACTGAGTGTATATTCCTGCTCATCTGCTGCTAGACACCATCCACATCAAGCTTTGATGTGTTGTGGATTCAGAGATGATCTTCTGCACACCGTTGTTGTAACACATGGTTATTTGAGTTACTGTTGCCTCCCCGACAGCTTCAACCTGTCTGACTATCCTTCTCTGAACTCCCTCATTAATAAGGTGTTTCCACCCACAGAACTGCCACTCACTGGATGCTTTTTGTTTCTTGCACCATTCTCTGTAAACTTTAGAGACTGTTGTGTGTGAAAATCCCAGGAGATTAGCAGTTTCTGAGATACTCAAACCACCCTGTCTGGCACCAACAACCATTCCACAGTCAACCTCACTTAGATCACATTTACTCCCCAATCTGATGTTTGGTCTGAACAATAACTGAACCTCCTGACCATGTCTGCATGCTTTTATGTATTGAGTTGCTGCCACATGATCGGCTGATTGGACGAGCAGATGTACACATGTAAAGTGTGTGTTATATTTTATTTCCATATTTGAGGGCGGGTGCCTGGATGTGCTCTAATCAGTGGTGGTGGTGGCACATGTGCTAGAGGCATTTCCATCTACCTTCTCCGTCGGGAAGATGATGGAGAAAGACCCACATAGACATGGTTGGTGCTTTTTAAGCCAAACTGGAGCTGCTGCTCACTCGAGTAGGTTAAGGGACTCGGACAGTCTGCACTCCATGGCACAAAATCTCTGGGAAACAACTGCTGTGGCTACAAACCACCAGGAAATAACTAGCCAGATAATAATGCTATTGCAACAAAGTGCCAATCTGAAGAAAGCACAGTAGTGCCTCTACTTTATTAGAAGTTTGCGAAGATTTGACATGCCATCTAAAACTTTCATAAACTTCTATAGATGTGTGGTGGAGACTATATTGATGGGTTGCATCATGGCCTGGTGTGGAAATATCAATTCCCTTGAATGGGAATGCCTACAAAAGTAGTAGATACAGCCCAATCCATCACAGGTAAAGCCCTCCCCACCATTGAGCACATTTACATGTCACAGGAGAGCAGCATCCATCATCGAGGGTCCCCACCATCCAGACCATGCTCTCTTCTCACTGCTGCCATCAGGAAGGAGGTACAGGAGCCTCAGGACCCACCCCACCAGGTTCAGGAGCAGTTATTCCTCTCAACCATCAGGCTCCTGCAGTAAATAGGTTAACTTCACTCACCCCAACACTGAACTGTTCCTACAACCTATGGACTCACTTTCAAAGGCTCTTCATCTCATGTTCTCAATATTTATTTATTTATTATTTCGCTTGTGTTCTGTTATTTCTGTGCACTTACTGTGAATGCCCGCAAAAATGAATCTCATAGTTGTATAGGGTGAAATATGCATATATACTTAGATAACAAATTTACTTTGAAGTTTGATGCTATCACCACAGCCAGTTCTCTGCAGCAATCTCTGACAACAGAACATAGCTGCACTGTTCATTTCCACCCTGTTCTCGACTGGCAGACATGAGGTAAATGTTTGCCTGGTAAACGGTATCTGATGGTAGGGCCGCCTGTTGCTATGGAGACTTATTAATATCGCTCCAAAACGGAAGCTTTTAATACAACCATTGCACATCTAACAATGGGTGAGTTCCAATTTAATCAGCAGTCAGCAATGAGACTCCTATGATGTTACAGAGAGATGAAATTTAAAGGTTTAATATTTTCTTTCACAATGCTGAGAGAACTTTGTCCTATCTGTTGTACACCTGAGTTGAAACAAACCCCTCCTGCCCCAGTTTCAAATTCCTGGGTGTCAACATCTCTGAAGATCTATCCTGGGCCCAACACACCGGTACAAATACAAAGAAGATACAACAACGGCTATATGTCATTGCGAGTCCGAGGAGACTTGGTATGTCCCCAAAGACCCCAGCAGATTTCTGCAGATGTACCATGGAGAGAATTCTAACTGGTTGCATCACTGTCTGGTACGGTGGGGTCACTGCACAGGATCGGAAAAAGCTGCAGAAAGTTGTAAACTCAGCCAGCTCCATCATGAGCACCAGCCTCCCCAGCATCGAAGTCATCTTCATCAGGCGATAGCTCAAGAAGGTGGCATCCATCGTTAAGGGCCCCCACATGACCCCCTCTCATTGCCACCATGGAGGAGAAGGTACAGGATCCATAAGACACTCGATCTTTTAGCAACAGCTTCTTCCTCTCTGCCATCAGATTTCGGAACAGACTGTGAACCCATGAACACAACTTCATTATTCTTGCTTTCTTTTTGCAAGAATATCTTCATATCTATTTCTGACTGTAATTTATAGTATATTTTAGGCATTGCACTGTACTGCTGCCACAAAGCAACGAATTTCACATCGTATGTCAGTGATGATTCTGCTACGATCCAGCTGAGATGTAGGGATGTGTGGTAATGGAGGGAGTTGGTTTGATGTGAAGGTTCAGACAAGACACCAATGAATGGTGGTACAGGACTGAAAGGTCTTGACCTTTGACCTTCTCTTAGACAGCATTAGAAAAGGGTTTTTCTCTATGGAGCGAAGGGGATGGGGGGGTGACCTGATAGACATGTACAAGTTGATATATAGATAGAGTGGGACAGCCAGAGCCTTTTACCTGCGGCAGAAATGGCTAATACAAGGGGGCATAATTATCAGTGTCCAATGGCTAATACAAGGGGGATTGAAAAGAGGCATAATTTTAAGGTGAATGGAGGAAAGTATGGGGGGTGTTGCCCATGTAAGTTCTTTACACAGGGTGGTGTGTGAATGTAATGCCCTGCTAGGAGTAGTGGTAGAGGTAGATACATTAGGGGCATTTAAGAGACTCTTAGATAGCTACATGGATGAAAAAATGAAGGGCTATTTACTATTATTTATATATCTCATTTAGAGATACAGCGTGGAACAGGCCCCTCAGCCCAACAAGCAGACCACCCAGAAACCCATCAACTTAACCCTAGCCTAATCACAGGACAATTTATAATGACCCATTAACCTACTAGCCTGTACACTTTTGGACTGTGGGAGGAAGCTGGAGCACCCAGAGGAAACCCATGCGGTCATGGGGAGAACGTACAAACTCCTTACAGACAGTACCGGAATTAAACTCCAAACTCCAGGACACCCCGACATGTAATGGTGCTGTGCTAACCTCTATGTTACCATGGTGGTCCCGTGGCTATGTGGGAGGGCAGGGTTTGTTTGATCTTGGATGAGGTTAATAGGTCAGCACAACAGTGTGGGCTGAAACACCTGTATATTGTGCTGTAGTATTCTATTGTATGCTCCATGTGCAACTTCCCAACTCTCTCCACAGAGCTCTGCAATTCCCTTTCATGATCTGTAGTTACTCGTTTTATCCCAGCTCTTCGTTTTTAAACAACAGTGTACCATTTAGAGTCTTGTATTCTTCAGGTACCACTATACATCAATATTGTAAGATTGCACAGAAGGCACCTCCCATTCTCCACCCAGCTAACAAGAGTCACCTGTCACTCACTTCCACCTCATCACCTGCAGCCTATTTAAACCCAGCTCTCAGCCACAGACCTTTGTTCACTCATTGAACCAGCCAGCCTCAACTAGTTGCTCCTGGACTTTGGTTACCTTGTTGCTTGTTGGGTTAAGATTCTGTTCTTTCTTGTTTTGTGGCCCTTCATGGCGTGTTCTTTTGCAGTTTATTAGTAAAATATCATCCACTGCTAAATCATCTCCACTGCTCTGCTTTTGGGGCAAATGTCCTCTACATTTCTTGACAAATATCCCTTGAGATTTTTTTTGTATGCTAGGAGCACCATGATTGTTGATGTCATTAGTGAGGAGAAAGGACGCGTTTTCACTGGCAGGGATGTGGGGTATAACTTTGGTAGGGATCTGTGTATCTGGGGCTGTTTTCCTTAGCACAGACAGAGTGAAAAGAAGATTTAGTGGAGATATTCCAGGAACGAAAGTGTTAGTGTATGAGGAGAATTTGATGACTCTGGGATTGTACCCACTGGAGTTTAGAAGAATAAGGGGGGACCTTCTTGAAACCTATTGAATATGGAAAGGCCTAGATAGAGTGGGTGTGGAGGGAATGCTTCCTACAGTATAGTGGGGGAGTCTAGGAGCTGAGAGCACAGCCTCAGAATAGAGAGATGTCCATTTAGAACTGAGATGAGGAGGACTTCCTAGACTCCCCCACTACAAGAATCATCCTTTCCACATCTACTCTACCTAGGCCTTTCAGTATTTCTTTGTGATGTCCTGATGAAGGGCCTTGGCCTGAAACGTCATCTGTACTCTTTTTCCCAAGATGCTGCCTGGCCTGCTGAGTTCCTCCAGCATTCTGTGTGTTTTGCTTGGACTTCCAGCATCTACAGATTTTCTCCTCTTTCAATATTCAATAGGTTTCACAGAGATCCGCCCCTCATCATTCTAAACTCCAGCGAGTACAGGCCTAGAACCATTAAATGCTCCTTATACATTAACCTTTTCATGAGGGGTATCTTCTTCACTCAGAGAGTGGTGAGAGTGTGGAGCAAGTCTTCAGCAGAAGTGTTGGACGCAGGTTCGATTTCAACATTTAAGAGAAGTTTGGATAAGTACATGGATGGGAGGGGTACGGAGGGATATGGTCTAACTGTGGGTCAATGGCACTGGACAGAAGGACAGAAGGCATGGACTAGATGGGCCAAAGGGCCTACTTCTTTGCTGTAGTGCTCTATGACTCGATGACTGTGAGTAGTGCCAGTAAATGCGATTTGTGTAAATGGATACTGGATCAAAGATCAACTTTATTCACCATATACATTTACAGGTATCAGGAACTTGCTGTGGTGTGTTGGGGAGGGTGTGACATGCAACAATACCCAACAATTATAAAGAGTAAAGAATTATATAAAATAAAGTCAGAATTATGGATATTGATTAAAATGTGCATAAATGTATAAATATCAGCATGTGTTTGCAATGTAAACAGCATTATAAGACATGGTTTGAAGTGGTGTACGGTGATGGGGATAATAGATGGTTGGCATAGATAGGATTGCCTGTGCTTTATTGCTAGATGACTCAGTAACTCTGTTCTATCAGAGCAGTGCTCAGGAAGTGGCG
The DNA here is from genome assembly GCF_963921235.1 of Mobula hypostoma. Taxonomy (NCBI): domain Eukaryota; kingdom Metazoa; phylum Chordata; class Chondrichthyes; order Myliobatiformes; family Myliobatidae; genus Mobula; species Mobula hypostoma. The sequence goes on along the minus strand of NC_086105.1, from coordinate 3,706,221 downwards.
GAAGAAGTATGTATTTATCTATCTTTCTATCTCCTCATTTATCTCTCTCTTCCTCTCTCCCTCCCCCCCCCTCTATCTGCCTTCCTATTCGTCTGTATCTGTCTCTCTCTGTCTTTCTATCAATCTATCTATGTATCTTTCTATTCAGGCTAAGAGAGACGTTAATCTAGTCAATTTATGGATGGGGTGAGAATGTTCCCCTCTCCCGCTGTCCATCCACTTTCAGAATCAATCGACCCATGTGGTACGGTGGCTTCACACTGTTCCTGTTTGGGTAATCGGTTGTGGGATAACGATGATTTCCCACTGATCCTGCTGAGGTAATTGATTGTGAGATACAGTGATTTCCCACAGATCCTGTTTGGGTAATTGATTACGCGCTATGGTTATTTCTCCACGGACCTGGGCCTTGCTCTCACCCTTTCCTATGTGTTTTCCTCAGGATCCTACGCGGGGGCTGTCGTGGCAATGCCTCTGGCTGGGTTGCTGGTCCAATACAAAGGCTGGTCTTCTGTTTTCTATGTTTACGGTGAGTCCCGGGAGAATCCAGCGGCTGCTAGTTCTGAAGCGTTTGCAAATCGATTTGAATGTTTCAGTTCAATTTCAATGATAAGAGAAGTTCGGATAGGTACGTGGATGGGAGGGGTGTGGAGGGTTTTGGTCAAGTGTGGGTCAATGGCACTGGTCAGAAGGCATGCACTAGATGGGCCAAAGGACCATTTCTGTGCTGTAGTGCTCTATGCAGGTCAATACAACTAGCCAGAATAATAGCTTGGCACACACTAGATGGGTCGAAGGGCCTGTTTCTGTGCTGTAGTGTCCTATGACTTTGGGTCTAAGTCCTTGTTGCTGAGAGCAGTTACCTTTGTATAGGGCTGGCAGAGTGGGAAAATTCATATTACTATCCTTGAAATTAATCTCTCTATCGATCTACCTATCTACGCCAGTCTATCTTCCTATTTTCCTTTCCCTCTATCTGCCTGTCTGTCTGTTGTAGACCATTCGTCAATGGAACTAGTTTAGGAAATTCTCTACACAATTTGTAATTAATCGACGTTCACACTTTATTGTCTCTGCACAACAACAACAGAGCTGTGTTGACCCTGGACCAATAACTTAGGACATGAATTCTACAGTTCCCTCTGTACCAATGCTCACTCAGACCACTTCACGGAAACAGGGGAACTCCGTTGGCTATATGATCGATCCTTTCTTCTCCCAGCCCGGCATGGGGCTTCTTCCTCGTGGTGTGATTCTCTGGAGTTATCACTGATAGCACAAATGAAGTGTCCACTTTTTATATTCGTTCATCATTTCAGATGTAGTCACTGGATGCACATCACCTGGTTGGCCCTTAACACCTTTTTATTGGCTCTGGTTCAGGGCTACAACACATTGTTCTATGGTTTCTACTCCCCCACCCTCACGTCTTTGTTTCTTTCAACTATACTGATCCTGACAAGCCAAACTAGGTGACTCAGACACACAGCCTAATGAAATTACAGATTGCTTCAATTTGGCACTTTGCATAATAAAGGGCTAAAGGACGGTCTCTGGTTTAGCAGGTCATTTGCTCCACATTCAGTTGCTCTGATTAGATGATCCCAGTTCAGTTCAGACTCCACAAGGTGGATGAGTGGGGTGTAGGGGGAATGGCAATGACAGTCTCACAAAATGGGCATCTCCATCCCAACCTACTTGACCCATACAATTTCAGCATTTTCTTCCATATTTCAAATCCGCCATGGCCAACACTGTCTGTCTGTCTGACCTAGAAGGGAAATGCTTTCAGTGGTGTCCCCCAAAATCAGAAACCCTTGAGGAGGTCATAGTTTTGTGGGGTGTTGTTGGAATGGGTAACCACAATGAATTTTGTAGATTTCAAAGCCATTTTCCCACTCTGACAGCCATGAAGCTGGGTCAGGTCCTTGTCAGTTGTCAAAGCCATGCTGTAAGGTTGACTGGATGCCACCGTTGAAACATTCCCTGTGAGATGACAGAGGTCCCTGTGGGATGACAGAGGTCCCTGTGGAAGGTCAAACAGGAATGTTCCACACCAGCAATTTCAGACTCTTATATAACCCCAAGGGCTGTCGTCCTCTTTAGCCACTGTCCTGATGGAAATAAAAAGTCAGTCCCTCACTGGGTCTAAAGCCCAAAACTCCTTCCTCAATAATACCTTCACCAGAAAAACTGCAGTAATTTATATAGTTCGAAAAACCACTAACTTCTGAAGAACCATGTTAACATTATGGCCAAGAAAGCTCAACAGTGACTCTACTTCCTCAGAAGGCTGAGGGAATTTGGCACATTGACTTCGACTCTCACCAATTCTTGTTCATGTCCTATAGAAAGCATTCTGTCCAGGTACATCACAGCTTGGTATGGCAACTGCTCTGCACGTGACCACAGGAAACTACAGAGAGTTGTGGACACACCTCAGCACATCTCGGCAACCAGCCTCCCCTCCAAGGGATCAGTCTACACTTCTCACTTCCTCAGTAAAGCAGCCAACATAATCAAAGATGTCACCACTCTGGATGTTCTCTCTTATCTCCCTCCCATCAGGCAGAAGCTTCAGCCACTCGAAAGGTGGAAATTTTAGTTGCTGTGTAAGCAACTTTTGAAGAGACAGTTGGTAACTTTTTGGTTATGAGTAAAATTGTAGGCTGTTGTAGTCTGGCGTACTGACCTCTACCTTGCTGAGGCCCAGCGACAACTTGCGGATACCTCCTCTTATTTACCCCTCGATCATGACCCCACTAAGGAGCACCAGGCCATTGTCTCCCACACCATCACCAACCTTATCCGCTCAGGGGATCTCCCATCCACTGCTACCAACCTTATAGTTCCCACACCTCGCACTTCCCGTTTCTACCTCCTACCCAAGATCCACAAACCTGCCTGCCCATTGTCTCAGCTTGCTCCTGCCCCATCGAACTTGTTTCTGCATACCTCGACACGGTTTTATCCCCCCTTGTTCAATCCCTTCTCACCTATGTTCATGACACTTCTCACACTCTGAATCTTTTCAATGATGTTAAGTTCCCTGGCTCCCACTGCTTTATTTTCACCATGGATGTCCGGTCCCTATATACTTCCATCCCCCACCAGGAAGGTCTCAAAGCTCTACGCTTCTTTTTGGGTTCCAGACCTAACCAGTTCCCCTCTACCACCTCTCTCCTCCGTCTAGCGGAATTAGTCCTTACTCTTAACAATTTTTCCTTTGGCTCCTCCCACTTCCTCCAAACTAAAGGTGTAGCTATGGGCACCCATATGGGTCCTAGCTATGCCTGCCTTTTTGTTGGCTTTGTGGAACAATCTATGTTACCAACCTATTCTGGTATCTGTCCCCCACTTTTCCTTCGCTACATCGACGACTGCATTGGCGCTGCTTCCTGCACGCTTGCTGAGCTCGTTGACTTCATTAACTTTGCCTCCAACTTTCACCCCCCCCTCAAGTTTATCTGGTCCATTTCCGACACCTCTCTCTCCTTCCTTGATCTTTCTGTCTCTGTCTCTGGAGACAGCTTATCTACTGATGTCTACTATAAGCCTACTGACTCTCACAGCTACCTGGACTATTCCTCTTCCCACCCTGTCTCTTGCAAAAATACCATCCCTTCTTGCAATTCCTCTGTCTCTGCCTCATCTGCTCTCAGGATGAGGCTTTTCATTCCAGGATGAAGAAGATGTCTTCCTTTTTTAAAGAAAGGGGCTTCCCTTCCTCCACTATCAAATCTGCTCTCAAACGCATCTCCCCCATTTCACGCACATCTGCTCTCACCTCATCCTCCCGCCACCCCACTAGGAATAAGGTTCCCCTGGTCCTCACCTACCACCCCACCAGCCTCCGGGTCCAACATATAATTCTCCGTTACTTCCGCCACCTCCAACGGGATCCCACCACTAAGCACATCTTTCCCTCCCCACCTTTCTCTGCTTTCTGCAGGGATCGCTCCCTACACAACTCCCTTGTCCATTCGTGCCCCCCATCCCTCCCCACTGATCACCCTCCTGGCACTTATCCGTGTAAGCGGAACAAGTGCTACACATGCCCTTACACTTCCTCCCTTACCACCTTTCAGGGCCCCAGACAGTCCTTCCAGGTGAGGTGACACTTCACCTGTGAGTCGGCTGGGGTGATATACTGCGTCCGGTGCTCCCAATGTGGCCTTTTATATATTGGCGAGACCCGACGCAGACTGGGAGACCGCTTTGCTGAACACCTACGCTCTGTCTGCCAGAGAAAGTAGGATCTCCCAGTGGCCACACATTTTAATTCCACGTTCCATTCCCATTCTGATATGTCTATCCCGGCCTCCTCTACTGTAAAGATGAAGCCACACTCAGGTTGGAGGAACAACACCTTATATTCCGTCTGGGTAGCCTCCAACCTGATGGCATGAACATTGACTTCTCTAACTTCAGTTAATGCCCCACCCCCCCTTCACACTCCATCCTTTATCTATCTACCTATCCATCTATCTATCTATCTATTTATTTATTTATCTATCTATCTATTATTTAATTTTTCTTTTATTTCTCTCTCTTTTTTCTCTCTTTTTTCTCCTTCTGTCCCTCTCACTATAACTCCTTGCCTGCTCTCCACCCTCCAGGCTCCCCTCCCTCCTCCTCTCTCTCCCTAGGCTTCCTGTCCCATGATTCTCTCCCTTCTCCAGCCTCGTATCCCTTTTGCCAATCAACTTTCCAGCTCTTAGATCCACCCTCCCCCTCCTCCTATCATTTTGGATCTCCCACTTTCAAATCTCTTACTATCTCTTCTTTCAGTTAGTCCTGACGAAGGGTCCCGGCCTAAAATGTCGACTGTATCTCTTCCTATAGATGCTGCCTGGCCTGCTGCATTCACCAGCATTTTTTGTATGTGTTGCTTGAATTTCCAGCATCTGCAGATTTCCTCGTGTCTGCATTGTAGGATATTGAAACTATTTTTTTTCTCCATATAATTACATGTCATTCACTTGGTATCACTTTATTGGAGATATTTCCCTTATACTAACTCAGTGCACTGTTGTCATGAAATGATCTGTATGGATGGTAGGCAGGACAAAGTTCTTCACACTACACGTGACATTAATAAACCAGTTTTATCTTTTCCCATTTTCCAGGTATGTTTGGGATGATCTGGTACATATTTTGGCTGCTCCTCGCCTACCAGAGTCCGGCAAAGCATCCGACTATAACCAGTGAAGAGAGAACATACATTGAGAGCAGTATTGGGGAGAGGGCGTCTCTCATCAATACCAGCCAGGTCAGACTGCAGCAAGCACCTACCTGTAGGAAAGATGCCGATAAGATTGAAAGAGTACAGAGAAAATTTACAAGGATGTTGCTGGGACTTGAGGACCTGAGTTATAAGGAAAGATTGCATTAGTTAGGTCTTTATTCTTTGGAGTGTAGAAGGTTGAAGGGGGACTTGATAGAGGTATTTAAAATTATGAGGGGGACAGATAGAGTTGATGTGAATAGGCTTTTTCCATTGAGAATGGGGGAGATTCAAACAAGGGGACATGAGTTGAGAGTTAGGGGGCAAAAGTTTAGGGGTAACATGAGGGGGAACTTCTTTACTCAGAGAATGGTAGCTGTGTGGAATGAGCTTCCAGCAGAAGTGGTTGAGGCAGGTTTGATGTTGTCATTTAAAGTTAAACTGGACAGCTATATAGACAGGAAGGGAATGGAGGGTTATGGGCTGAGTGCAGGTCAGTGGGACTCGGTGAGAGTAAGAGTTCGGCACGGACTAGAAGGGCCCAGATGGCCTGTTTCCGTGCTGTAGTTGTTATATGGTTATATAGTTAAATTAGGACTTTATCTCCTGGAGCTTAGGGGAATGAGGGGAGATTTGTTAGAGGTTTACAAAATTATGAGGGGTATAGATAGGGTAAATGCAAGCAGCCTTTTTCCACTGACGTTTGGTGAGACTAGAACTTGAGGTCATGGGTTGAGGGTGAAAGGTGAAATATTTAAGGAGAACCTGAGGGAGATCATATTCACTCAGAGGGTGGTGTTAGTGTGCAATGAGCTACCAGTGGAAGTCGTGGATGTGGGGTTAAATGCAACATTTCAGTGAAGTTTTGGTAGATACGTGGGAGGGGTATAGAGTGAGTAATACGTACTTTGTCACATCCACCTATCAACCCCTACCCCTCCGCAGGCTTCTCACTTCATTCCCATTCACCCGCTCCCTTACTGGTCCATCATTCCCCCTTCTACAGGATTCACCTATCTTCTGTAGCTCCTTCTCCACTGCTTCCCTCCACATTTTTTACACTGGATATCCTCCCTCTTTCTTCCCCAGTTCTGATGAAGGTTCTGGACCTGACACATTGACTATCCATTTCCCAGATACTGTCTGACCTGTTAAGTTCCTCCATCACTTTGTGTTACTAAAGAATTCAGAGAACCCCCTTTTCCCAGAGAGGTAACAATATGGAGGCCAGTCCCATGGTGGATAGTTGAAGGGTCATGAGCTGACATTCATATTTTCCAATCACATAGAGAGAGGTTACTTGGCCCATCAAATCCATGCTAGTAACCAGCACAATCCGATCAATTGCATTCTCCAACAGTAAGCAAACAGACCTCCCAAGGCTCCCATTTTGGGACCTGGGTGGAAAGCAGAGCAGCCAAGAGGAATTCAAGTGGCTCACAGGGAGAGCATGCAGACTCCACTTAGACAGCACCAGAGGTCCGCATCTGGAGCTTTGATACAGAGATTCTACCTGCAGTGCCACTGGTCACACGAGAGGGAAAAGACATAGGAGTAGAGTTAGGCCATTTGGGCCATCGAGTCTGCTCCTCTAGTCCATAATGGCTGATTTATTATCCTTCTCAACCCCATTTTCATGCCTTCTCCCCGTAACCTTTGAAATCCTGACTAATCAAGAACCTATCAATCTCTGCTTTAAATATACCCAATGACTTGGTCTCCACAGTCATCTGGGGCAATCATTCCATAGATTCATCACACTTTGGCTAAATAAATTCCTCCTCAACTCTATTCTAAAGGGACGACCTTGTATTCTAACCCTGTGCCCTCTGGCCCTAGATTCCCCCGCTATAGGTGGTATCTTTTCCACATCCACTCTGTCTAGATCTGCTATAGGAGGTATCCTCTCCACATCCACTCTGTCTAGACCTTTATATATTCAGTAGGCTTCACTGTCACTGCTTATTCTTCTAAACTCCAGCAAGTACAGGCTCAGTGTCATCAAACGCACCTCGTACGTTAAAACTTTCATTACTGGGATCATTCTTGTGAACCTCCTCTGGACCCTCTCCAATGCCAGAACATCTTCTCTTAGATAAGGGATCCAGAACTGCTCACAATACTCCAAGTGTGGCCTGACCAATGCCTTAGAAAGCCTCAGCATTACATCCTTGCTTTTGTATTCTAATCTCCTTGAAATGAATGCTAATATCGCATTTGCCTTCCTCACCACTGACTCAGCCTGCAAGTTAACCTTTACAGAATCATGCACAAGGACTCCCAAGTCCCATTCAACCTCCTGTTTCTGAGTTTGCTCCCATTTCAAAGTTCAAAACAAATTTATTATCTAAGTATGTACATATATGTCACCCTATACAACCCTGAAATTTCTTTTCTTGTGGGCATTCACAATAAGTGCAAGAAACACAACAGAATCAATGAAAGACCACACCCAACAGGACGAACTGCAACCAATGTGAAAAATAAACAACCAAAAGAAATAACAATAATAATAAAATAAATAAATAAGCAAGTCAGTGAGGGGGAGAGTCCAGTTCCCCCCTCCGGTTCAAGAGGCTGGTGGTTGAGGGGTAATAACTGTTCCTGAACTTGGGGGTGTGGGTCTTGAGTCTTCTGTACCTTTTTCCTGATGGCAACAGTAAGAGGAGGGCATGGCCTGGATGGTGGGTGTCCCTGATGATGGATATTGATTTCCTGTGACATCGCTCCGTATCGACGTGCTTAATGGTGGGGGGTGGGGTGGGCTTTACCGGTGATGGACTGGGCCATATGCATTACTTTATGTAGGCTTTTCTGTACAAATGGCAATGGTGTTTCCATACCAGGCCATGATGCAACCAGTCAATATACTCTCCACCACACATCTACAGAGGCTTGTCAAAATTTTAGATGACATGCTGAACCTTTGCAAAGGACTGAGAAAATAGAGGCGCTGTCACGGTTTCTTTGTAATGACACTTGTGTGCTGGGCCCAGAACAGATCCTCTGGAAAGATAACACCAAGGAAATTAAAGTTGCTGACCTCTCCACCTCTGATCCCCCCCCCCCCCCGTTCATGAATCTCTGGTTTCCTTCTCCTGAAGTCAATAATCAACTCGTTGGTCCTGCTGACATCGAGTGAGAGGTTGTTGCTGTGGCACCACTTGGTCAGATTTTCAATCTCCCTCCTGTATGCTGATTCATCAGCACCTTTGATTTGGCCCACAACAGTGGGGTTGTCAGCAAATTTGAATATGGCATTGGAGCTGTGGTTAGCCACACAGTCCTAAGTATAAAGCAAGTAGAGCAGGGGTTAACCGCATGGCCTTGTGGTGTACCTGTGCTGATGGAGATTGTAGAGGAGATGATGTTTCCAATCCAAACTATTGGGGTGTGCAAATGAGGAAATCCAGGATCTAATTGCACAAGGGGGCATTGAGGCTGAAGTCTTGAAGCTTATTAGTAAGTTTTGAGGGGATAATAGTATTGATAGGGTCATAAAGAGACCTTTTGGTACGTTGGCCTTTATTAATCAAAGTATTGAGTATAAGAGCCTGGAATGTTATGATGAGGTTGTATAAGGCATTGGTGAGGCTGAATCTGGAGTATTGTGTTCAGTTTTGGTCACCAAGTTACAGGAAGGATATAAATAAGGTTGAAAGAGTGCAGAGAAGGTTTACAAGGATGTTGCCGGGACTTGAGAAACTCAGTTACAGAGAAAGGTTGAATAGGTTAGGACTTTATTCCCTGGAGCGTAGAAGAATGAGGGGAGATTTGATAGAGGTATATAAAATTATGATGGGTATAGATAGAGTGAATACAAGCAGGCTTTTTCCACTGAGGTAAGGGGAGAAAAAAACCAGAGGACATGGGTTAAGGGTGAGGGGGGAAAAGTTTAAAGGGAACATTAGTGGGGGGCTTCTTCACACAGAGAGTGGTGGGAGTGTGGAATGAGCTGCCAGACGAGGTGGTAAATGCGGGTTCTTTTTTATCATTTAAGAATAAATTGGACAGATACATGGATGGGAGGTGTATGGAGGGATATGGTCCGTGTGCAGGTCAGTGGGACTAGGCAGAAAATGGTTCGGCACAGCCAAGAAGGGCCAAAAGGCCTGTTTCTGTGCTGTAGTTTTTCTATGGTTTCTATGAATGCTGAGCTGTGGTCAATGAAGAGCATCATGATGTATGCATCTCCGCTGTCCAGATGTTCCAGGACTGTTTACTGCCATGGATAGAAGACTGGCTGATTGGCAAGAGGGAAAGAATGGGAATAAAGGGGGCCTTTTCTGGTTGGCTGCCTTTTTCTAGTGGAGTCCCATAGGGGTCAGTGTTGTAAGCAGTTCTTTTCACGTTCTATGTCAATGTCGGAATTGACGGCTTTGTGGAGAGGCAGGTAGTGTTCAGGAAGCAGGGAGTGTGCAGAAGGACTGGGACAGATTGGGAGAATAGACACAGAATGGCAGATGGAATATAATGTATCGAACGGTATGTTCATGCACTACGGTAGAAAGAAATAAAGGTGTAACTTTCTAAACGGAAAGAAAATTCAAAAGTCAGTGGTGCAAAGGGATTTGGTAGTTCTTGTGCAGGATTCCCAGAAGGTTGTGACGATGGTACCTGTGTCTGACCCCCACACAGAAGTTCAGGACACCGTGGCTGAACTTCTTCACCTCCATGCCAGTGTACGCTATCATCGTGGCCAATTTCTGCCGCAGTTGGACCTTCTACCTGTTGCTCATCAGCCAGCCTGCCTACTTTGAGGAAGTCTTCGGCTTTCCCATCAGCAAGGTAAGCTAACAAAAATCCCTCACTCTCCCTCCTTTGGATTTACTCTGTGGGATATGGTCTCAAAGTTCAAAAGTAAACTCATTATCAAAGTACACGTCACCACATAGAGCCTTGAGATTAATTTTCTTGTAGGCATTGACAGTAATAAAAGAAACACAATACAATCAATGGAAAATTGCACAAAGCAAGACACGCAAACTACCACTGTGCAAAAGGCAACAAACTGCAACTACAAAAGAGATAAAAAAAAAACAAATAAATAAATAAGCAATAGATATCTAGAACACGAGAAAATGTGTCCTGAGGCTCCTGTACCTCCTTCCTGATCAAGTTCAAGTTTAATTGTCATTCAACCACACATGAATGCAGCCAAACAAAAATGTGTTACTCTGAGGCCAAGGTGAAAAACACAGTATCAACAGAACAAGACACATACTGTAAAGCAGACATACTGTAAGACAGCAGTAAATTACAGTCACACAAAAATAAGTATATAGTCCAAGCCCCAGAGTCCATGAATGTTGCAGCAGTCTGCAGTCAAACACCACACCTTGTCTTCTGCCGAGCGAAGACTGGAGGGCAGCACCAGTGACACCAATATGGATACTCCTCCACACCCCTCCCGCACCGACTCTGACGCCTCTCTCCCGGGTGGCTGCAAACAGGCATCTTGTGGCAGGGTCTCACGTGTTGCCTGGACCACACTGCTTGATCTTACACCATCAGCCCTGGTCCCAGGGACACACAGCGAAGACCTTGAGAGTCGTATTCAGAGTCAAAGGGGTCAACCGTTGACACTCAGCAATAGTGATCCCAGCTTGGGCAATGAAGTTCCATACTGGCTCCTATCAGGATGTCTACCTTTTGGAATTATATTTCTGTCATGCCTTCTCCGACTTCGGAACACTTCGAACATTAGCAGCCAAAACTGTCATTTCTCATGATCTCTTCTCTCTTTTAGTTTCTGTTCTGCTTTTTCCATCAATGTCTCGCTTCTTTTCTCCTCATCTCCCCCTCCCTTTCCCTCCTTATTGTTTTTCCCTTTCTCCATTTCTTTGTCTCTCTCTGTAACCCCTATTGCTGTCTCACTCACACACAGTTTCTTTATCTGTTGGTCCATTTCTCTCTCGCCATCCTTCCCCCTCTCCCTCTCCTTCCCCCGCTTCCTTTCCCTTCCCTTCTCCCCTCTCCCTCCACCCTCCCCCTCCTTCCCCCTCCGACACCCTTCCCCCTCCCCCCCTCCTGCCCCTTCCTCCTCCTTCCCCCTCCCTACCCTGCTCCTTCCCCCCTCCTCCCTCCCTCCCTCCCCCACATTTCAATTAACGAAACAATTGTTACACTGGATCTGATGCAGTACAAAAATCACAAAAGACAGTGAACACAATAACTAAAAAAACAATAAATATAATTACATTGGATAGTTTATATACATAGATTGATTGTATGCGGTGGTAGGCTGACAGGATATAATAGAGAAGTGGTGGGTTCGGGAGCAGAGGTGATGACCAGCCTTACTGCTTGGGGGAAGAAATAGTTTTTGAGTCTGGTGGTCCTGGCATGGTGGGGTGGGATTTTTCACAGAGTCACTGGCCCTCTTCCAGCACCTTTCTGTACATACGCCCTTGATGGTGGGCAGGCAGGTGCTTGTCTGTGAACAGAAAGAGTGGGTTAGAATTCTGGCCAAAGATTCATCTGGAATATTATATCCAATGACAGGTAAAGTTAAATTAATAAAAGCATTGAACTCATCTGGTATCTGATCGGAAGAGGACCCAATAACACCACAGAAATCTGTTTCATTAAAAACCCTTCATTATTCTAACTTCCCGTCACACTGGGCCGGTACAGTTCCAAGCGATAATATTATCACACACATGACAGGATGACTGTGAGAGATGTAATTAAACAGAAAGCCCAGGACTATGGAAAGAGCAGCCTTAAACACCCAGCATAACAATAAACAATAGGCAATGAAATATCAATCACGGAGAGGGAAAATATGACGAGATATCTCGCCTGGCAGCAGGTTAATGAATTAATGCGGGGGCTGTGTGAGTGAATAGAGGGGAGGAAAGGAAGGAGAATATTCTTGCTGGGTCATTTATAAGGCATTAGTCGGACCACATTAGGAGTATTGTGAGCAGTCTTGGTGCCTCTTATCTCAGAAAGGACGTTCTGGCATCGCAGAGTATCCAGGGGAGGTTACAAGAACGATCCGGGGAATAACATTGTTCATGCTTGAGGTGTGTTTGATGGCTCTGAGCCTGTACTCGCTGAAGTTTAGAAGAATGAGGGGAGAATCTGACTGAAACCTGTCAAATATTGAAAGGTCAAATTGGAGAATGTTTTCTATAGTGAGAGTGTCTATGACCAGAGGACACAGTCTCAGAATAGAGAGGCATCCATTTCAAGCAGAGATGAGGATTTTTTAGGCAGAGGACAGTGAATCTGTGAAATTCATTGCCAAGTCATTGGGTATATTTAAAGAGGAGGATGATACGTCCTTGATTAGTCAGGGTGTCAAAGATTACAGGGAGAAGGCAGAGGAATGGCGTTGAGAGGAATAATAAATTGGCCATGATGGAATGGCAGAGCAGAGTTGATGGGCTGAATGGCCTAATTATTCTCCTATGTCTCATGGTCTCATAAAGGAGCATTCTGGCCTTTTTTTTGGAGAGCTGCCTTTAAAGTGATTGAAGTTGTTTCCTTTAATGGGTGAAGGATTATAAAGAGAGAAGTCTTCAGTAGTCACGAAGGGTTTTGACGGATTACGTGAGGTGAAGCTTTTCCAGTGCGGTAGAGTTAGATATAAAGACACAGTCAAGGGGATCGGGCAGCAAACAATAGAGAAGTAGGAGTAGAATTTCTCTGTATCAAGTTGTGTGATCCGCCATACACTTTCTGAGAGAGTGGTGTGAGCAAACTCAACAGGAACTTATTATCATTATTGTCACATGTACCAAGGTATGTGAAAATCTTTGTTTTGCATGGCTTCCACACAGATCAGATCATTACACAGTGCATTGAGGGAAAGCAAGCTAAAGCAATAACAGAATGCAGAATAAAGTGTAACAGCTACAGAGGAAGTGTAGAGCACGCACACTCTAAGGTGCAAGGCCTTAGCGAGATAGATTGTGAGGTCAACAGTCCATCTCATTGTGCTGAGAAACCATTCGATAGTCTTATAACAATGGGGTAGATTTGTTCTTGCAGGTAACGAGCTTGCATGTTTTTGAGTATGTCTGCAGCAGGTAGGCTCGTTGATTGTCTTGGCTGCTTTACCTAGACAGGGAGAAGTGTAGACAGAGTCCATGGAGGAGAGACTGTTTCCTGTGATGTGCTGAGCTGTGTCCACAACTCTGCAGTTTCAAGGCAGAGCGGTTGATGTACCAAGCCGTGATGCATCTGGATGTGAAGCTCTCTGTGGTGCATCAATAAAAATTGATGAGCGATAAAGGGGGAGTTAGAGGTGTTGGTGAGCTTTCTTGGCCATGGTGTCTATGCGGTTGGATCAGCTCTTAGTGATGTTCACTCCAAAGAACTTGAAGCTCTCAACCTTCTCAAACTCAATACCATTGAAGTAGACAGAAAAATGTGCACCATCCACACTTCTTGAAGTCAGTGTCTATTGTTTTATTGGCATTGAGGGAAAGGTTGTTATGGTACCATGTCACTGAGCTCACTACCTTTTTCCTGATCAAATCTTCGTAAGGGAGAAAACTGGAGCACATCTGAAAGGGTTAAATTGAGAACTCTTTCAAAGAACTGGCAAAAAATGATCTCCTGGAGGAACTTGACATGCCAGGCAGCATCGGTGGAGGGAAATGGAGTGTGACGTGGATGAACACCCTTCATCGTGACCAGAACAATTGATACAGTCGACGTTTCAGCCTTGACCTTTCATCAGCTCTGGAAAAGAAAGGTGAAGAAACTTCTTCAGGGTAGATGGGACCATTACTGCCTGACCAGCTGACATGAGAGGCTGCAGATGCTGGAACCTGAAGGAATACCCAATCTGCTGGAGGTTATTTAGTGGATCGAGCAGCGTCTGCGTAGGAAAGAAATTATCAACGTTCCAGGCAAAACTCCTAACCAGAACTGAGGACAATTTACTTCCTCTCACCAATGTTGTTTGACACTCTGAGCTCCTCTAGCAGATTGTGTGTGTCGCTCTGGGTTAGTACAGTACATGAATAAGAGGGGTTCTGAGGGCTCTCAGCCAAACGTAGGGAGATGGGGCGAGCTCGTTGGGCAACGCAGTTGAGCTGAAGGATCTGTTTCTATGCTGTAAGACTCTGTAACCAGGAATCAGTTACTGCTGTTTGTCTGTCTGTCTATCTATCCATCCATCCATTTATCTGATTCTGAGGTACAGCACGGTAACAGGCCCTTCTGGCCCAGTGAGCCTGCGCTGCCCAATTACACCCATCATCATCATTACGCGCCGTGTTGTATGGCGTGGGTGATCATGGTCTATCCATCACCATGACCATGATTGTTCTTGACAATTTTTTCTACGGAAGTGGTTTGCCATTGCCTTCCTCTGGGCGGTGTCTTTACAAGATGGTGACCCCAGCCATTATCAAAACTCTTCAGAGATTGTCCGCCTGGTGTCAGTGGTCGCATAACCAGGACTTGTGATCTGCACCAGCTGCTCATTCGACCATCCGTCAGCTGCTCCTATAGCTTCTCGTGACCCTGTCTGGTGGCGGGTGGGGGGTTGCTAAGCAGGTGCTTCAGGCTAGCGAAGGAAAGGAGCACCTTGCACCACCTTTGGTCAAGATGTATCTCCACCCTGCCATGCACAAATTACAGCCGTGTGAACAATTAACATACTAACTCATACATTTTTGTAATGTGGGAGGAAACTGGATAGCCAAGAAAAATGCCATGAGGTCATGGGGCGAATGTACAAACTCCTTACAGACAGAGGTGGGATTTGAACCTGGGTTGCTGGTGTTGTGATAGCATTATACTAACTACTACAATACAGTGCGCTCCCCCCCTAAGTTAGTGGGAGAGAGTTCCAAACCTCTGCCGTGTTCTGCATGTTAACAGCAAATAATGGACACAAAAGATTCCACAGATTGGAATTGGTAAATTGGTTTATTATTGTCAGATGTACCGAGATACAGTGAAAACTTGTCTTGCATGCTGTTCGTACAGATCAGATCATCACACAGTGTATTGAGGTAGAACAATGTAAAACAGTAACAGAATGCAGAATAAAGTGTAACAGAAAGTGTAATACAGGCAGACAATAAAGTGCAAGAGGTAGATTGTGAGATCAAGAGACCATTGCATTGTACAAGAGTTCTCTTCAAAGTTCAAAGTAAACTTATTATCAAAGTACATATATGTCACCATGTATAACCCTGAGGTTCATTTTCTTGTAGGCATAATAGAATAATAACCATAATAGAATCAATAAAAATGCACTAACTTGAGTACTAATCAGTGTGCAAAAATAACTGAAAATAGTAATAATAATAAGCAGTAAGCAATAAATATCGAAAACATGAGATGAAGAGTCCTTAAGAGCGAGTCCATAGGTTGTGGGAACAGCTCAGTGATGGAATGAGTGAAGTTGAGTGAAGTTATCCCCTCTGGTTCAAGAGCCTGACCATTGAAGGGCAATACCTGTTCCTGCACCTGGTGGTGTGGGTCTATAACAGTGGGATAGAAGCTGTTTTTGAGCCTGGTGGTACGAGCTTTCAGGTTTTTGAATGTTCTACCTGATGGGAGAGTGGAGAAGAGAGAATGTCCGGGGTGGACATCTTCATTCATTCCTGATGAGAGGTCTCCCAAATGTCGACTGTTTATCCCCATCCATCAAAGCTGCCTGACCTGCTGAGTTCCTGCAGTGCTGTGTGTGTGTGTTTGCTAACGGCACCCAAGTTCTAGAAACAATTCCATTGATCTTCAATACCCTTTGATCAGATCTCCCCTCTGAGTTCCAGGGAATTTCAGGCAATACCTCATAGTTTGACCCTTGAAATCAGGTAATATTGAAATCAATAGGTTCTGTGATAGATAAGATGGACTGAGAACCTCTCTGATTCCATTAAAACACAGGACTGATTAGTTTTTTTTGTGACTGTAGGTGCTATTGTAGGTATATGTGTTCTGTGTGACGGTGCAGTGCTTTGCACCTTGGCCCTGAAAGAATACTGTTGCATTTACCTGTATACCCATCTGTGGTTGAATGACGATTGAACTTAAACCTTTAAAGATTTGAGGAGTGATACAACAGTTTGCCTAACTGTTGCCATTAACAATGTAAACCCACGTGCAAGCACTTGCTGAATAAGTGATTGGTCAGTGCCTGTGAGAGGATGTTGGATGGTTTTCCGGCAGGTGGGAATGCTGTCAGCAGTGCCGCACATGGTGATGACCATTGTTGTTCCGATCGGAGGGCAGATCGCTGACTTCCTGAGGAGCCGGAACATCTTGTCCACAACGTCCGTCCGGAAGATCATGAATTGTGGAGGTAAGAGGGAAGTCAGATTCCCAGGCTTTTCCGTAGGATTGCCACCCCATCCTAGACCATAGAGCACAGAGCACGGGATAGAGAGCACAGTTCAAAGTAAATCTATTATCAAAGTACATACAGTATAAGTCACCGTATTCAATCCAGAGGTTCATTTTCTTGCAGGCATTCACAGGAAATACAAAGAAACACACACAATAGAAAGAATGAAAAACCACGTACAGCAAAGGTGGGCAAACAACCAATGTGCAAAAAGCAACAAACCATGCAAATACAAAGGAAAAAAAACTAAATAATAATAAGTAGATAATGAATAAATATCGACAACATGGAACAGTATAGTATAGCATAGTACAGGCCCTTCAGCCCACAATGCTGTGCCAACCTTTTAACCCACTTAAAGATCAATTTAACCCTTTCCTCCCACATTGCCTTCCATTTTTCTTTCATCCATGTGTCTAAGAGTCTCTTATGCCTCAGCTGCCATCCCTGGAAGCACGTTCCACACACCCACCACTCTCTGTGTAAACAAACTACCCCCCCCCTACATATTCCTCCAATCACCTTAACATTATGCCCTCTCATATCAGAAACATAGAAAACCTACAGCACAATACAGGCCCTTTGGCCCACAATGCTGTGTCAAACCTGTCAGGTTTCATTGCGCATGTGGTAAATAATTGAATTTGAAATCTGAATTTTCCACCCAAGAGATCCGTGGAGACTCAGATGTTGAGTGCATTCAAGATGGGTGTTGGAAAAATTTTTAAACATTAAGGAAATCATAAGTTAGGAAGTTAGAACATTAGAACTTTAGAAAGTTTTTGACAAGAACACGTCATTTGGTCCAACAAAGCTTGCCAAATTCTTATTCATAGAGTGTGTTGAAATAACTATCGAGCTTAGACTTGAAAGTCTCTAAAGTATAACCCTCACCTACAAAATTACGTAGTTTGTTCCATGTGTCCACAACTCAGTGTAAAGAAATGCTTCCTGATGTTAGTCTGAAATCTCCCTTTAACCAGTCTGTATCCATGGCCCTGTGTCCTTGTTGATGGGTTAATTTTTAAGTAGCAGCTGGCATCCACCCCTAATGATTTTGAACACTTCTACCATGTCTCCTCTCATTCTAATCTACTTCGGCTAACAAGAATTCTTTTAATCTTTTGTCATGGCTCATACCCTGCAGACCTGGAATGAATCTAGTTTCTCCACTTTCTCCAGTGCATTCACATCCCGCTCAAACTATGGAGACCAAAACTGTACACAGTACTCGAGGTGTGGCCTCACAAGTGCGTTATACAGCTTAAGGAGAACGTCTCCTGACCTGAACTCCACTGAACGCATTCTATAGCCCAACGTGTTTAGCACAGCATTGTGGGCCAAAGAACCTGCATTGTCCTGTAGGTCTTCATGTTTCTATGTGTTTTAACATTCTATTAGACTTCCTAATCACTGTTGTGCATTGTCTAGATGCTGATAGTGAAGAGTCTACCAGGACAGCCAAATCTTCTCATAGAGTGCGCTTTCTAACTCAAGACCCCCCCCCCCCATTGTACATTTATATCTAATATTTCTACTTCCTATATGTTTACTTATGTTAAACTTCATCTGCCATTTACTTGGCCACATCTGGATTTTGTTCAGCTGTAACTGTATTGATTCTGCTGCCTGAATGTTATTGGCTCATCCCCCTAATTTTGTGTCATTGGCAAACTTTTCTAGTTATTTGTTGTGCTTATCCAAGTCATTAATGTAAATTAAAAACAGCAGAGGCCCCAAAACTGATCCCTGTGGAGCCCCACTTTTAATATCTTCTAGATGTGAAAAAGCTGCTCTCACCATAACTTGTTTTCTTTTTTTTTTGTGGTAATTCTGCACTCATTCGCACATCTTACTCTGAATCTCTACCTCCTGTAATTTGATTATTAATCTCTTGTGGGGTACCTTGTCAAAAGGCTTCTGAAAGTCCATGTAAATGATACCAGCTGCTCTATTGTTATCATAAATTTTAGTTGTCTCTTCATAGAACTCCATTATATAAGTAAAACATGATTTCACCTGTCTGAACCCATGATGGCTTTCTGCTAACATGCCTGTTCTTATCAGCTGATCCCACCTCATTCTTTATGAATGTTTCCATTATCTTACCTACGATACACATTAAGCTTACTGGTCTATAGTTACCAGGGTCAGTGCAGTCACCCTTCTTATATACTGGGACAACATTAGCCCATTTCCAGTCCTTTGGGATTTCACTCGTTTTCAATGACTTTTGAAAAT
This sequence comes from Mobula hypostoma, assembly GCF_963921235.1. Lineage (NCBI taxonomy): Eukaryota > Metazoa > Chordata > Chondrichthyes > Myliobatiformes > Myliobatidae > Mobula > Mobula hypostoma. The sequence goes on along the minus strand of NC_086105.1, from coordinate 3,687,433 downwards.
ACATGTTAGGGGGTTGTTTATATAATCACAAACATCTTTAAGTACCCTTGGATATATGTTGTCTGGCCCTGGAAATTTATTAACTTCCAGCCTTTTCAGCAGAACCTCACTTTCTACAATCTCTAAGTCACTTAAAACTACCTTATTTTTCTCTACACTTATGGGCATATTGCTAACATTTTCGCAGGAGGATACTAACAAAATATGAGTTAAGAGTATCCATTATGTCCTTCTCTGCATAAGTTATCACCCTACTATTATTTCTAATTAACTTCTTCCTTGACTTTTCTTTTACTACTAAAGTATTGAAAAACTCTCTTAGGGTCAATCTTGGCATTATCAGCAATATCCTTCCCAACCTTCCTTTTGGCAATCTGAATTTCCCTCTTGACTAGCTCTCATATTTTCATATGCCCTGTAGTTAATATCATTACTATTTTCCTCTATTCCTTATATAGCTGTCTTTAATAACTTTCAACATGTATCTTTATTCATCCATTTAGTTGATCTATTGTTTTTATTGTTTCTCCCGACCTTGGGTATGAACATTTCCTGCACTTTGTATACTACCTCTTCAAATGATCGCATTCTTCCTCAGCTGACTCAATCTCAAGCAGTTCCTTCCAGCTTACCTTCTGAAGTCCTTGCCATATCTGCACAAATGTTACTTTTCTGAAATTCAATTTAATGACTTTGGTTTTTTTCTGATGTGGCGTAGTGGCATCAGCGCCGGACTTCGGCACGGAAGGTCCCGAGTTCGAATCCAGCCGGCTCCCCTGCACGCTTTCCATCCGTGCTGGGTTATGAGCTGGTGATCTCTTTGGAAGCTCACCCAGCAGAAGGCAATGGCAAACCACTGTAGCAACTTGCCTCGTACGCGGTTCCCCACGACGTCAGAGAGGCATAGAGGGAAATCATCCGCTAACCGAAGAAACTCCGGATGCCACGTAACTTTCCTTTCCTTTACTCTCCCAAAAAACTTCAAGACTAACAATGTTACGAGCATTTGTTCCTGAAGGCTCAACAACTTCCGTACTCAAAATTCTATCCTGATTGTTACAGAATAACAAATCTAGACAGGCCTCCCCTCCCATTGGTGCATCAACATACTCAGTTAAAAAAAAACAATTTAAAGGCATCCGTTAGTCTTGCGAGACCATGGATCTGTGCCTGGAAAGTCTTCACTCTCCAGGGTGCAGGCCTGGGCAAGGTTGTATGGAAGACCAGCAGTTGCCCATGCTGCAAGTATCCCCTCTCCACGAGACCGATGTTGTCCAAGGGAAGGGCATTAGGACCCATACAGTTTGGCACCAGTGTTGTCGCAGAGCAATGTGTGATTAAGTGCCTTGCTTAAAGACACAACACGCTGCCTTGGCTGGGGCTCGAACTCACGATCTTCAGATCGCTAGTCGAATGCCTTAAGCACTTGGCCACATGCCCATAAAAAAAATTACTGTATTCAATAACTTAATGAATTCACTTTCCTTCTTTCAGTTAGTCCTGACGAAGGGACTCGGCCCAAAACATCGACTGTACCTCTTCCTAGAGATGCTGCCTGGCCTGCTGCGTTCACCAGCAACTTTGATGTGTGTTGCTTCACTTTCCTGTAGTCCATTCTCTTTCTCAATATTTGGGAAATTAAAATCACTCGTTACTATAACATCATCCTGAGAACTTGCTTTTCTAATATTCTGATAGAGTTGTTTATTAAAATCACTGTCAGCATTAGGGGGTCTAATGTTACTCCTTTATCCTTATAGCTTTCGATTCTCACCCAGATATCTTCACTAAGTCTCGATTCATCTCCTGTTAGAAGCAACCTCATGTTTAAATTCTCTCTTTTGTACATAGGACTCCTCCACCTTTACTATCTTGCTTATCTTTCTAGGTAAAGCATATCTTTTAATACTATATTCATCACCATCCAAGTTAATTCAGGAGAGTGGCTCTGAGATGAAAGATTAAACCATAGTCTTATTGTACATTGAGGCTAGATCAAGGAATGGCCTACTTCTGATTCGGTTTTTAACTCAAGGCCCTGGGTTTAATCCTCTCATCAAGAGGTACTATTTTCTTCATACCTGCCCACTGACACCTACAGAGTCACCTATCTGACCCCGTGACCTCAGTCATCTGACCCTTCCCTTCCACCAACCAAGCTCCTGCAGATGTTGGGGCAGCTGTGAAGCTTTTGTGTAACTCTCTCCCTGATGGTTTGCCCGCCGGGACTCTCTCCAGTGCTTGTAACAATTGGTGAGACAGGGAACTTGTCGAGTCTTCTAACGAGACAATGACCACATCCACTTCTCCATGGCAACCACTGGCAGTGTGAAGCTGAGAGAGCTGACCTTTACATCATTGTGTCCCTTTATCCTGTTCTCATCCCTGCTGAAAATATAGATAGGCTTTATTTGTCACATGTGCATCGAAATATCAAACCATACACTCAGTAGTCACTTTATTAGGTATCTCCTGTATTAGTGAGTGTCTGTTCGTGGTCTTCTGCTGCTGTAGCCTGTCCACTTCAAGCTTCGACATGTTGTGCATTCAGAGATGCTCTTCTACCTACCGATGCTCACCACTAAAACCCAGGCGAGAAGACTGCAACTAGCGGGGCACTGTCTACGCCACTCCGAGCTACCTGCCAGCCTAGTCATCATATGGGAGCCCAAGCACTGGAGGATGAACCCTGGGCGCCCTCCCAAGACTATGGTCAACATGCTCCTAGAAGACAGCGGTGTGGCTAATGTAGATGAACTGAACACACTGATGAGGGAGAGGGAGAAGTGGAGGGTCCGTCATCGTGCCCGACGCCGGCCCCCTCGGCCTGAGTCGATGCAGTAGTAGTAGTAGTAGTAGATGCTCTTCTGCACACCACTGTTGTAACGCGTGATTATTTGAGCTTGAACTAGTCTGGCCGTTCTTCTCTGACCCCTCTCTCATTAACAATGTATTTTCACACACAGATTGCTGCTCACCGGATGGTTTTAGTTTTCACACCACTCTCTGTAAACTCTAGAGACTCTTTTGAGCAAACGTCCCAAGGGATTGCCAGTTTGTGAGATACTCAAGCCATGCTGCCTGGCACCATTCCTTGGCCAAAGTCACTTGGATCACATTCCTTCCCATGCTGATATTTGATCTGAACAACAACAGAACCTCTCGTATATCTGACATACTTTTTATTCATTAAGTTGATTGGCTGAGTAGAAATTTGCAATAATGAACAGTGTACATGTGTACCTAATAGAGTGGCCAGTGTATATAGGCGATGGTATGAAAATACAAGCAGGCACAGGAAGATCTTGCCCCAGTCTCCGCTGGATGATGTTGACAGGGTGCTTAAGGTGTATGGGATGTTAGCCTTCATTAGTCGGAGGAATGAGTTCAACAGCCGTGAGGTAATGTTGCAGCTCTGTGAGACCCTGCTTAGACCACATTCGGAGTATTGTGTTCAGTTCTGTTTGTCTCATTACAAGGAGGATGTGGAAGCTTTAGAGAGGGTGCAGAGGAGATTTACCAGGATGCTGCCTGGATTAGAGAGCATGTTTTCTGAGGATAGGTTGAGTGAGCCCGGGCTTTTCTCTTTGAAGTGAAGGAGGATGAGACATGACTTGATAGAGGTGTACAAGATGATGAGAGGCACAGATACAGTGGGCAGTCAGAGACTTTTTCCCAGGGTGGAAACGGCTCATACAAGGTGATTCGAGGGAAGTATGGGGGGAAATTAGAGGTAGGTTTTTCACACAGAGAGTGGTGGGTGTGTGGAATGCCAGGGACGATGGTAGAGGCAGATATATCAGGGACATTCAAGAGACCCCTAGACTGATGATAGAAAACTGGATGGCTATGTGGGAGGGGAGGGTTAGGTTGATCTTGGAGCAGGGTGAGTGGTTGGCACAACACTGTGGGCTGAACGGCCTGTACTGGCTGTGCTGTTCTATGCTCTATGTTCTGCGTCAGTGGTAATAAACCAGATTTGGATTCGGATTCACATGGCTAACGTAATGTTTTCTCTGCTCCAGGTTTTGGCATGGAAGCCACCCTACTACTGATTGTCGGTTACTCCCAAACCAGAGAGGTTGCAATTTCGTTCCTGGTGCTTGCTGTTGGATTCAGTGGATTTGCAATTTCAGGTTAGTTGCTTCAGGTTCCAATGGTCTCCCCCTAAACCAAGTCAAGTGAGATTATTGCCATATGCACAGCTATGGTGAGGGACAGGGACTGGGAGAAACTTACAGCGGTATCACAGGCATGTCAGTATGGACCACACACACAACAGAAATGGCCATACAGTGAAACAGTACATTCTGCAAAAAGCAAGACCCTAGAGCAAATGAAAACAAAGGGGTTTCGAAATTTTACAAAGCTGGCTTGTTTATTTTATTTTATTGTATAGATTTATTCATTGGTTGATTGATTTAAGTATTTATTTAATTATTTTTCTAGCTATCTAAAACACAAGAGATTCTGCAGATGCTGGGGTCAAAGCAACACTCATAACACGCTGGAGGAACTCAGCAGGTCGGGCAGCATCCGTGGAAACGATCAGTCGACGTTTCGGGCCGGAACCCTTCGACAGGACTGTAGTGGGAGGGGGCAGAGGCCCTATAAAGAAGGTGGGAAGGAGAAGGCTGGTAGGTTCCAGGTGAAAAACCAGTAAGGGGAAAGATAAAGGGGTGGAGGAGGGGAAGCAGGGAGGTGATAGGCAGGAAAGGTGAAGAAAGAATAGGGGAAAACACAATGGGTAGTAGAAGGAGGCGGAACCATGAGGGAGGTGATAGGCAGCTGGGGGAGGGGGCAGAGTGACATAGGGATAGAGGAAGGGAGGGGGAGGGAATTACCGGAAGTTGGAGAATTCTATGTTCATTCCAAGGGGCTGGAGACTACCCAGACGGTATATGAGGTGTTGCTCCTCCAACCTGAGTTTAGCCTCATCATGGCAGTAGAGGAAGCCATGTATGGACATAGCAGAGTTGAAGTGGGTGGCTACTGGGAGATCCTGTCTGTTTTGGCGGATGGAGCGGAGGTGCTCAACGAAGCGGTCCCGCAACCTGCGTCGGGTTTCACCGATGTAGAGGAGGCCGCACCGGGAGCACCGGATGCAATAGATGATCCTCCCCACGGATCTCCCACCTGACACTTATCCCTGTAAGCGCAAGTGCTACACCTGTCCCTACACCTCCTCTCTTGCCACCATTCAGGGCCCCAAACAGTCCTTCCAGGTGAGGCAACACTTCACTTGTGAGTCTGTTGGGGTCATCTATTGCATCCGGTGCTCCCGATGCGGCCTCCTCTAGATCGGTGAAACCCGACGCAGATTGGGGGACCGCTTCGTCGAGCACCTCCGCTCCGTCCGCCAAAACAGACAGGATCTCCTAGTAGCCACCCACTTCAACTCTGCTTCCCACTCCCATTCAGATATGTCCATACATGGCCTCCTCTACTGCCATGATGAGGCTAAACTCAGGTTGGAGGAGCAACACCTCATATACCATCTAGGTAGTCTCCAGCCCCTTGGAATGAACATAGAATTCTCCAACTTCCGGTAATTCCTTCCCCCTCCCTTCCCCTATCCCTATGTCACTCTGCCCCCTCTCCCAGCTGCCTATCACCTTTCTCATGGTTCCGCCTCCTTCTACTACCCATTGTGTTTTCCCCTATTCCTTCTTCACCTTTCCTGCCTATCACATCCCTGCCTCCCCTCCCCCACCCCTTTATCTTTCCCCTTACTGGTTTTTCACCTGGAACCTACCAGCCTTCTCCTTCCCACCTTCTTTATAGGGCCTCTGCCCTTTCCCTCTACAGTCCTGACGAAGGGTTCCGGCCCGAAATGTCGACTGATCGTTTCCACAGATGCTGCCCGACCTGCTGAGTTCCTCCAGCGTGTTGTGAGTGTTGCAATGAACAGTCAACGTTTTGGTCTGAGGCCATCAGGACTAGATATCTATCTTTATATTTATTTATTTAGAGATCCACACAGTACCAGGCCCTTCTGGCCCAACGAGTCCGTGCTTCTCAATTACACACATGACCAATTAACCTACTAACCCGTATGTCTTTGGACTGTGGGAGGAAACTGGGGCACCCAGAGGAAACGCACATGGTCATGGGAAGAACTGAACGCAGGTGACCAGAGCTGTGATACGCTGCACTAACCGCTGCAATACCGTGTCACCCCTTTTTCGCTCGAGCAGCAGAGACTGAAGGGAGACCTGATAGAGATTTGTAAAATTATTAGAGGCATAGAGTGGACAGACAGTATCATGTTCCCATGGTTAAAATGTCTAATATCAGAGGACGTGAATTTAAAGTGAGGGGGGAAAGATGGAAAGAGACGTGCAGGGCTGGATTTTCTACACGGAGTGTGGTGGTAGCAGATATGACAGTGGTGTTCAAGACGCTCATGGACAGGCAAATAATTAAGCAAAGAATGGAGGGATATGGACCATGTGCAGGTAGAAGAGATTAGTTTGATTAATTTCTATTAGCTTAATCAGTTCAGCATGACATTATGGGCCGAATGGCCTGTTCCTGTGCTGTACTATTCTACGTTCTAAAGACACAATCTGACACAAGTCCATGGTAGTGCAAGAGGTGGTTCGTAGTGTCCTGCTGTTGCTGAGATAGGTGTAGGGTCTTGCAGTTTGGTTCAAGAACCTGACGGTTGTAGGATAAATCAATGCAGCGAGTTACTATCCTTAACTTGGTGCACATCTCCCTTTGCAAACCTCTTCCTGGTCCCCATCAGTAGTTCAGCTCGGGTGTGTTATCCAGTTCTCTTGTGAGGGAAGAATTACTTGCTTTAGGAAGGGTGGAACAGAGGCCGATCAAACTCTCAAAACTAATTTGCAATTTATTTCCCCGGGATTGTAATGCTAATGCTTTATGAGGTGTTGGTCAGACTGCACCTGGAGTATCGGGAGCAGTTTTGGGTCCCTTATCTAAGAAAGGATCAGTTGCTTTGTAGAGGGTCGAGAAGAGATTCACGAGGACAATCCCAGGACTGAAAGGCCTAATGTATGAGGAGTAGTTGATGGCTCTGGGACTGTAGTCATTGGATTTTAGAAGAATGAGAGGAGATCTCATTGAAACCAATCAAATGTTGAAAAGCTTAGACAGAGTGGATGTGGAGAGAATGTTTCCTCTAGTGTGGGAGTCAAAGACCAGAGGGCACAGCCCCAGAATAGAAGGGTGTCCCTTTAGAGCAGAGAAGAGGAGGAATTTCTTCAGCCAACAGTGGGGAATCTGTGGAATTCATTAACCCACACGGCTGTGGAGGCCAAGTCATCGGGTATATTTAACGCGGAGGTTGAGAGGTTCTTGATTAGCCAGGGTATCAAAGGTTATGGGGAGAAGGCAGGAGAATGAGGTTGAGAGGGAAATAGACTGGCCATGATGGAATGGTGGAGCAGATTCGATGGGCTGAGTAGCTTAATTCTGCTCCGATGTCTCATGGTCTTATACACAGTCAGTCTTTTTCCAAGGGTGGACATATCAGAGGTATAGCTTTAAGGTGAGAGAGGGAAAGTTTAAAAGAAGGTTTTACGCAGGGTGTGGCAGGTGCCTGCGACACACTGACGAGGGTGGTGATAGAGTCAGATACATTAGAGACACTCTTAGATAGGCACATAGATAATAGATGTACAATGGAAGGGCTAGATTTGTTTTGGAGTGGGTTAAGGGTCTGGCAGCACTATGTAGGTTGAAGCCTGTACTGTGCTGGAATAGACCATAAGACATAGGAACAGATTTAGGTCATTTCATCACAGCTGATCAAATACCCCTCTCAACCCCATTTTCTTGCCTTCTTCCCATATCTTTTGATGCCTTGACTAATCAAGAAACTATCAACCTCTGCCTTAAATATACCTAATGACTTGACCTCTACATCTGCCTATGGCACTGAATTCTACAGATTCACCACTCTGCGGCTAAAGAAATTCCAGCTCATCTCTGTTGTAAAGGAATATGCTTCTGTGCTGAGGCTGTCCATTGCTCCAAGACTCCCCCACCCCAGGAAACATCCTCTTCACATCCACTCTATCTAGGCCTTACAATATTCGATAGGTTTCAATTAGATCTCCCCCTCATTCTTCTAAACCCTTGTGAGTACAGGCACAGAGCCATCTAATGTGCCTCATAGTTAACTCATTCATTACTGGGATAATTGCTGTGAACCTCCTCTGGTCCCTCTCCAACGCCAGCACATCCTTTCTTAGATAAGGGGCCCAAAACTGCTCACAGTACTCTGAGTGTGGTCTGACCAACGCCTTATAAAACCTTATAAAACATAATGTTTGATGTTCTATGTTCTCTGCCAAAGGCAGTAGGCTAAACCTTGAGTACCATCTTTAGGTTACAGTGGAAGGTTTGCAAGTTCCAGACCTCCTCATTGGGATAATCTGCTTTTGTTGTTGACCTCAGGATTCAACGTAAACCACCTGGACATTGCTCCTCGCTATGCCAGCATTCTAATGGGAATATCAAACGGCGTGGGAACCCTGTCAGGAATGATCTGCCCGCTGATTGTTGGAGCAATGACAATACACAAGGTACAATCAAACTCATCATCAACTACCTTCACCTGGACACCAACATGTTCAGAAGAGAGGACCAGAGAGCATAGCCTCAGAATAGGACACCTCTTTGGAACAGAGATGAGGAGGAATTTCTTTAGCCAGAGAGTGGTGAATCTGTGAAATTCATTGCCACAGATGGACGTGCAAGTCAAGTCAATGAGTATATTTAAAGCAGAGGTTGATAGGTTCTTGATTAGTAAGGGTGTTAAAGGTTATGGAGAAAAGGGAGGACAATGGGGTTGGGAGGGGGAGGGGTTGATAGATCAGCCATGGAGGAGCAGACTTTTCTGTTCCTATGTCCTATTGTCTTATGGTTCAAAGGTCCAAAGGTTCATTTTTTAATCAAAATATGTGTGCAGTATACAACTCTGAGATTTGTCTTCTCGAAAATGCCATGAAACAATGAAAAACCGTGGAAGGCATTCAAAGAAAAACACCAAAAACACATCTCGCAAAAGCCCCCTCCATCACACATAAAAACTAACAGATCGAGCCAACCGACAACAAGAACATCAAACCCCAAATCCAACCCCCTCCCACACAAAAAACTAACAGATTGAAACAACTGACAACAGAAGATCAAACCTCAAATCTAAACCCCCTCCCTCACACAAAAAACTAATAGATCAAGCCAACTGACAACAGAAGATCAAACTCCAAGTCCAACCTCTCCCTCACACAAAAAACTAACAGATCGAGCCAACCGACAACAGAGATCAAACTCCAAATCCAACCCCCTCCCTCACACAAAAAACTAACAGATCGAGCCAACTGACAACAGATGGTCAAACCTCAAATGCAACCTTTCCCTCACAAAAAAACCTAACAGATCGAGCCAACTGACAACAGAAGATCAAACCTCAAATCCAAAACCCCTCCTCACACAAAAAACTAACAGATCAAGCCAACTGACAACAGAAGATCAAACCTCAAATCCAAAACTCCTCCTCACACAAAAAACTAACAGATCGGGCCAACTGACAACAGAACATCAAACCCCAAATCCAAACCCTGGATTGGAGAAAGGCAAACATCACTCCTCTCTTTAAGAAGGGTCCAACCACCAACCCAGCAAATTATCGTACTATTTCTTTAACAGGCACTTGCTGTAAACTCTTGGAGCATATAATTGACAGCAATCTGATGAGGTATTTTAGCAAACACAATATTCTTGCTGACAACCAAAATGCTTTTAGGAAGCATAGATCATGCGAGTCTCAGCTTATCCTGACAATTAATGACCTGGCCAAGAATTTTGATAACAATGTCACTGATGATTTAGTAGTGCTCGACTTCTCCAAAGTATTTGGTGTTATTCCCCACCAAAGATTACTTAGGAAGCTCAACTTCTACGGTGTTTGCTCCAATACTAAAAGATGGATTTCCAGTTTCTTGACAAAACGTCTTCAGCGTGTGTACGTGAATGGAAAATGTTCTAAATGGCGTCCATTGTTAAGTGGTACACCCCAGGGCACAGTGCTGGGCCCACATTTGTTTTTACTTTATATTAATGACATCCATGAAAAAGTCACAAGCACCACCAGACTTTTTGCTGATGATTGTTTGATATACCGGCCAATTAAGCCAACTGATGATGAAGATGCTCTCCAAAAAGATCTTGATAGTATGGTTGAGTGGTCTCAACAATGGGGCATGCAGTTCAATCCTCCCAAATGTGAAACCATGCATGTCTGCAGGAAGAGAAAACCAGGTAAAACATCATATAAAATCCTAGGTGTCACCCTTGAAGAAACCAAACATATCGAGTATCTTGGTATCAAAATCCAGAATGATCTGCGCTGGAATAGTCATACGCATCATGCAACAGCAGTCCTAAATTTTTTGAGATGCATTTTCATCATTGTTCAGCTTCAGTTAAGGAGAAGTTGTACCTCACCATTGTTAGGCCACATTTGGAATATGCAGTTGCTGCATGGGACCCATACACAAACAAAAACACTACTTCCATGGAGCGAGTCCAAAGACTGGCTGACCAATTTGTCACAAATACCTAGTAGAGAGAAGCGAGTGTTACTCAACTTTTAAATTCATTAAAGTGGAACTCTCTCCAAGATAGATGTGAAGCACACCGCCTGACCTGTTTTTACAAAATGTTAAATGGTCAGCTCAGCATAGACTACCAATCCCACATCAAACCCAAACCTATTAGGAGCAGACAAGGGCACTCAACTCAATTTGAAATACTGACTACCAAGTCAGATGTGTACAGCAATTCATCACACAATCCCCCACACAATTAAAGAATGGAATAATCTTCATCCATCCACGGTCACACAACCAAACCCAATTAAATTTAAGGCAGCTTTTCTGCTTCAAAAATCTCCTTCTTAAGCCCACCCTCCGCCACCTCCAATTTAAATTCCATGCAGAATATTTTGGAGGATCAAGAACCAAGAACCAAAACACCCCCTCCCTCACACAAAAAACTAACAGACCGAGCCAACTGACAACAGAAGGTCAAACCTCAAATCCAACCCCCTCCCTCACACAAAAAACTAACAGATTGAGCCAACCAGCAACAAGAACATCAAACCCCAAACCCCAAATGAAATCAAACCCAAGCCCGTTAAAGAAGATAGAAAAAATGATTCATTAGGGACTGCTGTAGGAGTGAGGGAGTTCTGTAACATGGTGAAAAAGCCAAGGTTTTTGAGAGAGAAGGTTAAGGGAGAGATGTTCAGGGATTTTGATGGAGTGGATGGCTGAGAGGGTGGGAACCAATGGAAACAAATATGAAGCCATAGCAACCAAGGAAGATCAGAAGGGATAGGTTCACCAGCTGGGTTGTAGAGTTAGGAAAACATTGCCTGAATGTGGACTGCGGTGCAGCCAAGAGTGACGAGCAAAGGAGAAATTACATCTCTGCCTAAAAATGAGGAAGTTTGCTGATCTGGAGAGGAGATTCAAAAAATATTGCAGATTAAATCTGATAGAAGGGCCTCCATAAATTAGAGTACAGGAGTCGGGTTGTAATGTTGAAGATGTGTAAGATGTTGGCGAGGCCTAATTTGGAGCATTGTGTACATTTCTGTTCACCTACCTACAGAAAAAAAATGCCAATAAGATTGAAAGAGTGCAGAGAAAATTTGCAAAAATGTTGCCAGGACTTGAGGACACGTTTTAGGGAAAGTTTACATATATTAGGACTTTATTCCCTGGAGCATAGGGAATGAGGGAAGATTTGACAGTGGCACACAAAATTATGAGGGTATAGATAGGGTAAATGCGAGCAGGCTTTTTCCACTGAGGTTGGGTGGGACTACAACTAGAGGTCATGGGTTAAGGGTGAAAGGTGAAATGTTTAAGGGGAACATGAGGGGGAACAACTTCACTCAGAGGGTGGTGAGAGTGTGGAGTGAGCTGCCAGTAGAAGTGGTGGATGCAGGTTAGATTAAAAAATTTAAGAGAAATTTGGATAGGTAATGGATGGGAGGGGTTTGGAGGACATTGACTAGGTGCAGGTCAGTAGGATTAGGCAGAATAATAGTATGGCACAGACTAAGTGGGCCGAAGAGCCTGTTTCTGTGCTGGAGTATTCTGCTTGCCTTGCATTAACTTCCATCTGCCATTTTGAGCCTGTTTTCCCAGCCGATATAAATCCCACTGCAAGCTTTGATAGTCTTCTTCACTGTCCACTACGCCCCAAATCAAATTTGTTGATCCAATGATCATCCTGGTCATTGGTAAGGATGCAAAACAACAGCGGACCCAGCACTGATCTGTGCAACATTCCACTAGTCACAGGCCTCCAGTCAGTGAGGCAACCATCTACACCCACTGCCTAGTTTCTCCCATGAAGCCAATGTCTAATCCAATTTTCTACCTCATCCTGAACGCAGAGCGACTGAACCATCTTCACCAGGCTCTCATGCATGACCTTGTCGAATGCCCTGCTAAGGTCCACGTAGACAACATCCACTGCCTTGTCTTCGTCCACTTTCCTGGTAACTTCCTTGAAAAACTCTATAAGATTGGTTAGTTATGACCTACCATGTATGAAGCCATGTTGACTATCCCTAATCAGTGCCTGTCTATCCAATTACGTATATATCCGGTCCCTTAGAATACCTTCTAATAACTTTCCCACTCCTGATATCAGGCTCACCGGCCTATAATTTCCTGGCTTATTCTTAAAGACTTTCTTAAACAACAGAACAACAGTAGCTACCCTCCAATCCTCCAGCACCTCACCCATTGCTAAGGATTTTTAAAATATAACTGCTAGGGCCCTTATAATTTCTGCACTTGTCTCCCACAGGGTCCGGGGGAACACATTGACAGACCTTAGGGATTTATCCACTCTGATTTGCCTCAGGACAACAAACACCTCCTCCTGTATAACCTGTAAAGAGTCCATGAAGTTGTTGCCGCTTTGCCTCACTTCTATAGACTCTGTCTCCATCTCTCGAGTAAATACAGATGCAAAGAATCCATTTACGATTTCCACCATCTCACAAGAACACAAAAGAACACAAGATATAGGAGCAGGAGTAGGCCATCCGGCCCATCGAGCCTGCCCCACCATTCAGTAAGATCATGGCTGATCTGTCCGTAAACTCAGCTCCATCTACCTGCCTTTTCCCGATAATCCTTAATTCCCTTACTATGCAAAAATCTATCTAACTGTTTCTTAAATATATTTAGTGAAGAAGCCTCAACTGCTTCCCTGGGCAGAGAATTCCACAGATTCACCACTCTCTGGGAAAAACAGTTTCTCCTCGTTTCTGTCCTAAATCTTCTCCCCTGAATCTGTCCCCTAGTTCTAGTCTCACCTACCAATGGAAACAACTTTCCTACTTCTATCTTATCTATCCCTTTCAAAATCTTGTATGTTTCTATAAGATCCCCTCTCATTTTTCTGAACTTCAGAGAGTATAGTCCCAGGTAACTCAATCTCTCCTCATAGGTTAACCCCTTCACCCCTGGAATCAACCTGGTGAACCTCCTCTGCACTGCCTCCAAAGCCAGTATATCCTTCCTCAAGTATGGAGACCAGAACTGCACACAGTACTCCAGCTGCGGCCTCACCAGTACCCTGTATAGTTGGAGCATAACCTCCCTGCTCTTGAATTCAATCCCTCCAGCAATGAAGGCCAACATTCCGTTTGCCTTCTTAATAACCTGTTGTACCTGCAAGCCAACTTTTTGCGATTCATGAACAAGCATTCCTAAGTCCCTCTGCACAACAGCATGCTGCAATCTTTCACCATTTAAATAATAATCTGCTCTTCTATTATTCCTACCAAAGTGGATGATCTCGCATTTACCAACATTGTATTCCATCTGCCAGACCTTGGCCCACTCACTTAACCTATCTATATCCCTCTGCAGACTCTCCATATCCTCTGGATAATTTGCTTTTCCACTCAGTCTAATGTCATCGGCAAATTTTGCTACGCTACACTCAGTTCCCTCTTCCAAATCATCAATGTAAATGGCAAACAGCTGTGGGCCCAGCACCGACCCCTGTGGCACCCCACTCACCACAGACTGCCAACCGGAGAAACACCTATTTATACCAACTCTCTGCCTTCTATCAGTTAACCAATCCACTATCCATGCCAATACACTTCCTCCGACTCCATGCATCCGTATCTTATTCATAAGTCTCTTGTGCGGCGCCTTCTGGAAATCCAAGTATACGACATCCACCTGTTCCCCTCTATCCACTGCACTCATTATGTCCTCAAAGAACTCCAGTAAGTTTGTCAAACAGGACCTGCCCTTTCTGAATCCATGCTGCGTCTGTCTAATGGAACCACTCCTTTCTAAACGTGTTGCTATTTCTTCCTTAATGTCAGCTTCAAACATTTTCCCGACTACAGATGTTGAGCTAACTGGCCTATGGTTGCCTGTCTTTTGCCTACATCCTTTTTTAAAAAGTGGCGTGACATTTGCTGTCTTCCAATCTGCCAGGACCTGCCCAGAGTCTAGAGAGTTTTGATAAATGATTACCAACACGTCTACTATAACCTCCGCCAGTTCCCTCAGCACCCTGGGGTGCATCCCATCAGGACCAGGGGACTTATCTACCTTCAGGCCCTCTAGTTTACTCATCACTATCTCTTTAGTGACAGTGATTTTATCGAGGTCCTCACCTCCCATTTCGTCCATAACATCCTTCTTTGGCATATTAGACCGTGATGACCGACACAAAATAGTTGTTCAAAGCCTCGGCCATTTCCTTATCACCCAATATCAATTTCCCCTTCTCATCTTCCAAGGGACCTATATTGACTTTAGCCACTCTCTTCCGCTTTATATATTTATAAAAACTTTTGCTATCTGTTTTTATATTTTGTGCTAATTTACTTTCATACTCTTATCTTCCCTTTCCTTATTTCTTGTTTAGTTGTTCTTTGTTGCTTTTTAAAGTTTTCCCAATCCTCCAGTCTCCCACTACTCTTTGTGACTTTGTACACACGAGCTTTTAATTTGATACTACCTTTCATTTCCTTAGTTTTCCAAGGTTGACTCTCCCCACACTTACTGTCCTTACTTTTGACTGGAATATACTTTTCTTGAGCACTGTGAAAAATCTCTTTGAAAGTATTCCACTGTTCCTCAACTGTCCTACCAAATAGCCTGTGCTCCCAATCCACACTAGTCATCTCCTCCCTCATCCTGTTGTAGTCTCCCTTATTCAAGCATAATACACTAGTTTTAGATCTAACTATTTCATCCTCCATCTGAATGCGAAATTCGATCATACTATGATCACTCTTTTCAAGAGGATTCCTGACTACAAGATCGTTAATCTTACCTGTCTCATTGCACAGGACTAGATCTAAGATAGCATTTTCCCTTGTAGGTTCACTAACATGCTGCTCAAGAAAGCCATCACGAATGCATCAAGACTTCCTTGACCAACCTGATTCACCCAATCTATGTGGAAGTTAAAATCCCCCATGACAACTGCTGTTCCGTTCTTACAAGCCCCAGTTATTTCTTGGTTAATCGCCTCTGCCACTGCAATATTTTTATTAGGTGGCCTAAAGACAACTCCCACCAGTGATTTTTTCCCTTTACTATTCTTAATCTCTACCCAGATGGACTCAACGTTCTGCTCCATAGATCTTATATCATCTCACAATCGCCCTGATCTCATCCCTAATCAAAAGCGCCACTCGACCTCTTCTGCCTTCCTGCCTATCTTTCCGTATTACCTGATACCCTTGGATATTTAATTCCCAGTCGTCTCCACCTTGCAACCAGGTTTCTGTAACGGCCACTAAATCATGTGCCTTGGTACTGATCTGTGCCACAGGTTCACTAACCTTGTTTCTAATACCACAGGCGTTTAGATAAAGTGCCCATACACTCATTGTCCTTTTGGAATCTAGTGACCTATGCGATTTTTGCTTTTTACTTTTATGCACTCTACTCATACTTTTTTCTTCATTAACTCTCGCTTTGGTCTCTGCATCACTTCCCTCTTCTCTTCTGTGTGGGTTCCCATCCCCCTGCCATATTAGCTTAAAGCCTCCTCAACAGCACTAGCAAACAATCTCCCTAGGACATCGAGCCCGGCCCTGCCCAGATGTAGACCATCCGGACGGTACTGATCCCACCTCCCCCAGAAGCGGTTCCAATGCCCCAATAATCTGAAACCCTCCCTCCTGCCCCACCGCTCAAGCAACATATTCATTCCAGCTATCCTGCTATTCCAACTCTGGCTAGCACGTGGCACCGGTAATAATCCTGAGATGATTACCTTTGAGGTCCTACTCTTTAATTTATCTCCTAGCTCCCTAAATTCAGTTTATAGGACCTCATCCCACATTCCTCCTATATCGTTAGTACCTACATGCACCACGACAGTTGGCTGCTCACCCTCCCCTTTCAGAATGCCCTGCAGCCTCTCCGAGACATCTCTGACCCTTGCACCGGGGAGGCCACACACCATGCGTGAGACCTTGGGATTCCCCTTCACCTTGTCTGCTTGAGCAACCTCATGCCTTCTTTCAACCTTCCTGACTTCTCTCTCAAGTGTTCTCTTGCATTTCCTATTCACCTCCAGTACCTCATTTTTAATCTATGCCCTAGGAGAAAGACAGTGACCCTTTGCCTTGTTGATGCCCACTCTGTAAACCTCCTCTCAGCATCTTTGCTTTAACAGCTTGTTTTGCTGTTGTTGCTTTGCTGATTGTTGTGTTCCGTGTTGTTCTGCTGAACGTGGTGATTACGCTATGCTGCACTGGGATGGGTGGCGGTACTGTTCTTGCACATTTCTAGGTGTGCTGGTTGTTAATGCAGATGACGGGTTTCATAGTCCGTTTCGATGTACACCTGATAAATAAATCTGAATGTGAAATCTGGCATGGACTTGATGGGCCGAAGGGCCTCATTCTCAGCTGTATAACTTTAGCAGAAAATCTGCTCGGTCACAGGGACCAGATGCAAACTGCACACATTCAGCACTGGAAGTTGTGATTGTACCTGGGTTTCTGGCACTGTTCACCATGACACAGTGGCTCTCCCCTCTCCCTCCCCAATTTCCCTTGGGATTAATAAAGTCTGTCTATCTATCTCTCCATCTCTCCCTGCCCCTGTCCCTGATGTCTTTAGCGCTGAGACTCAGCTTTCTTGGTTCATTGTGTGTCCCCAGACTCGGCAGGAGTGGCAGAACGTATTTCTGATTGCCTCAGTCGTCCATTTCAGCGGCGTGATCTTCTACGGGGTCTTTGCCTCGGGGGAGAAGCAGGATTGGGCAGACCCTGAAGAGACGCAGGAGGACAAGTGTGGGATTATAGATCAGGACGAGCTGGCAGAGGAGACGGAACTCAATGACAGCACCTTCATTGGCGCAAAGAAGAAGACCTCTTACGGCGCGACCAGCCAAGTCAACGGCTCCCGGAGGGAGGACTGGAGGAGGAAGCGGGCTGGAGCACAGGAGGAGCCCGAGGAGGAACCCAGCAGCTACCACCGTGAGAATGGCAACTCTCGACACGTGCCACAGTGAGATCATGGAAGCTGCTTGCACTCTGTGACAGCTTGACTAAGTATCAAAGTTCAAGGAGAAACTGTTTTATTGAGTTATAAACATCATATTTAACAACTTCATAAAAACTATTGGACTTTTTGGGATTCCATTTGTAGAAACGGCAATCCCTCAATCTGTACAAATGGTTATTGACGGCTATAAATGCTCTAAAATATTTCGGTCCATGAAATTCTATTGCCTTGATGTCACATTATACAAACAGGCCTGTGTAGGTGTACTGTACACACGAGTCTCTCTCTTTACTAATACGTTTGTAGGATGTGGACGTTACTGGCATTTTAACCCTTTCACCTCCACTGGGGCTTAGACCACCAACAGCAGCTCAGCAAAGTCCTGTGTCCTGGTCCTGTCTTTCAAGCTGTTCCCAGGTGTTGGGCCATCTTCCTGCTGTATCCTTCCTCTCCCAGGGATGAGGACTTTGGAGCTTCTGTTGGTGTTTCTGTAGCTCCAGGTATTTACGGGATGGTGTTGCTAGCCCAAAGCCTCGTTTCACAGCAGGGCTTGGGACCATCCAGGGTAAAGTTATTGCCGGCAATACTCGTGTTTGTTGTCCATCCTTTTCGCCCGGAATCAGTCACATGGGTGCAACTATAATTCCATGGGTAAGGTTTGTAGAGTTCCTTCCTTAAAGAACTTCAGAGAGACAGTCCTGTGGTACATGACTCACTGGATTTTTCCTTTAAATTTAAAATTCAAAGATTAGCTTTAGCTGTCACATGTACATCAAAGCATACAGTGAAATGTGTCAACGACCAGCACAGTCCGAGCATTGTACTGGGGAGAGCCCGCAAGTGTCACCGTGCTCCCAGCACCAACATAACACGCCCACCACTGCTTGACCTCACCTGGGTGTCTTTGGAATGTGGGAGGAACCCAGAGCACCTGGAGGAAACCACATGGTCACAGGGCGAACATACAAACTCCCTACAGACATGAGCAGAAAGTAAACCACTCTAAAGCGCTGGCACCAGCCACCAAAAATCCCTCAGCTGCATGAGGTGTGATTTGAGCTCCTTTCCTTGGATTCATGTTCCACAACTCGACTGAAGTCAGGTAACTTAATCACAAACAAGAGGCAATCTGCAAATGCAACACACACCAAATGCTGGAGGAACTCAGCAGGCCAGGCAGCATCTATGGAAAAGAGTAAACAGTCAATGTTACGAGTCATCCCGAAACATCGATTCTACTCTTTTCCATAGATGCTGCCTTGCTTGCTGAGTTCCTCCAGCATTTTGTGTGTCTTCTAGTAACTTAATGATCACCCCACAGAGTCCTGTTCACCTCCCCTTCCCCATCTCATTCGCCTCCTTCCTCCCTCATGGGCTTATCCTGAAACCCCTTGACAGCGTAAACATTGACTTCTCGAAATTCTGATAATTTCTCGCCCTCCCCATTCTGGATCTCCTCCAACCCCTTCTCCTCACCTACCTGTCTCCTCTTTCTCATAGTCCACACTCCTCTCCTATCAGACTTCTTCTTCAGCCCTTTACCTTTCCATCTATCACCTTCCACCCACCACATCCTCTCTCACCTGGTCTCACTTTATCAACTGCCAGCTTGTACTCCCACCCTTCCACCCACCTACTTAGTCTGACTTCTTCGCCCTTCCTGATGAAGAATCTCATCCTGACCTGTAGACTGTTTATTCATTTCCATAGATGCTGCGTGACCTGCTGAGCTCCTCCAGCATTCCCTTTACACCTCAACAATGTTTCTCTCGCGTATCCATTAACATCCCTTTGATTCCTGTTTCCCGCTAACCTACACTAGGGTTCACTTACAGAAGCTGATTTACCCCTCCCTTGGGACGTGGGAGGTATTTGGGGGAAATCGATGCGGTCACAGGGAGAACCTGTCTCCACACAGACAGGACCCGAGGTTTGTGTCAAACCTGAGTCTCTGGAACTGTAAAGCAAAAGAAGTTCCCTGTCGGATTTATTAGAGGCCATCTCACATAGTGGCCTTTAGGTCTGAGTATCCCTGATAGTGAAGCTTGTCTCTCACCCCTGCCTTGTCAAACACTGCATGAGTTTACTGACCTTCCTCTCTCCTGCAAAAGCAGAAAGAACTCATGTCAATGAAATCAAACCACACTCTGCTTAGACAATGTACACAACCTACAGACAATCTCTTCCCTTCAGAAACTCTTCTCAGAGCCACCTGCGTGTCCCTCACCAGCCTCTAACACTACAAGGGCAAGGCATGCGAATACAACATGTCTGATTCAGGAATGAACTCTGTAACGTTAGGGTTGATAGCATGTTAAACTGTGTCTTCTGATTGGCCTACAGAGCCATGCATGTCTGTACAGCGCACCTCTTGT